>NC_045783.1:35483082-35802323 GCF_008692025.1 Phocoena sinus | reverse complement strand
GAAAGGGACTGAGAAAATATTTGAAGAGATTATAGTTGAAAACTTCCCTAATATGGGAAAGGAAATAGTTAATCAAGTCCAGGAAGCACAGAGAGTCCCATACAGGATAAATACAAGGAGAAATACAGCAAGACACATATTAATCAAACTGTCAAAAATTAAATACAAAGAAAGCATATTAAAAGCAGCAAGGGAAAAACAACAAATAACACACAAGGGAATCCCCAGAAGGTTAACAGCTGATCTCTCAGCAGAAACCCTACAAGCCAGAAGGGAGTGTCAGAACATACTGAAAGTGATGAAGGAGAAAAACCTGCAACCAAGACTACTCTACCCAGCAAGGATCTCATTCAGATTTGATGGAGAAATTAAAACCTTTACAGACAAGCAAAAGCTGAGAGAGTTCAGCACCACCAAACCAGCTTTACAACAAATGCTAAAGGAACTTCTCTAGACAAGAAACACAGGAGAAGGAAAAGACCTATAATAACGAACCCAAAACAATATAGAAAATGGGAATAGGAACATACATATCGATAATTACCTTAAATGTAAATGGACTAAATGCTCCTACCAAAAGACACAGATTGGCTAAATAGATAAAAAAACAAGACCCTTATATATGCTGTCTACAAGAGACCCACTTCAGACCTAGAGACACATACAGACTGAAAGTAAGGGGATGGAAAAAGATATTCCATGCAAATGGAAACCAAAAGAAAGCTGGAGTAGCCATTCTCATATCAGACAAAATAGACTTTAAAATAAGGACTATTAAAAGAGACAAAGAAGGACACTACATAATGAACAAGGGATCGATCCAAGAAGAAGATATAACAATTATAAATATTTATGCACCCAACATAAGAGCACCTCAATACATAAGGCAAATACTAACAGCCATAAAAGGGGAAATTGACAGTAACACATTAATAGTAGGGGACTTTAACACTCCACTTTCACCCATGGACAGATCATCCAAAATGAAAATAAATAAGGAAACACAAGCTTTAAATGGTACATTAAACAAGATGGACTTAATTGATATTTATAGGACACTCCATCCAAAAACAACAGAATACACATTTTTCTCAAGTGCTCATGGAACATTCTCCACGATAGATCATATCTTGGGTCACAAATCAAGCCTTGGTAAATTTAAGAAAATTGAAATTGTATCAAGTATCTTTTCTGACCACCACGCCATGAGACTAGATATCAATTACAGGAAAAGATCTGTAAAAAATACAAACACATGGAGGCTAAACAATACACTACATAATAATGAAGTGATCACTGATGAAATCAAAGAGGAAATAAAAAAATACCTAGAAACAAATGAAAATGGAGACACAACGACCCAAAACCTATGGGATGCAGCAAAAGCAGTTCTAAGACGGAAGTTTATAGCAATACAAGCCCATCTTAAGAAGCAGAAAACACCTCGAATAAACAACCTAACCTTGCACCTCAAGCAATTATAGAAAGAAGAACAAAATACACCAAAGCTAGCAGAAGGATAGAAATCATAAAAGTCAGATCAGAAATAAATGAAAAAGAAATGAAGGAAACAATAGCAAAGATCAATAAAACTAAAAGCTGGTTCTTTGAGAAGATAAACAAAATAGATAAACCACTAGCCAGACTCATCAAGTAAAAAAGGGAGAAGACTCAAATCAATAGATTTAGAAATGAGAAAGGAGAAGTAACAACTGACACTGCAGAAATAAAAAAAAATCATGAGAGATTACTACAAGCAACTCTTTGCCAATAAAATGGACAATCTTGAATAAATGGACAAATTCTTAGAAATGCACAACCTGCCAAGATTGAATCAGGAAGAAATAGAAAATATGAACAGACCAATCACAAGCACTGAAATTGAAACTGTGATTAAAAACCTTCCAACAAACAAAAGCCCAGGACCAGATGGCTTCACAGGTGAATTCTATCAAACATTTAGAGAAGAGCTAACACCTATCCTTCTCGAAGTCTTCCAAAATATAGCAGAGGGAGGAACACTCCCAAATTCCTTCTACGAGGCCACCATCACCTTGATACCTAAACCAGACAAGGATGTCACAAAGAAAGAAAACTACAGGCCAATATCACTGATGAACATAGATGCAAAAATCCTCAACAAAATACTAGCAAACAGAATCCAACAGCACATTAAAAGGATCATACACCATGATTAAGTGGGGTTTATTCCAGGAATGCAGGGAGTCTTCAATATACGCAAATCTATCAATGTGATAAACCATATTAACAAATTGAAGGAGAAAAACCATATGATCATCTCAATAGATGCAGAGAAAGCTTTCGACAAAATTCAACACCCATTTATGATAAAAACCCTGCAGAAAGTAGGCATAGAGGGAACTTTCCTCAACATAATGAAGGCCATATATGACAAGCCCACAGCAAACATCATCCTCAATGGTGAAAAACTGAAAGCATTTCCACTAAGATCAGGAACAAGACAAGGTTGCCCATTCTCACCACTCTTATTCAACATAGTTTTGGAAGTTTTAGCCACAGCAATCATAGAAGAAAAGGAAATAAAAGGAATCCAAATGGGAAAAGAAGAAGTAAAGCTGTCACTGTTTGCAGATGACATGATACTATACATAGAGAATCCTAAAGATGCTACCAGAAAACTACTAGAGCTAATCAATGAATTTGGTAAAATAGCAGGATACAAAATTAATGCACAGAAATCTCTGGCATTCCTATATACTAATGATGAAAAATCTGAAAGTGAAATCAAGAAAACACTCCCATTTACCACTGCAACAAAAAGAATAAAATATCTAGGAATAAACCTACCTAAGGAGACGAAAGACCTGTATGCAGAAAATTATAAGACACTGATGAAAGAAATTAAAGATGATACAAATAGATGGAGAGATATACCATGTTCTTGGATGGGAAGAATCAACATTGTGAAAATGACTCTACTACCCATAGCAATCTACAGATTCAATGCAATCCCTATCAAACTACCACTGGCATTTTCCACAGAACTAGAACAAAAAATTTCGCAATTTGTATGGAAACACAAAAGACCCCGAATAGCAAAAGCAATCTTGAGAACGAAAAAAGGAGCTGGAGGAATCAGGCTCCCTGACTTCAGACTATACTATAAAGCTACAGTAATCAAGACAGTATGGTACTGGCACAAAAACAGAAAGATAGATCAATGGAACAGGAGAGAAAGCCCAGAGATAAACCCATGCACTTATGGACACCTTATCTTTGATAAAGGTGGCAGGAATGTACAGTGGAGAAAGGACAGTCTCTTCAATAAATGGTGCTGGGAAAACAGGACAGGTACCTTTAAAGTATGAGATTAGATCACTCCTTAACACCATACAGAAAAATAAGCTCAAAGTGGATTAAAGACCTAAATGTAAGGTCAGAAACTATCAAACTCTTAGTGGAAAACATAGGCAGAACACTCTATGACATACATCACAGCAAGATCCTTTCTGACCCACCTCCTAGAGTAATGGAAATAAAAACAAAAATAAACAAATGGGACCTAATGAAACTTCAAAGCTTTTGCACAGCAAAGGAAACCATAATCAAGACCAAAAGACAACCCTCAGAATGGGAGAAAATATTTGCAAATGAAGCAACTGACAAAGGATTAATCTCCAAAATTTACAAGCAGCTCATGCAGCTCAATAACAGAAAAACAAACAACCCCATCCAAAAATGGGCAGAAGACCTAAATAGACATTTCTCCAAAGAAGATATACAGAATGCCAACAAACACATGAAAGAATGCTCAACATCATTAATCATTAGAGAAATGCAAATCAAAACTACAATGAGATATCATCTCACACCAGTCAGAATGGCCATCATCAAAAAATCTAGAAACAATAAATGCTGGAGAGGGTGTGGAGAAAAGGGAACACTCTTGCACTGCTGGTGGGAATGTGAATTGGTTCAGCCACTATGGAGAACAGTATGGAGGTTCCTTAAAAAACTACAAATAGAATTACCATACGACCCAGCAATCCCAATAGTGGGCATATACCCTGAGAAAACCAAAATCCAAAAAGAGTCATGTACCAAAATGTTCATTGCAGCTCTATTTACAATAGCTCGGAGATGGAAACAACCTAAGCGCCCATCATCGGATGAATGGATAAAGAAGATGTGGCACATACATACAATGGAATATTACTCAGCCTTAAAAAGAAATGAAATTGAGCTATTTGTAATGAGATGGATAGACCTAGAGTCTGTCATTCAGAGTGAAGTAAGTCAGAAAGAAAAAGGCAAATACCACATGCTAACACATATATACGGAATTTAAGGGAAAAAAAATGTCACGAAGAACCTAGGGGTAAGACAGGAATAAAGACGCAGACCTACTGGAGAACGGACTTGAGGATATGGGGAGGGGGAAGGGTGAGCTTTGACAGGGTGAGAGAGAGTCATGGACATATACACACTAACAAGCGTAGTAAGGTAGATAGCTAGGGGGAAGCAGCAGCAAGGCACAGGGATATTAGTTCGGTGCTTTGTGACAGCCTGGAGGGGTGGGATAGGGAGAGTGGGAGGGAGGGAGAGGCAAGAGGGAAGTCATATGGGAACATATGTATATGTATAACTAATACACTTTGTTATAAAGCAGAAACTAACACACCATTGTAAAGCAACTATACCACAATAAAAATGTTTTAAAATTAAAAAAAAAATAAAAAAATAAAAAAAAGAAGAGACTAAGGACCGAGAGCCTACTTAAGAGAGTTCCGGGATGAGGGAGTTGCCTGCATGTTGAACACCCTATGAAGAAAAGTTGATTCAGGGAGGGTACTAGTGTGTAGCTAGAGCCTCCTTTGACTTGTGAGAAAACACAAGGATATAGGCTGCATGTTCACTGGAGACGGAGGCCAGATGGCAGAAATCTTGCCTGCCCTTTTATTTTCCATATGCGGGCCTCTAACTGCTGTGGCCTCTCCCGTTGCGGATCCCAGGCTCCAGAAGCGCGGGCCCAGCGGCCATGGCTCACGGGCCCAGCCGCCTCTGCGTCCTGTGCGATCTTCCCGGGACGGGCCACGAACCTGTGTACCCCGCTTCGGCAGGCAGACTCTCAAGCACTGCGCCACCAGGGAAGCCCGAAGTTCTGCATTTCTTTACCGTTAGCACACGTCGCCGGACACTTAGAACACTCGCGTTGGCACCCTCGTCCCTGTGAGGACACTGAGGAGCTGCAGGCTCCAGTGTTCCGCTTAGAAACATCCAGGCCCGGAGGCACTTCCCGATCTCTCCGTGTATGCCGAGTGCGTGGCAACAAACTGCACTCTTCCTTGGGACAGCTAGATTTCGTCAGCACGCCCAGAGCTCCAGGAAGTCCGCTCTCTCACGTCCTACGTGCCACAGAAGTCTTCCTCATTGCCCTCATCTGAGCTGCACCGGGAAAAACCATCTGCTTCGCATTCTATCTACGAACTCGTACTCGAAGACACCATACGATGAGGACATAGCCGGCATGCATTCCTACTGTAATTAAAGCAGAGCTCTTCCTGTTAAACTGCAGCATTTAAGAAGAGACTAAGGCCCGAGAGCCTACTTAGAGCGTTCCTAGATGGGGGAGTTCCCTGCATGTTGAACCCCCTGTGAAGAAAAGTTGATTCAGGGAGGGGACAAGCGTGTAGCTAGAGCCTCCTTTGACTTGTGAGAAAACACAGGGTTATAGCTGCATGTTCACTGGAGACGGAGGCCAGATGGTAGAAATCTTCCCTGCCCGTTTATTTTCCCCCTTCTTCGGCCATGTGCGGGCCTCTAACTGTTGTGGCCTCTCCCGTTGCGGATCACACGTTCCAGAAGCCCAGGCCCAGCGGCCATGGCTCACGGGCCCAGCCGCTCTGCGTCCTGTGGGATCTTCCCAGACTGGGCTACGAAACCGTGTTGACGGCTTCGGCAGGCGGACTCTCAACCACTGCGCCACCAGGGAAACCCCGCTTGCCCATCTTGAAAGGTCCATTCGTGCTGTCTGGAACCTTCCTAAAGTACAGGTTTCTAACGGGCCTGTAGGCAGTGTAGGCAGTACTCGGGGAACAAAGGCATTTTCGCCGAATATACAGGGTGCTACCGTAGCCCGTTTAGGAGCGGCACATGATTATAGGCCTAACTTGAGCCTGCCTCGGTTGACGCAGTTCACCAAACGCAGGACACCCTGCGAGTAGAAGTTCATTCAGGGAAGGACCCATTGTGTATCTTGAGGGAGAAAGGCTGCTCGTGTTCCACCTGCAACTAAAGGAGACTTCTTCGTGTAACACGGCAGTGTTTCGGGAGAGGAAATGCTTATAGGCCTCACTAGAGCCTGTCTTGTTGGAGGCAGTTTGCTACACGCAGAAGTCTCTGCGAAAGAAGTTGATTCACGTCAGGGCCCATTGTGAACCTCCTGTGTCTTTCGACACCTTAAATTTACAGGTAAGTATACGGCATGTTTGCCTGCAAATGCAGGCCTGATGGCACAAGGCGTGTTTCCCATTCTGAAAGCCTAATCCACAGGCATGGATCCCACACAGCATGGCCTCTAATCAGAAGATCCACCTCACAGTGATGGAGGCATGGAAATATGATCATGGCTATAGGACCCACTGATTGTATCACATACCCTAACAGCCAGAAGTAGTTAAACTCATAGAATACCAGAATGCCCTTCTAAAGGCCTAACCTAAGCCACAGCTTAGAGGATACACTCTGGAATAATGAGATGTCATTCTTCAGAATTCATTATATGTATTAAATTAAAGATCCCTGTATGGCATTGCACCCCTAAGAGGAAGGGTTCAGGAACAAATGAGTGAAAGCAGGAGTGGTTCCACTTATTTCCACACTCAATGACACACTGGAGAGTTTTGAGCTTCCCATCTCCACAACTCTGGGCTCTAAAAAGTCCATATTTGTACTAAGACCACACTTCCCACGAGCTCTTAATCAATGCCTAAGGCAACCTTGTTTATTGGAGAAGTAGGACTCCACTGATGGGCAACTTTCTTGAGGACTCCTTGTTGGCCTTACCACCTTCCTTAGATAGCATGTGATCTAGAGCACTTTCACCCAACTTTCCTACCTCTCTCTTTCACTTGGGGTAAAACATGCTTCATGGTCTCACGGTTCTCCCAGTCTCCTTCTGCACTCTGTCTCTCTCTCTTTCTCTCAGGTATTTCTTCAAATAAAATCCTTGCATATTTGATCCTGTGTTGACATCTGCTTCTCAGAAGACCCAAGCTAATATATCAGGGGTTTTGTTTGGGAAAACAAACAAATAAGAATCAGCTCTGTTTAACCTAAGCAGAAAAGGGACTAATTTGAAGGCTAACAGGAAAGTTAGAGAGCCAGTCTCAGAAAATGGCAGGAACAAAAGAAACTTTGTAGCCCAAATCACAGTCCAACCCACAGCCTATATCATTCTAATGTCAGAGTCTGATTGGAAAGCTGCTGCCCACATGGTGAACCTTGGAAAGCCTGCTAGCACAAGATACTGTACCTCCACTACCTCCACCAGAGTGATTTCTAAACTATCCCCCTGATTCTTTGTGTTTCTAACTCCTAAGTTAAGATCCTTGGCTGAAGCAAAATATGGGCTAAACTTAGGTGATACCACCTAAGTTATTTCCCCAGAAAGCAACTTCACAATGGAGTTTAATGTGCAGGAGGTTTGTTAGGCAGTGCCTTGTGGATAAATATGCGTGAAAGGACAGTGGAGGAACCAGGATTGTGCAGATGGAGAGCTGAGCTCCGATGCAGTTCCAGCAGAAGGGATAGCCAAAACTGTGGGGAGTTCTGAGGTTGAGATGACCCTTCATAGTTATCCCAAGTTAGGATGAGAGAGTCAGGACTTTACACCCTTGCCTTGATCTTTCATTGGCTGCATAGCCACCCTGGAACAGGTCTCATGAGCTTGGTCAAGGCAGCTCTGTTCAGGTGAGAAAATCCTTGAACTGCCTGTTGGCAGTATCCTCAGTGGCTAGGATAATGTCTTTATTACTGAAAGGGGATTTGGATGATGCATCTCTCGATTCACCCAGGTAAACTGTCCTTACCTTAGCTGCCCTTGGTCAGGGAGAAAAATATGTGACCTTTTTGGATTTTGAAAAAGAGACAAGACCCTCCCCCTATCAAGACTCACACAAAAATGAATTCCCCAAACAGGAAAAGAGTTCAGAGACCAGATGGGTAAAAACAGCAATTGTCTTCTGGACCCTTAGACACAGTTGGCAAGGAAAGCCTACCAACCTGCAGAGAACATGTCTGATTTGAGGTATAGTAGTGAGGAGGAAGCAACCAGGATTACCTTGTACCACACCAATAGCTACATTCTAGCACCACCACCCACAGCAACAGCAAGAGAAACAGGAATAAATGAAGAATACCTTCCATTCATAAGAGATTTAGCTGCCTCTGGTTTTGGCATCAGGCTTAATGGAGCTGCAACTGAGGAATCCACTATTTCCATGGGAGCAAATCTTTTCTAGCTACTGGTGGAAGATGGAAGTGGCCAGAACTGACCTGGATGAGGTGGAGTTCTTAAAATTATCAAGGGAAGGGTGATGCCCAGGATGAATGAATATTCTTGTAAAATTCAGCTTGAATCAAGTTTTAATTGGAATAAATTTTATGTGATTTTGCGTCCCAAATTATTTAAATTGCACATTTTTGTTTTTTTGCAGTACGCAGGCCTCGCACTGTTGTGGCCTCTCCCGTTGCAGAGCACAGGCTCTGGACGCACAGCGTCAGCTGCCATGGCTCACGGGCCCAGCTGCTCCGTGGCATGTGGGATCTTCCCAGACCGGGGCACGAACCTGTGTCCCCTGCATCGGCAGGCGGACTCTCAACCACTGTACCACCAAGGAAGCCCGCACATATGTTTTTATACACACTGTGAGACCTAATCACTGCCTGTAGAAGTCAGGATAAAGTAATCCATGTTGACCTCCACTTGAAAGAATGCATATAAACTTTAAAAATTCCATTATAAGGCAGTTTCATCTATAATAGTCTCCTGGAACATGCCTATGCAAAGTCAAACTTCAGGTTCTAAGTGTAATTCCTTGATACCATCTTCTCTACCGCTCTTGACCCTTTGCCCACAAAACCCACTGTGACTCATGTTTCTATAACACTTTTTTACAATTTACTTCCTCTGTAGTCCTTCTGATGCCTTGTTGCTTGTCTCTCACTTCTGTTGGAATAATTCTCCTTGAAAGACAGTCTTATTAATATTTGCTTCCCATTAATTCTGGCATAAGATAGGAGAGTACCAATAGACTCAGAGATTTAAGGACGGCATTATAGTACAATTACTTTAAACATTAATATCTTTCCAGAAGTCCAGTTTACCTCCCATAAAATCTAAGCTGGTGGCTTGTGCATGGTTTGGTATGATGAGGTCTAAAACTTGGTTAGGTTAGGTGGACTTCAAAGAGGTTCCTCACAATGGGAGGGAGACTGAATAGTGGGCAGGAGTCTCTTGGTGGTGGCTACAGACAGTTATCCCAGACAATAGGAACAGTATGGAGTGTGAATGACATGTCATGGTGAGGACTAAAGAAAAGAAGTTAAGGCAGGGGTCTGAGACAAGCTGGGTTTTCTTCCATAGGATCTGGCTGCCCATTAAAAGCCTGTCTTTCTCCCCAGCACTCCTTAAGGAGATCACCCTCATCACAGAGTGCAGCATGACCCTTCTGTGATGGGGAGGTGCCATGCCTTGTCTGATTATGGTAGCAATGTTGAATCAGATGGTGGGTTCAGTTAACCACAGCATAGAAGGGGATTACCCCAAGTTTGGGGGAAATTTGCCATCATTTATTTACTCATCTATTCATTCATTCAGTTCATTCAACAATCTGTAGCCTAAATCCAGATCTATTTCCCAACTGGAGAGTAGATAAACTAAAATCTACAAGTACCTAGCCCTTACCTCACCCAATATCTACTCTCTTTTTATCTCTAAATCCCCTCCACATGGAAGAACATTTATTATTGTAATGCTTTGTATAGTCTTCTCTGCTGAATGCACACAAAATGCTTGCCTCAGTGGGGGACAACCAGTGACAATGAGTAAGCTTTCTAAGGACAGTGTTCAGTATTAGAAAAAGAAATTTGCTACAAGTATAAGGCACAATCTCCTTAATCAGCTTACATTTTATAAAGCTGATAATTTGTTCTCCTCTAAACCTAACTCTGTTTTCTTTTGTTTGTTTGTTTGCTTTTCAATTGATTTTTGAAACTGAATGGGGAACATGGATGCTATACATCAACCCTATCAACCACCTAACAATAGTCATTATATTAGCCTTTCACCCTAGATTCTTCTGAACTTTTAGACTTCTCTTTCCCTCTCTTCATCAACAGCTACCAGATCAGAGATTATATTTGGTTTTGACATTTTCTTTAGCAATCTGAAAGTTACAAGTAAATATTTCTTCGTGGAGCAGTTAGAAACTAGTCTCTTCTCACAACATTACATCATCTACAAGCCAAAGACATCTTGTCATATTCCCAAAGTTATTAAATCTGAAAGACATGTATCAACATGTATCTAGAGACACTGAATCTCAAAAAATCATGTAAGTTTTATTCATTTACACTGATATTTGAAAGCACTAGAATAGACTATGCTGAACTTTTTGTTTTGGATAGCAAAGCTTTCTTAATAGATAGTTTAAGTAAATAATACAAGAATAATTTGAAAAAGAACAATTTATGTCTATGAGGAAAATGAAGTATGTTTAAGTATCTTTAATTAATTGAGACATAACCATTTATATTAGATTTCCTGATGATAATTTAATCATCTATATTATCAGATGAACTTGATATCATGCTATTAATTTTGACTGACCTTTTGATTAGTCTGAATTAGTGAATTTTATTCTATTTCAATTCTGTAAAATCTGATGTCCCACAGACATCATAATATAAACATCAACTGAATTCTACTTAAGTGCCTGTTATGAGCCAAGAAATATGTTTGGCATTTTCTCATATTTACTTTGAAGACCCAAATCTAGTTTTTTGGAATTTTTTGAAGATATAACTCTAGTTATTAAGCCCTAGTGGTGCTTTTGAAAAATAATTCACTCTGCCACATATTCTGTGGCACATATTCTGAGTTTCTGAAAATAATGTATCTCTCTTAGAAGTAGTATACATAGCCTGAGAAAATAAAAAGGATCTGGAATGCTGACCTATAAATTCATTTAATAAAACTTTAGAAAAAATTACTTATAAAAATGCTGAAAAGCAAATGAAATACAAAGAAATCTCTTCTTGTAATCATAGAGCACAAATTGGTAAACTACAGCCCATGGGCCAAATATGAACTGCTACCTGTTTTTATATGACCTGCATGAGCTAACAATGGTTTTTACATTTTTTGATGAAGAAAAATAAGATAAATAATATTCATCATACATGAAAACTTTATGAAATTCAAGTTTCAGTGTTTATAGAGCTTTATTGGAACACAGCCATGCTCACTTGTTTATGTATTGTGTGACTACTTCTGCTCCGCAATGGTAGATACTGTTGCAACAGGGACTATATGAATCACAAAAGTATAGATGGCCCTTGAACAACACGGGGTCAACTTATACGCCAATTTCTTGGCGTGGGTCAACTTATACACCAATTTCTTTCAATAAATACATACTACAGTACCACATGATCCATGGTTGGTTGAATCTGTGAATGTGGAACACTGGATACAGAGGACAAACTACAAAGTTTTATGTGGATTTCCCGCTGTGCAGGAGATCACCACCCCTAACCCCCATGTTGTTCAAGGGTCAATTATATTTTCTATGTAACTTTTTACAGAAGTTTACTGACCCCTAGAACATAATGGGAAAGAAATTTTCACCATTATATAATCCTATCACTAGTACAATGACAGCTAAGTAATTTAAAGGTATATGATTCTACATATTATTTTATTTAACAATTTCTGGTCTTCCAGTTAGTGAGCACACTGTATGACACTAAAGCAGGAAAATAAAGACACAAGCAATATAATCTTTAAAAATAAAGTTAGAGAAAATGCCATGATAATAAATTTTGCTGATGTATATTTCTTTATTCTAAATATAAAAAATGAGAATGTAGTATGTGTAGTCAATACCTCAAGAAAAAGGGGAAAAAATAATTCTAACCATAAGAAGATCACTGGCAAAATTCTTTGTGCATTATGGAATCAAATATAGAAAACTCAGATGCTCTAAAATTCTTCTCATCCTATTCTGTTAAAATAATTTTAAAAACCCAAAAACTTTATTTTCCTATATTTTTGTATTCCTTTTTATCCTGTTTATACTCTCATATAATTGTCATAATTTTGTTCTTTATCACAATCATAACTTCCTTAAAAAAGAGATGTGTTCTTACTATACAGAAGTGACATTCTTGTTTTCCTTGTTCTTTTTTAGCTTATTTAAGTAACATGTACCACTTCCATACTCCCTGGTGAGTTTCTCTTCTCATATTTAGACTTCCTGCTTCTTAGACTTTCTATCAGTTCTCTCCTACCCCTCCCCAATCCCATCCCACCACCACATATTTTCATTTTCTTGTGGAAATGAGTCATTTTCATGACTCAGTCAAATTTTCCTTCTTTTCGTTTAGCTTTGAACTTCACTAGCACCTGCTCATCTAATCTCTAGTTTCCACCATCAGATCCAGGATTCTAACCAAATGCAAATTCTCCCACATCCAAACATACCTGCCAACTGTTCAGCACCACTTTATACAATCAGCACACCTCTTTACCATCCCTGCTCCAATGAAGCTACCATCACTTCTGTGAGCATATTGTCCTACACTGTGCTTTATTACCTGTTTATGGGAAGATGTGTTCTGCCAAGGATACATGATTAGACCTGGAAAGGCTCACACATTGGCACTTCTACTCCACTTTCTTTCATGTGAAATTACAATGCATTAGAGGCCATCTTTAAAGAGATCCTTTTGCTTATTATTATATTTGAACCTGATTTAAAGCAGACAAACTTTGGCAAAAAAATCAGATAAGTACTTGAGGCTGAAAGACAAAGGAAAAAAAGCAAGAAAGAGAATAGGAGAAAACTATATGTATATCACACACACACAGACACAGAAACGTATATCTGGAGTTATAAATATTCATATTCCATTTTATCACATAATATGTTTGACACAGCCATCCTTTTCCAATACCTAAATCTCATTATTTCAAGTTAAACTCACCTATCTGGACGTCACAGCAATTCAACTAAAAATGTGGGTGGTCTGTACTTCAAATTGTATATTATCCCATACACATGTGATTATCATTTTACATTTTTCAAGTTTCTTTCATAAAAGTGGTCTCATTTAATCACTTACAGTTGCTAGTTACAAGCAGTCCAGGACTTTCAGCATTTGTGGCTCATTTGGAGTTGTTGACAGGATACACTTTAAGAGACAATTTTTACTTGCAAGATCTTAATTACTTCACTGCCCTTGGGAAGCTTGTCAGCATTAGAGGAGAAAGCAGTGTGACAGCTGAGCCCAATTCAAAGTTATCAGCCACCTCAAAAGCTTACAGTGGTTAAATGTCACATACAAAATTTAACATAAAAAATTAAATTTAATCAAAATTGATTAAAGACCTAAATGTAAGGCCTAAAACTGTAAAACAATTAGGAGAAAACAGAGGAAAAGATTCATGACACTGGATTTAGCAATGATTTCTTGGATATGATATGACACCAAAAGCACAGGAAACAAAAGTAAAAATAAACTGGCTATATCAAATTAAAAAATTTTATGCATCAAGTGACATACTAAACAGAGTAAAATGGTAACTTGGAATGTGAGAAAATATTTACAAATACTTTATCTAATTAGGATTAATATCCAGAATATATAAAGAACTCCTACAACTTAACGATAAAAAATAAATAACCCAATTTTAACATTAACAAGGATTTGAATATGTATTTCTCCAGAGATGATATGCAAATGGCCAAGAAGTATATGAAAAGAAAAAGTGCTTAACATCACTAATCAGGAAAATAAAAACCAAAATCACAATGATACATCATCTCATACCTATTAGTATGGCTACTATCAAACAAAAACAAAAACAGAAAATAACAAGTTGACAAGGTGCAGAGAAATAAGAAGACTTGTGCACTGTTGGTGGAAATGTAAAATGGTGCAGGCTATGGAAAATAGCATGGAGCTCCTCAAAAAATTAAAATTACCATATAATCTAGCAATTTCACTTCAGAGTATATAGTCAAGAGAATTGAAAGCAGGGTCTCAAGGAGATATTTGTGTTATGTTCATAACAACACTACACTTGGTGTCCATCAATGGATGAATAGATAAACAAAATGTGGTATTACATAGCATGAAATATCATTCAGTCAGATTGAAATTCTGACACATGCTACTACATGAAACATGAAGTTTGAGGACATTATTCTAAGCAAAAAAAGCTGATCACACACACAAAATATACTGTATGATTCCCCTTAAATGAGGTATCTAGAAAAGTCAAATTTATAAAAACAGAAAGTAGGATGGCAGTTGCCAGGGGTTGGGGCAAGAGAAGGCAATAGGGAGTTGTTGTTTAATGTGTTTAGAATTTAAATTTTGCAAGATGGAAAGTTCTGGAGATTTGTTGCACAACAATATGTATATACTTATCACTACTGAACAGTACACTTAAATTTTTTTAAGTTGATAATTTTATGTTATGTGTATTTTACCACAGTTTTAAAGTTTATAGATGCTAAGACTCTCTCCTTTTGTAATATATTTCACATTCCTCTTTGATATAACACTTCCTTTACCATAGTAACACTCATTCTCTTATAATGAGGCAGGAGATAGATGGGACCCTGTCTAGACATTTACAACTAGCCTCCTGTTTACATTTCATGGGGCAGGAAAAAGTGGGCTTCAGGCCGGACACTTACAACTAACCCCCTGTTTGCATTTCCTGAGACAAGAGATAGGTGAGCTCCGTTAGGCATTTGCAATCAGCCTTCTCTTTGCTCTCTGAAATGGAAGTAACAACAGAAAGAGGGTAAATAGCCAGACTTTGTCTCTTGTGGACACCTTAACATAATAGTCTTGGGAGGAACAGAGAGGAGTTAAACCTTATTTGAGTAAAGGATCAAGAGACCTCTGCTTCCCCCCTCCTTGGGACAAGGGAGACAATACACATATGCAGAAAATCTTGGGGATCAAAGTCAGGGGACAACATCAGGCCATCATGAGTCTTGCTTCTGTCAGACGCCTTTGAGTGGAGATCCATCTTGGCTGAGAGGTGCGTGCTCACCTAGGGGGAGGGTCCTGAAACAAATTAGTCAGGGAGGACAAAAACAAGATGATTGACCAGAAGGAAGACAAAGACCTGGAAGAACTGCCCTATATAAATGTTTTAACCACTTCTTTACTACATTCCTCCTCATTAGGGAGGACGTTCACACCCTTTCTGTCTGGGTGGGCATCTCTGCCTTGCTTCTATATTAACTAAACAAACTGTTTCTCTGTGTGCTCTCCACTTGTTGTTGTGCTATGTCTCTAATAATAAACTTTGTACCTGTTTTTACAGTTTTGCCTCCATGAGAAATGCGTTGTTCATTAGGGGTAAGATCCAGGGAAAAATAGCTTCTAGCCTCTAGCCCTTGCTTGTCTGGTGGTTAGGATTCCTGGTTTTCATCCAGGCTACCCAGGTTCAATCCCTGGACAGGGAATTAAGATCTCACTTTGTACCGCCACTCACTGCTGCCTCTCTGAGATCAATAACAAGTAGAGAGCCATTTTCATGAAAGAGAGCACAGTAAGCTTTGCCATTTGCCTGTGGTGAGCTTATCCAGTGATCTTGAGGAGCCTTGATTTGATGACGTACAAAGCAAGGTCCAATCTTGATTGCTCAGAGCCATAAGTGTCATCCCCAAATACCAAGATTACAAAAATCCTACATAAGCATATATGAGAAAGGTGTAGGACCCAGTTCTACTTATATCCATCACACAGCAAAACTGTGAAACATTCAAATGTTCAATCCAGAATGAAGGCTGACATCTGGTGTAGTACTACTATCCTCCAAAGTACCCCATATCAGTGGAAAAGACTCTTAACAAAAGGGAAAATGAATGAACTCCATGTCCACTGTAAGACTTTTGCCCATAGAACTGAGAACTATACAAACCCCCAGTTTTGTCTAAGTTCCCTCCCCACCCCATCTCCTTTTAATGCTTTCAACAACCATTGCCCCATCATACTGAGAGTGAATGAAAAATGACAAGCAGAGTGGAGGGTAAGGGATGGAAGAATGGATGGAACGATGGCCTGCCATATCAGTAAAGAAAGCTATTACAGCCATCAAGCCACCACAGCTGCACACCCCCAGGCCCACCCCCCAACCCTCTGCCCTGAAGATGAGCCCTGAGGGAACTCAAGATGGAGACTAATGGGCTGCTGGATGCCAAGCTCTCAGCCACTGAAGCCACTCCCAGCTGTGCACCCTGAGGGCACTCAGGATGGAAAAAGAAGAGGATACAGGCCCTAGATAGCTGAGGTACATATCAAAGGAATGACTTCAATGAGCCCAGGCTCTTGCATTTTCCCACACATAGAAAAATGTTAAAGTCATTAACTTGAGATAGCTGCTTTTCTTTAATTAACAGTAATCTTTTGATGTTCTGGCTACCTGGTCTTTGTTGCAAAAACTCCAATAGATCCTGGCTCCTCCCTTACCTCTTTGGAGCAGTCTCTCAGAGCTATCTGAGAGGCTGCATTCTGGGATTAAGTCCTCAGTTTTTCCTGCCAAATAAAACGTAGTTCTCAACTTTTAGGTTTTACAATTTTTTTTCAGTCTACATGAGCAAATAACACTAAGTTCAAAGTCAACTAGCTGCTGACAGAGTAGACAGAGCCAGGACTAAAAATCAGATCGCCTGACTTAGGAAGGGTAAATTACATTACTCTGGAAGACCTTAAATAAATTCCTTCAAATTATTGTCACATGCAAGGGATATGCAGTAAACTACCTGCCACTGGAAACTACATAACTGAAATGCACCATAACTTACCTCAGAGGGAAACCTAGGCAAACACAAGAATAGAGAACAAATACCTTGAATAAGAAAACCAGGCAGAATCGACACTCACTTTGAGTAGCCAGTTTCTGACCAGGAGAACTGAAACAAGAGGGAAGGGGGCAGGGTACAACCTTTAAAAAAATGACAGCCATAGGACATAACAAAAACTGGTTAGAACCAACTAGGTCCTAGATGGTGGAATCTTTGACTTCCAGTGGACCTTGAGCCTTATTATACACACATTGTAATACATTAGCATGCTAAATGATACACCCACAAGCACCATGACAGTTCTGAGGCTAAAAGTAGGCGGTGGCCCAATTCCTGGAAATCTCCATCTCTTTCCCGAAATAATTGGACTAATCCTCCCTTCATTAGCCTATGAAATTATCCAGCCCATAAAACCTAACCATGCCATATTTCGAGGCTCTCTCGCCTTATGAGATGGCCCACTTTGTCTGTGGAGCATGTTTCTTTGTAAGTAAATCCACTTCTTAGCTATAACTTTGTTTCTCACTGAATTCTTTCTGCAACGAGACATCAAGAACCTCAAATTCATTGGTAACAGAACCATAGCAGCTGCTGCAGCGAAAAAACTGGAAACTGAAACCATGCACAGAGAAACTTCAGACCGTCACTGGAAACTTCAAATAGCGGTGGAGGAGGAGTAGGTAGGTAAACACAACCGTATGAGACAAATGTCCTGAAGTCTCTACGCCTAACATTTCTACTCAGAAATAACAAATTATCCTATCATTTGGGGGACAGCTTCATGCTGGCTTTTCTGTTTTCATTTGGGGAGGGATGGTTGGCTTTGTTTTGAATTTTTGCTCGGATAAAAAGCAGAGTTGAGGGCTTCCCTGGTGGCACAGCGGTTGAGAGTCCGCCTGCTGATGCAGGGGACATGGGTTCGTGCCCCGGTCTGGGAAGATCCCACATGCTGCGGAACGGCTGGGCCCGCGAGCCATGGCTGCTGAGCCTGCGCGTCCGGAGCCAGTGCTCAGCAATGGGAGAGGCCACCACAGTGAGAGGCCCGCGTACCGAAAGAAAACAAACAAACAAACAAAAAAAAAACCCAGAGTTGAATAATAATGTTGAAATCAAGAAACTGGGCTGATTCATTTTGTTGTGCAGTGGAGGCTAACACAGCATTGTAAAGCAACCATACTCCAATAAAAATAAATTTAAAAAAAAAAAGAAAGAAACTTGGGATGGAATTTTGAACATATCTGAGGCCTTAAAACATGTAATTTAGCCTGAGCTGCCTGTGACCTACTTAATAAGAGAGCCAACCTATGTATTAATTGTTGTAGCAAATGGAGAATTTTGGTTAAATGTACTATTCAGATGTGGTTAAGATGGGCTGTGAGAAAACCCTACCCCAGGGCACACAGAACATGAACAGTTCCAGGGATTTGTGCTGCATTTTAGTCAAATCTTACAATAGCATGGGGGTTACTTCCTTGCCCTGTAATCCTCATGGAGATGAAGGGAAGCTTGACTCCTTGTTGAATGCTGATGTAATGAGTTTTGGGCCTGGATGAAACCTCTTAGGACCTCTCCAACTTCTCCTCTTAGCTTGTTCCAGTCCTGCAGCAGAAGGAAGAGTGAAAATCCAGACACTTGGATTTTCCAAGTGCTCATACTCTCTAAACCCCTCTATAGTGTTGATTCCTAATTCTGACTGCACATTAAGACATTTGGGGAGTTTTGGAAGTATATCAATACAACCTGAAAGCAAGGTGGTTGTAACAGAGGCATTATTTTTTTAATCTCTGTGAATCTCTCATACTCCCTAAAAATAGAAAATAAAAGAAAGCAAACTAGAAGGAGAAGCTAGGATAGCACCGAAGAAAGCCATGGACAACATCTTTAACAAACAAAATGACACAATGCCCCAAATAACCCCCAAATATGAGTGGTTATGGTCAAACCACTGGCAGCAACAATGTCCACGTAGTATAAGTAACTGTGAAGGAGAATAAAAGAAAAGGCAAAGGAAGGGATCCAAATCAGATTGTGAGTTTAGCAGGCCAATATAAAACCAACAGCTAAATTTGGGAGGAAGCCTAACAGACTTGAATTATGGGATGAGTACAAGGGACTGCAGGAAGTGAGCATTAGATGAAAGGTGTTGGGCCATGAGAATTCCCAAAACACCATTCTCCAGGGGAATTAGCCAGCCACCTAGTGAGAGATTGATTACATGGCACTATTTTCATCATAGTAGGGGGACATTTTGTTCTCATTGGAATAGACACTTACTCTGCCTTTCCTATCTGCAAAATTTCTGCTAAAACCACTATCCATTAACTTATTTATCTTCATGCTATTCTATATAGAATTACTTCTTACCAAGAAACCCATTTTATAGCAAATGAAGCACAGTTATTGGCCCATGCTCATAGAATTCACTGGTCTTACCGTGTTCTTTTTTACCCTGAAGCATACAGCCTGATAGTTTTGTAGAATAGACCTTTGAAAGATATAGGAAACACCTTGTGAATCTAGAGTAATATCTTCCAGGATGCGGTATATCTTCTAAATCAATAACCAATATTGGTGCTATTTCTTCTACCACCAGAATTCATGGGTCCAAGAACCAAGAGGTGGCTCCCAAGAGAGTGGCTCCTCTCACTACTACTTCTACTGATCCACTAGCATCATTTCCATCTCCATGACCCAGGTCTATACAGGTATAGAAGATTTGGTTCACAATGTAGAAAAGCTTCCAACAGGGGGCACAGTAATGGTAGATGAGACTGCCACCTGAACACATTAATCTTCTTATGCTTAAAGTCAACAAAGAAGAGATTAGTGTACTAGCAGTAGTGATGATTGGCACTGACTATCAAGGAAAAGTGGGTTGCTACTTCCCAATGGGGTTAAATAGGAATATAATGAATGCAAGAAACCCCCTTGAGTACCACTTCATACTCTCATGATTTGTGACTAAAGTAAATGTGAAACTAAAACAAACCAATTCAGGTAAAGTTTTTAATGGCTTAGACTTGGCAGAAATAAAGTTTAGGTCAAACTACCAGTCAGGGAATTATGACCAGCTAATGTGCTTGCTGAGAACAAAAGGAATACAGAATGGATAGTGTGAGAGGTAGTTATAAACAACAGTTATGGTCATGTGACCAGATGCAGAACCAAGGACTATTATGGTTATATTTCATACATATTTTGATATGAATATATGGTGTGAATTAATCAATTCTTTCTCTTTTCTCCCATTCTCCTCCCATCTAACATAAAATGTGTTACTACTCGTTATCTTCACATTTCTTATTTAAATTGAAGTATATCAAAGGAAAGTATATGATTTGACCAGACTTTGATTCATTTTTGGGGAAGACATTTAGCAAATTTTTTGGTTGTGAAAGAGATAGTTGCATCATGTTAGACAAAGGCAAGATTTCAATATTGTTTTTATTTGAAAACTAAATTTGTATATCTTCCAAAAAATCATTATATCAGTCTACTCAGGTTCCCATAACAAACTCCTTAGACTGGGTGGTTTAAAAAACAGAAATTTATTTCTCATAGTTCTAGAGGCTGGAAAGTCCAAGATGAAGGAATCAGCAAGGTAGGCTTCATTCTGATGCCTCTTCTCTTGCTTGTAGGTGGCTACCATATGTCTGTGTCCTCACACAACCTCTTCTTCATTTGCAGGAGAGAGAAACATGGTGTCTCTTTTTTTAAGGGTACTAATCTCATTATGAATGCCTCACCTTCATATCATCTAACCCTAATTACCTCCCAAAGACCCCCATTTCCAAATACCATCACACTGGGAGTTAGGACTTTAACATACAAATTTTCAGGGGAGGGACAAAATTCAGTTCATAGCAAGTATCCTTAAAGGAAGGGAAATTTATATCTTCAACCCTCTTTTCTTCCTGGCAGCTGGAAAGCAGATGTTACAGCTGGAATTCACATTGCTATCTTGAACTAGGTGGTAGAAGCCACATGCTGAGGATGGCAGAACAGGAAGACAGAAGGAGACTGGATCACTGAGGACTTTATGAAACCACCGAACAATCATGGACTGCTTATTTTTATCCTTTTCTATAAAAGATAAATAAAAATCTTATTTAAGCCACAGTTTTCTTGGGTTCTGTCACTCACAGATGAACTTAAACCTAATGGGTATAGTGTTATATAACATATTATCTGTCTTCTTGATTAATGTAATTCATTCATTCTTGCAGCAGATATTATTAAGTATTAACCAGGTGTCAAGTACTTTATTATCACCCATATTGTTCACAACTGTTGGAATACAGTTGTGAACAACATGGGTGCTAATAAAGTCCAAGCTCCCGTGTTTGAAATAAGCAAAAAATTAATTACAAGCAAGAGGGTTATAAAATAGAAAGAATTTAGTATTTTTTAATATCTTTATTAGAATGTAATTGCTTTACAATGGTGTGTCAGTTTCTGCTCTACAACAAAGTGAATCAGTTACACATATACACATGTCCCCATATCTCTTCCCTCTTGCATCTCTCTCCCTCCCACCCTCCCCATCCCACCCCTCCAGGTGGTCACAAAGTACCAACCTAGTCTGCCTGTGCCATGCGGCTGCCCCCCTCTAGCTCTCTATTTTACATTTGGTAGTGTATATATGTTCATGACACTCTCTCACTTTGTCCCAGCTTACTGTTCCCCTCCCCGTATCCTCCAGTCCACTCTCTAGTAGGTCTGTATCTTTATTTCCATCTTGCCCCTAGATTCTTCTGACCTTTTTTTTTCCTTTTTCTAGATTCCATATATATGTGTTAGCATACGGTATATGTCTTTCTCTTTCTGACTTACTTCACTCTGTATGACAGACTCTAGGTCCATCCACTTCACCACAAATAACTCAATTTCATTTCTTTTTATGGCTGAGTAATATTCCATTGTATACATGTGCCACATCTTTATCCATTCATCTGTCAATGGACACTACATGAAAGGATGCTCAACATCACTAATCATTAGAGAAATCAAAACTACAATGAGGTATCACCTCACACTAGTCAGAATGACCATTGTCAAAATATCTACAAATAATAAATGCTTAAGAGGGTGTGGAGAAAAGGGAACCCTCTTGCACTGTTGGTGGGAATGTAAATTGATACAGCTGCTATGGAGAACAGTATGGAGGTTCCTTAAAAAACTACAAATAGAACTACATGTGCCAGATGTTCATTGCAGCTTTATTTACAATAGCCAGGACATGGAAGCAACCTAAGTGTCCATCAACAGATGAATAGATAAAGAAGTTGTGGCACATATATACAATGGAATATTACTCAGCCATAAAAATGAACAAATTGAGTATTTTTATTAGATCTCTTAATTCTATATCTTACTGAGTTTAGGATCCTGAAAGAAAAGAAGCATGATGGAGAATAATGAACTGTCCTTCTCCAAGGGATAGACTCTGGAAAGGGCATGCCATGGGGACCAGAGTACCCTGGGAAGAGAGAGATTTAAGGAATGGATCACTGGAATTGTAATGAGATGTTATTGAGCTGCACCACACAGGACTGCAAAGACTTTACTTGCCCAAAGAAAGAGCCCAAAGTCAACAACAGAGACATTAACAGTTTAATGGATTGGGGGCATCTCATATGTTGGAAGCAAGGTCCTAGAGGGTCACTCCACCACTGCTGTGCATTGGACAGCAGGGCAGGACATGGTGGCAATCTTCACTCCTAAGGGGATTAGGGAGACTACAAGTTATAGGGGGAACTGACATCAGATTGGCTCATTGGTTACCAGGGAAACCAGCAGAGGGGCACAGCACTCATAGCCTGTCTTATCCCCTTGGGCTAAGTACCTTCCTGGGACAGATGTCTTCCTTTTGTTAAACTATCAAAGGGGAGCCATTCTGACCTAAAGAGTAGAACAATCACTGGAGGAGGAGGGGGTCAAGTATGTAAGTATTTACTGATTGGGCTCTACAATTAAGGGAGAAGGTCAGTCATGCTTCTAGGATGTAGGTGAAGCAGGGACAGGTTGAGCAGGGGATGTACAGAGAGCAAGCAAACAGCCATCTTTGGTGGCCTCATACAAATGAAGAAAGTTAAAATTACTAGAACACTTCAAGAGAGTTTTAAGGAATCACTTGATAAACTACTTAGGATGGGTATCAGGTTGGAAATCTCCAAGGGGATGCTCAGAAATGCAAACTTCTATCTTTCATTGAAAAAATTGTTGCCTGCCATATCACTAAACAAAGGATGTTGCAGCCATCAAGCCATCACATTATAGCCAGCCCAACAGTGAGCCCTGAGGAAACAAAGGATAGAAACAGGATGCTCACAATCAGGCTATCAGCCTCTGCAGCCACCCCTGACAGTGCACCCTGAGGAGACTCAGGATGAGAAATCATAGGATACCAGCCCCAGATAGCCGAGGTGTATATCAACGGAATGATTTCAATAAGCCCAGACTCTTGCATCTTCCCACACATAGAAGGGCACTAATTCCTTTCACTCGAGATATCTTTTTTTTTTTTATGTAAGAGTAATCTTTTAATGTTTCAACTACCTGGTCTTTGTTGTAAAAACTGCTATATATCCTGGCTCCTCCTTTATGTCTTCAGAGTGGTCACTTAGAGCTATCTGAGAGGCTGCACCAGGCTTAAGTCCTCAGTTTTGAGGGAGACCTTCAAGATGGCAGAGGAGTAAGATGTAAAGATCACCTTCCTCCCCACAAATGCATCAAAAATACATCTACATGTGAAACAACTCCTACAGAACACCTACTGAACAATGACAGAAGACCTCAGAGTTCCCAAAAGACAAGAAAATCCCCACATACCTGGGTAGGGCAAAAGAAAAAAGAAAAAACAGAGACAAAAGAATAAGGACAGGACCTTCACCTCTGGGAGGGAGCTGCGAAGGAGGAAAATTTTCCACACACTAGGGAGCCCCTTCACTGGTGAGGATGGGGGGTGGGCAGGGGGGAAGCCTTGGAACCATGGAGGAGAGTGCAGCAACAGGGGTGCAGAGAGCAAAGTGGAGAGATTCCTGAACAGAGGATCAGTGAAGACCAGCACTCACCAACCTGAGATGCTTGCCTGCTCACCCACTGGGACAGGTGTGGGCTGGGAGCTGAGACTACGGCTTCAGAGATCAGGTCTCAGGGAGAGGACTGGGGTTGGCTGCATGAAGACAGCCTGAGGGAGCTAGCTCACCACACTAGCTGGGAGGGAGCTGGGAAAAAGTCTGGGCCTGCCGAAGAGGTAAGAAACCATTGTTTCAGGGTGTTCAAGGAGAGGGGATTCCTTCCCCATGTGCCCACAGAAGGCAGAACACAACCTAATCGAGCTCCAGAGATAGGCATGAGCCATGAATATGAGCTCAGATCCCAGAGACGGGCATGAAATGCTAACACTGCTGCAACTGCCACCAAGAATCCTGTGTGCAAGAACAGGTCACTACCAACACCCCCCAGGAGCCTGGGCAGTACACCACTGTCAGGGTCCCGAGATCAATGGATAACTTCCCTGGGAGAACACACAGCATGCCTCAGACTGTTGCAAACTTACACTGGCCTCTGTCACTGCAGGTTCACACCGCATTCTGTACCCCTGCTTCCCCCCAGCCTGAGTGAGCAAGAGAGCCCTAACCAACTGCTGCTTTAACCCCCTCCTGTCTGGAAGGGGAACAGATGTCTGAGAGTGACCTACATAGAGTCAGGACCAAAACCAAAGCAGAACGTCAGGAGTTGGGCTAACAAAGAAGGGAAAGGGAAATTTCTCCATGCAGCCTCAGGAGCAGAGGATTAAATCCCCAAATCAACTTGATGAACCCTGCAACTGTGGAATATCAGAATAGACAATGAATGATCCCAAAATTGATATGGTGGAATTTGGGAGCAAATGTACACTTGGGGTTTGCTTTCTGCATCTGATTTGTTTCTGGTTTTTATGTTTATCAAAATTTAGATTTTAGTGCTTGTTATCATTGGTGGATATTCATTGGTTTTGGTGCTCTCTTCTTTTTATTTATTTTTTTCCTTTTTTTTCCTTCCATTTATTCTGAGCTGTGTGGCTGGCAGGGTCTTGGTGCTCCAGCCAGGTGTCAGGCCTGAGCCTCTGAGGTGGGGGAGCTGAGTCCAGGACATTGGACCACCAGAGACTTCCTGGCACCAGATAATAACAATCAGAGAAATAGGCAGCAGATGAAGGAGCATGGTAAAAACCCACCAGATGAACAGATGAGAGGAAATAGGCATTCTACCTGAAAAAGAATTCAGAGTAATGTTAGTAAAGATGATCCAAAATCTTGGAAATAGAATGCAGAAAATACAAGAAACGTTTAACAAGGACCTAGAAGAACTAAAGAGCAAACAAACAATGATGAACAACACAATAAATGAAATTAAAAATTCTCTAGAAGGAATCAATAGCAGAATGACTGAGGCAGAAGAACAGATAAGTGACCTGGAAGAAAAAATAGTGGAAATAACTGCCACAGAGCAGAATAAACAAAAAAGAATGAAAAGAATTGAGGACAGTCTCAGAGACCTCTGGGACAATATTAAATGCAACAACATTCGAACTATAGGGTTGCAGAAGAAGAAGAGAAAAAGAAAGGGTCTGAGAAAATATTTGAAGAGATTATAGTTGAAAATTTCCCTACCATGGGAAAGGAAATAGTATCAATTCCAGGAAGCACAGAGAATCCTATACAGGATAAATCCAAGGAGAAACATGACAAGATACACACTAATCAAAAAATCAAAAATTAAATACAAAGAAAAAATATTAAAAGCAGCAAGGGAAAAGCAACAAATAACATACAAGGGAATCCCCATAAGGTTAACAGCTGATCTTTCAGCAGAAACTCTGCAAGCCAGAAGGGAGTAGGAGGACATATTTAAAGTAATGAAAAGGAAAAACCTACAACCAAGACTACTCTAGCCATCAAGGATCTCATTCGGATTCAATGGAGAAATCAAAACCTTTACAGACAAGCAAAAGTTAAGAGAATTCAGCACCACCAAACCAGCTTTACAACAAATGCTAAAGGAACTTCTCTAGGCAGGAAACACAAGAGAAGGAACAGACCTACAAAAACAAACCCAAAACAATTAAGAAAATGGGAATAGGAACATACATATTGATAATTACCTTAAATGTAAATGGATTAAATGTCCCAACCAAAAGACATACACTGGCTGCTAGATACCAAAACAAGACCTGTATATATGCTGTCTACAAGAGACTCACTTCAGACCTAGGGACACATACAGACTGAAAGTGAGGGGATGGAAAAAGATATTCCATGCAAATGGAAATCAAAAGAAAGCTGGAGTAGCAATTCTCATTTCAGATAAAATAGACTTTAAAATAAAGACTATTGCAAGAGACAAAGAAGGACACTACATAGTGATCAAGAGATCAATCCAAGAAGAAGATACAACAATTGTAAATATTTATGCACCCAACACAGGAGCACCTCGATACATGAGGCAAATGCTAACAGCCATAAAAGGGGAAATTGACAGTAACAAAATAATACAAGGGGACTTTAACACCCCACTTTCACCAGTGGACAGATATTCAAAATGAAAAGAAAAAGAAAATAAATAAGGAAACACAAGCTTTAAATGACGCATTAGATCAGATGGACTTAAATGATATTTATAAGACATTCCTTTCAAAAACAACAGAATACACTTTCTTCTCAAGTGTTCATGGAACATTCTCCAGGATAGACAATCTCTTGGGTCCCAAATCAAGCCTCAGTAAATTTAAGAAAATTGAAATCATAAAAAGTATATTTTCCTACCACAAGGTTATGAGACTAGATATCAATTATAGGAAAAAAATTATTTTAAAAAATACAAATGCATGCAGGCTAAACAATATGCTATTAAACGGCAAAGAGATCACTGAAGAAATCAAAGAGGAAATTAAAAAATGCCCACAAACAGATGACAATGAAAACCCGATGTCCCAAAACCTACCGGATAGAGCAAAAGCAGTTCCAAGAGAGAAGTTTATAACAATACAATCTTTTTTTTTTTGCACATGGAAGATTCTTATTAAATATTTATTAAAGGAATGAATAAACCAATGAAATAATAAATTATTATAAAACACATTTATCCATATAAGTGTAACTTTGCACCAAGTGCCTCCCTTCAGGCTAGCCTTTGTTTTCTTTTTATAGTGAGTCACAATTTTTATTGCATGTACTCCATCTCTAGTTATAAAATATTGGCTATATTCCCTGTGTTGTACAGTATATTCTTTTTTTAAAACATCTTAATTGGAGTATGATTGCTTTACAATCTTGTGTTAGTTTCTGCTGTATAACAATGTGAATCAGTTATATGTATATATATATATATCCCCATAAACTCCTCTTGTGTCTCCCTCCCTACCATTCTCCCTTTCCCACCCCTCTAGGTGGTCACAAAGCACAGTGATGATCTCCCTGTACTCTGTGGCTGCTTCCCATTAGGTATCGATTTTACATTTTGTAGTGTCCATGTCACTCTCTCACCTTCCCCCTCTCCCTGTCCTCAAGTCCATTCTCTAGTAGGTCTGTGTCTTTATTCCCGTCATGCCCCTAGGTTCTTCATAGCCTTTTTTTTAGATTCTATATATATGTGTTAGCATACAGTATTTGTTTTTCTTTTTCTGATGTACTTCATTCTCTATGACAGACTATAAGTTCATCCACCTCACTACAAATAACTTAATTTCGTTTCTTTTTATGGCTGAGTAATATGGCATTGTGTATATGTGACACATCTTCTTTACCCATTCATCTGTCGCTGGACATTTAGGTTGCTTCCATGTCCTGGCTATGGTAAATAGTGCTGCAATGAACATTGTGGTACATGACTCTTTTTGAATTATGGTTTTCTCAGGGTATATGACCAGTAGTGGGATTGCTGGACTGTATGGTAGTTCTATTTTTAGTTTTTAAAGGAACGTCCTTAGCTCTCCATAGTGTTTGAATCAATTTACATTCGGACCAACAGTGAAAGAAGGTTCCCGCTTCCCCACACCCTCACCAGTCTTTATTGTTTGTAGATTTTTTGATGATGGCCATTCTGACTGGTGTGAGGTGATACCTCATTGAAGTTGTGAATTTCATTTCTCTAGTGATTAGTGATGTTGAGCATCCTTTCATGTGTTTGTTGGCAATCTGTGTATCTTCTTTGGAGAAATGTTTATTTAGGTCTTCTGCCCACTTTTGGATTGGGTTGTTTGCTTTTTGATATTGAGCTGCATGAGCTGCTTGTACATTTTGGAAATTAATCCTTTGTCAGTTGCTTCATTTGCAAATATTTTCTCCCATTCTGCAGGTTGTATTTTCATCTTTTTTATAGTTTCCTTCACTGCACAAAAGATTTTAAGTTTTATTAGGTCCCATTTGTTTATTTTTGTTTTAATTTCCACTTCTCTAGGAGGTGGGTCAAATAAGATGTTGCTGTGATTTATGTCACAGAGTGTTCTTCCTATGATTTCCTCTAAGAGTTTTTTTTTTTTTTTTTTGAGGATAAACATAATTTTATTGAGACAGAAAAGGGAAATATGGGCTCTAATTGCAAAGCCAGAGGAAGATTCAGAGGAAATCACATTGACTTCCTTTGTTCCTTATTTTAGGGGAAAAGTCATTAGGCTTTCACTAAAAGTATGAAATTAGCTGTAGGGTTTTTTTTTTTTTTAACTTCATTATTGGAGTATAATTGCTTTACAATTGTGTGTTAGTTTCTGCTTTATAACAAAATGAATCAGCTATACATTTACATATATCCCCATATCTCTTCCCTCTTGTATCTCCTCCCCTCCCACTCTCCCTATCCCACCCGTCTGGTTGATCACAAAGTACCAAACTGATCTCCCTGTGCTATGCAGCTGCTTCCCACTAGCTATCGATTTTACATTTGGTAGTGTATATATGTCCATGCCACTCTCTCACTTTGTCCCACCTTACCATTCCCCGTCCCCGTGTCCTCAAGTCCATTCTCTAGTAGGTCTGCATCTTTATTCCCATGCTTTCCCTAGGTTCTTCATAAACTTTTTGTTTAAAGATTCCATATATATGTTAGCATACAGCATTTTTTTTCCCATTTCTGACTTACTTTACTCTGCATGACAGACTCCAAGTCCATCCACCTCACTACAAATAACTAAATTTCGTTTCTTTTTATGGCTGAGTAATATTCCATTGTATTTATATGCCACATCTTCTTTATCCACTCATCTGTCGATGGACACTTAGGTTGCTTCCATGTTGGGCTATTGTAAATAGAGCTGCAATGAACATTGTGGTACATGATCCTTTTTCAACTATGGTTTTCTCAGGGTGTATGACCAGTAAGGGGATTATGGGGGTCATATGGTAGTTCTATTTTTAGGTTTTTAAGGAAAATCTTAAAAACCTAAAAAGGGTTCCCTTTTCTCAACACCCTCTCCAGCATTTATTGTTTGTAGATTTTTTGATGGCCATTCTGACTGCTGTGAAGTGATACCCCATTGTAGTTTTGATTTGCATTTCTCTAATGATTAATGAAGTTGAGCATTCTTTCATGTGTTTGGTGGCAATCTGTATATCTTCTTTGGAGAAATGTCTATTTAGGTTTTCTGCCCAGTTTTGTATTTGTTGTTTGTTTTTCTGATATTGAGCTGCATGAGCGGCTTGTAAATTTGGAGATTAATCCTTTCTCTTTTGTTTCATGTGCAAATATTTTCTCCCATTCTGAGGGTTGTCTTTTCGTCTTGTTTATCATTTCCTTTGCTGTGCAAAAGCTTTTAAGCATTATTAGATCCCATTTGTTTATTTTTGTTTTTATTTCCATTTCTCTAGGAGGTGGGTCAAAAAGGATCTTGCTGTGATTTATATCATAGAGTGTTCTGCCTATGTTTTCCTCTAAGAGTTTGATAGTTTCTGGCTTTACATTTAGGTCTTTAATCCATTTCGAGTTTATTTTTGTGTATGGTGTTAGGGAGTGTTCTATTCTTTTACGTGTAAATGTCCAGTTTTCCCAGCACTCCTTATTGAAGAGGCTGTCTTTTCTCCACTGTATATTCTTGACTCCTTTATCAGAAATAAGGTGACCATATGTGAGTGGGTTTATCCCTGGGTTTCTATCCTGTTCCATTGATCTGTTTCTGTTTTTGTGCCAGTACCATACTGTCTTGATTACTGTACCTTTGTAGGATAGTCTGAAATCCAGGAGCCTGTTTCCTTCAGCTCCATTGTTCTTTCTCAAGACTGTGTTTGCTATTCAGGATCCTTTGTGTTTCTATAAAAAGTTGTGAATTATTTTGTTCTAGTTCTGTGAAAAATGCCAGTGGTGGTTTTATATGGATTGCATTCAATCCGGAGATTGCTTTGTGTAGTATAGTCATTTTCACAATGTTCATTCTTCCAATCCAAGAACATGGTATATCTCTCCATCTGTTTGTATCATCTTTAATTTCTTTCATCAGTGTCTTATAGTTTTCTGTATACAGGTCTTTTGTCTCCTTACGTAGGTTTATTCCTAGGTATTTTATTCTTTTTGTGGCAATGGTAAAAGGGAGTGTTCCCTTAATTTCTCTTTCATATCTTTTCATCATTAGTATATAGGAATACAAGAGATTTCTGTGCATTAATTTTGTGTCCTGGTACTTTATCAAATTCATTGATTAGCTCTAATAGTTTTCTGGTAGCATCTTTAGGATTTTCTATGTATAATATGTCATCTGCAAACAGTGACACCTTTACTTCTTCTTTTCAAATTTGGATTCCTTTTATTTCTTTTTCTTCTCTGATTACCATGGCTAAAATTTCCAAAAGTATGTTGAATAATAGTGCTGAGAGTGGACAACTTTGTCTTGTTCCTGATCTTAGTGCAAATGGTTTCAGTTTTTCACCATTGAGAATGATGTTGGCTGTGGATTTGTCATATATGGCCTTTATTATGTTGAGGTAGGTTCCCTCTATGCCTACTTTCTGGAGGGATTTTATCATATATGGGTTTTGAATTTTCTTGGAAGCTTTTTCTGCATCTGTTGAGGTGATCATATTTTTTTTTTTTTTTTTTTGCGGTACACGGGCCTCTCACTGCTGTGGCCTCTCCCGTTGTGGAGCACAGGCTCCGGACGCGCAGGCTCAGCGGCCATGGCTCACGGGCCCAGCCGCTCCGCGGCATGTGGGATCTTCCCGCACGGGGGCACGAACCCGTGTCCCCTGCATCGGCAGGCGGACTCTCAACAACTGTGCCACCAGGGAAGCCCGATCATATGGTTTTTGTTCTTCAATTTGTTAATACGATGTATCACATTGATTGATTTGCATATATTGAAGAATCTTTGCATTCCTGGGATAAACGCCTCTTCATCATGGTTTATGATCCTTTTAATGTGCTGTTGGATTCGGTTTGCTAGTATTTTGCTGAGGATTTTTGCATCTATGTTCATCAGTGATATTGGCCTGTAGTCTTCTTTGTGACATCTTTGTCTGGTTTTGGTATCAGGGTGATGGTTACCTCATAGAATGAGTTTTGGAATGCTCCTCTCTCTGCTATATTTTTGAGGAGCTTGAGAGGGATAGATGTTAGCTCTCCTCTAAATCTTTGATAGAATTCGTCTGTGAAGCCATCTGGCCCTGGGCTTTTGTTTATTAGAAGATTTTTAATCACAGTTTCAATTTCAGTACTTGTGATTGGTCTGTTCATATTTTCTATTTCTTCCTGGTTCAGTCTCGGAAGGTTTTGCTGTCTAAGAATTTGTCCATTTCTCCAGGTTGTCCCTTTTATTGGCATATAGTTGCTTTTAATAATCTCTCATGATCCTCTGTATTTCTGCAGTGTCAGTTGTTACTTCTCCTTTTCCATTTCTAATACTGTTGATTTCAGTCTTTTCCCTTTCTTTCTTGATGAGTCTGTCTAATGGTTTATCAATTTTGTTTATCTTTTCAAAGAACCAGCTTTTAGATTTATTGATCTTTGTTATTGTTTCTTTCATTTCTTTTTCATTTATTTCTGATCTGAAATTTATGATTTCTTTCCTTCTGCTAACTTTGGGGTTTTTTTGTTCTTCTTTCTCTAATTGCTTTAGGTGTAAGTTTAGGTTGTTTATTTGATATTTTTCTTGTTTCTTGAGGTAGGACTGTGTTTCTATAAACTTCTCTCCTAGAACTGCTTTTGCTGAATCCCATAGGTTTTGGGTGATCATGTTTTCATTATCATTCGTTTCTAGGTTTTTTTGATTTCCCCTTTGAATTCTTCAGTAATCTTTTAGTTATTTAGTATTGTTTAGCCTCCCTGTCTTTGTATATTTTATAGGTTTTTTTCTTTAATTGATATCTAGTCTCATAGCATTGTGGTCAGAAAAGATATTTCATACTATTTCAATTTTCTTAAATTTACCAAGGCTTGATTTGTGACCCAAGATATGATCTATCCTGGTTAATGTGCCATGAATACTTGAGAAGAAAGTGTATTCTGTTGGTTTTGGAAGGAATGTCCTATGAATATGTTAAATCGATCTTGTTTAATGTGGCATTTGAAGCTTGTGTTTCCTTATTTACTTTCATTTTCAATGATCTGTCCATTGGTGAAAGTATGGTGTTAAAATCCCCTACAATTATTGTTACTGTCAATTTTCCTTTTATGGCTCTTAACATTTGCCTTATGTATTGAGGTGCTCCTATGTTGGGTGCATAAATGTTTACAGTTGTTATATCTTCTTCTTGGATTGATCTCTTGATCATTACATAGTGTCCTTCTTTGTCTCTTGCAATAGTCTTGATTTGAAAGTCTATTTTGTGTGATATGAGAATTGCTACTCCAGCTTTCTTTTGATTTCTATTTGCATGGGATATCTTTTTCCATCCCCTCACTTTCAGTCTGTATGTGCCCCTAGGTCTGAAGTAAGTCTCTTGTAGACAACATATATACACGTCTTGTTTTTGTATCCATTCAGCCAGTCTGTCTTTTCGTTGGAGCAATTTATCCCTTTACATTTAAGGTAATTATCAATATGTATGTTCCTACTACCATTTTTTATTGGTTTTGGTTTCGTTTTGTATATCTTGTGTTTCCTGCCTAGAGAATTTCCTTTAATATTTGTTGTAAAGCTGCTTTGGTGATGCTGAATTCTCTTAGCTTTTGCTTGTCTGTAAAGGTTTTAATTCATCCATCAAATCTGAATGAGATCCTTGTTGTGTAGAGTATTCTAGGTTGTAGGTTTTTCCCTTTCATCACTTTAAATATGTTCTGCCACTCCCTTCTGGCTTGCAGAGTTTCTGCTGAAAGATCAGCTATTAACCTTATGGGGATTCCCTTGCATGTTATTTGTTGCTTTTCCCTTGCTGCTTTTAGTAGTTTTTTCGTTGTATTTAATTTTTGATCCTTTGATTAATATGTGTCTTGGCATGTTTCTCCTTGGATATATCCTGTATGGGGCTCTGCACTTCCTGGAATTGATTGACTATATCTTTTCTCATGTTATGGGAGATTTCAACTATAATCTCTTCAAATATTTTCTCAGACCCTTTCTTTTACTCATCTTCTTCTGGGAACCCTATAATTCAAATGTTGTTTTTTTTTTTAATGTTGTACCAGAGGTCTCTGAGACTGTCCTCAATTCTTTTCATTCTTTTTTCTTTATTCTGCTATGTGGTAGTGATTTCCACTATTTTATCTTCCAGGTTACTTATCCATTCTTCTGCCTCAGTTATCTGCTATTGATTCCTTCTAGGGAATTTTTAATTCATTTATTGCATTGTTCATCATTGTTTGTTTGCTCTTTAGTTCTTCTAAGTCCTTGTTAAACGTTTTGTGTATTTTCTCCATTGTATATCCAAGATTTTGGATCATCTTTTCTATCATTACTCTGAATTCTTTTTCAGGTAGAATGCTTATTTCCTCTTCATTTGTTTGGTCTGGTAGGTTTTTACCTTGCTCCTTCATATGCTTCATATTTCTCTGTCTTCCCCTTTTGCTTAAGTTACTGTGCTTAGCGTCTCCTTTTCGCAGGCTGCAAGTTCGTTGTTCCCATTGTTTTTGGTGCCTGCCCCAAGTGAGCAAAGTAGTTTCAGCGAGTTTTGTAGGCTTCCTGTTTAAGGAGACTGGTGCCTGTGTTCTGGTTAGTGAGGCTATATCTTGTCATATTCGTGGGCAGGGCTGCATCTGGTAGTGTGTTTTAGGGTTTCTGTGAACTTAGTTTGATTTTAGGCAGCCTCTCTGCTAATGGGTGGGTTTGTGCTCTTGTCTTTCTAGTTGTTTGAGATAGGGCATCCAACACTGAACCTTCCTGGCTATTGGGTGGAGCTGGGTCTTAGCATTGAGATGAAGATATCTGGGAGAGCTCATGCCAATTGATATTACATAATATCAATGCAAGGCCTGAGGTGTGCCTTGTGTTCCTCTAAGGAACTTATGAAATCTGGTGATCCAATGTCCTGAACTTGGCTCTGCCACCTCAGAGGCTCAGGCCTGACACCAGGCCAGAGCACCAAGACCCTGGCAGCCACATGGCTCAGAAGAAAAGGGAGAAAAAAATGTAAGAAAAAATATTTTTAATAAAATAAAATAATTTAAAAATTTTTAAATAAAAAAATTAAAATGGCAATAAAAAAGAAGAGAGTAACCAAACCTATATACAAATCCAACAATGATAACAAGTGTTAAAAACTATACTAAGATAAACATTAAAATCAGAAACAGGTCAGTTGCAGACAGCAATCTCCAAGTCTTCAGTTGCTCCCAAAGTCCACCACCTCAATTTTGGGTTGATTTTTGTCTATTCAGGTATTCCACATATGCAACGTACCTCAAGTTGATTGTGGGGGTTTAACCCTCTGCTCCCGAGGCTGCACCAAGTAATTTCCCTTTCTCTTCTTTGTTTGCACAGTTCCTGAGGTTCAGCTTTGGTTTTAGCTCTACCTCTGTGTGTAGTTTGCTCTTAGGCTTCTGTTCAGGCCCAGACAGGACGAGGCTAAAGCAGAGGCTGATTAGGGGGTTCTGGCTCACTCATGCTGTGGGGAGGGAAGAGTACAGTAGTTATCATTGGAATGCAGTGTGAGCCTGTGGGGGCAAAGGCCGGGATGATGTTGCAACAGCCTGAGGTGTGCCTTGTGTTCCTCTAGGGAACTTATCTCTGTATGATGGAACCCTCACAGTGGCATGCTGCACAGGGTCCTGGAGAGTGGAGGAGGGACGTGTGGATAGTGACCTGTGCTTGCACACAGGATTCTTGGTGACTGCAACAGCAGCATTAGCGTTGCATACCTGTCTCTGGTGTCCGTGGTGATAGTTGCGGCTTGTGCCCATCTCTGGAACTCGTTTAGGTGGTGCTTTGCCTTCTGTGGGCAGACAGAGAAGGAATCCACTGTTCTCATGCACCCCAGAAGAATGGTCTCTTGCCTCTTAAGCAGGTCCAGAGTTTTTCCCGGACTCCCTCCCAGCTAGCTGTGGTGCACTAACCCCCTTCAAGCTGTGTTCATGCAGCCAACCCCAGTCCTCTCCCTGAGATCTGATCTCTGAAGCCTTAGCCTCAGCTGCCAGCCCCCACCCGCCTCAGTGGGTGAGCAGACAAGCCTCTCGGGCTGGTGAGTGTTAGTCGGCACTGATCCTCTGTGCGGGAATCTGTCCACTTTTCCCTCTGCACCCCTGTTGCTGCACTCTGCTTCATGGCTCCAAAGCCTTCCCCCACTCACCAGTCATGTTCACTAGTGAAGGACCTTCCTAGTGCATGGAAACTTTTCCTCCTTCACAGCTCCCTCCCAGAGGTGCAGGTCCCATCATTATAATTTTGTCCCTGCTTTTCTTTTTTCTTTTGTCCTACTCAGGTACGTGGGGATTTTCTTGCATTTTGGGAGGTCTGAGGTGTTCTGCCAGTGCTCAGTAGGTGTTCTGTAGGAATTGTTCCACATGTAGATGTATTTTTGAAGTATTTGTGGGGAGAAAGGTGATCTCTGCGTCTTACTTCTGTGCCACCTTGAAGGTCTATAGCAATACAATCTTACCTAAAGAAACAAGAAAAATCTCAAAGAAACAATCTATCCTTACACCTAAAGCAATTAGAGAAAGAAGAGGAAGAACAACAACAAAAAAACCCAAAGTTAGCAGAAGGAAAGAAATCATAAAGATCAGATCAGAAATAAATGAAAAAGAAATTAAGGAAACAATAACAAAGATCAATAAAACTAAAAGTTGGTTCTTTGAGAAGATAAACAAAATTGATAAACCATTAGCCAGACATCAAGAAAAAAAGTAAGACTCAAATCAATAGAATTAGAAATGAAAAAGGAGAAGTAACAACTGACACTGTAGAAATACAGAGGATCATGAGAGATTATTACAAGCAACTATATGTCATTAAAATGGACAACCTGGAGAAATGGACAAATTCTTAGAAAAGCACAACCTTCCGAGACTGAACCAGGAATAAATAGAAAATATGAACTGACCAATCACAAGTACTGAAATTGAAGCTATGATTAAAAATCATCCAACAAACAAAAGCCCAGTATCAGATGGTTTCACAAGTGAATTCTGTCAAATATTTAGAGAAGAGCTAATACCTATCCTTTTCAAACTCTTCCAAAATATAACAGAGGGAAGAACACACCCAAACTCATTCTACAAGGCCACGATCACCCTGATACCAAATCCAGACAGAGATGTCACAAAGAAAGAAAACTACAGGCCAATATCACTGATGAATATAGATGCAAAAGTCCTCAACAAAATACTAGAAAACAGAATCCAACAGCACACTAAAAAGCTCATACACCATGAGCAAGTGGGGTTTATCCCAGGAATGCAAGGATCCTTCAATATATGCAAATCAATCAATGTGATAAACCATATTAACAATTTGAAGGATAAAAACCATATGATCACCTCAGAAAAAGCTTCTGACAAAATTCAACACCCATTAATGATAAAAAATAACACTCCAGAAGTAGGCATAGAGGGAACCTACCTCAAAATAGTAAAGGCCATATATGACAAACCCACAGCCAACATCATTCTCAATGATGAAAAACTGAAACTATTTCCTCAGATCAGGAACAAGACAAGGTTGCACACTCTCACCACTATTATTCAACATAGTTTTGGAATTTTTAGCCATGGCAATCAGAGAAGGAAAAGAAAAAAAAAGGAATCCAAATCGGAAAAGAATTAAAACTGTCACTGTTTGCAGATGACATGATGCTATATATAGAGGATCCTAAATATTCTACCAGAAAACCACTAGACCTAATCAATGAATTTGGTAAAGTAGCAGGATAAAAAATTAATGCACAGAAATCTCTTGCATTCCTATACGCTAAAAAATCTGATAGAGAAATTAAGAAAACTTTCCAATTTACCATTGTAACAAAACGAATGAAATAACTAGGAATAAACCTATAAGGAGACAAAAGACCTGTATGCAGAAAACTATAAGACACTGATGAAAGAAATTATAGACGATTCAAACAGATGGAGAGATATACCATGCTCTTGGGTTGGAAGAATCAACATTGTGAAAATAACTATACTACCCAAAGCAAACTACAAATTCAATGCAATGCCTATCAAACTACCAATGACATTTTTCACAGAACTAGAATTTAAAAATTCACAATTTGTATGGAAACACAAAAGACCCCGAATAGCAAAAACAATCTTGAGAAAGAAAAATGGAGCTGGAGGAATCAGGAGCCCTGACTTCAGAGTATACTACAAAGTTATAGTAATCAAAACAGTATGGTACTGGTGCAAAAATAGATTCATCAATGAAACAGAATAGAAAGCCTAGAAATATACCCACACACTTATGATTAATTAATCTATGAATAAGGAGGCAAGAATATACAATGGATAAAAAGACAGTCTATTCAGTAAGTGGTGCTGGGAATTCTGGACAGCTGCATTTTAATCAATGAAATTAATTTTCTCACTCCATATAAAAAATATACTCAAAAAACCTAAATGTAATACTGGAAACCAGAAATTTCCTAGAAGAAAACATAGGCATAACACTTTTTGACACAAATCACAGCAATATTTTTTGGATCTATCTCCTAAGGAAAATTTTTTTTAAAAAAAGGAAAAATAAGTAAATGGGACCTAATTAAACTTAAAAGTTTTTGCACAGCAAAGGAAACCATAACAAAATGAAAAGACTACCTACTGAATGTGAGAAACTATTTGCAAATGATATGACCAATAAGAGGTTAATATCTAAAATATATAAACAGTTCATACAACTCAATATCAAAAAAACAACAACCCTGTTCAAAAATGGGCAGAAGACCTGAATAGACATCTTTCCGAAGAAGATATACAGATGGCCAACAGTTACATGAAAAGATGCTCAACATTGCTAATCATCAGATAAATGAAAATCAAAACAAAAATGAGGTATCACCTCACATCTGTCAGAATAGCCATCCTCAAAAAGTCTACAGATAACAAAGGTTGGTGAGGATGTGGACAAAAGGGAACATTCTTGCACTGTTGGTGGAAATGTAAATTAGTGCAGTCACTATGGAAAACATTATGGAGTTTCCTCAAAAAAGTAAAGATATAACTACTATATGATCAAGCAATTCCAATCCTGGTTATATATCCAATGAAATTGAAAACACTAATTTGAAAATATACATGCACCCCAAATATTCATAGCAGCATCATTTACACTGGCAAAGATATGAAAACAACCTAAGTGTCCATCAGCAAATGAATGGATAAAGAAAATGTAGTATAAATATGGAAAACTAATATCCATAAAAAGGAATTAAATTTTGCTATTTGCCGCAACATGGATGGACCAGGAGGGCATTATACTTAGTGAAATAAATCAGATAGAGAAAGACAAATACTGTATGTCATCACATATGTAGAGTACAAAAAATAAAACGAATGAATATAACAAAACAGAAAGAGAGTCACAGATATAAAGAAGAAACTAGTGGTTTCCAGTGAGGAGAAGTGTGATGGGAGGGACAAGATGGTATAAGGCATTAAGAGGCACAAACTATGTATAAAATAAATGAGCTACTAGAGTATTGTACAGTACATGGAATATAGCCAATGTTTTATAACAACTTTTAATGGAATATAATTTACAAAAATTTTGAATCATTCTTTTGTACATCTGAAACTAACATAATATTGTAAATCAAGTATACCTCAATTTAAAAAAAGAAAGATAAATATTGGCAAATGTGTGGAGAAAAGGGTTGGTGGTGATGTAAAAAGGGTTGGTGGTGATGTAAAATGAGGCAAATGCTATGATAAACACTATGGAGGTTCCTCAAAATTTTTAAAAAAAGAACCTTGATTCTTTTTATATGATATGATTTCATCAATCCCATTTCTCAGTATATATCCAAAAATTAAAATAAAGTCAGGTTCTTGATGTTTGCAGTCCCATGTTCACTGCAGTATTAGTCACAGTAACCAAGATAAGGAAACAACAAAATGTCTGAGAGATAAGTGGATTATAAAAATGTGATATATACATACAGTGGAATTCTATTTGGCCTTTATATAGAAAGAAATCCTTCCATATATGAATGAACCCTGAGGACATTATGCCAGGTGAAATAAGCCAGTTACAGAAGAACAAATACTTCATGATACAATTTATATTAGATATCTAAAATAGTCACATTCATAGAAGCAGGGAACATAATGGTGCTTTCCAGGGGCAAGAGGGAGGAGAAAGTGAGAGTTGTTATTCAGCGTATATAAAGTTTCAGTTATACAAGATGAATAATTTCTAGAGTTCTGCCATAAAACATCATGCCTATAGTTAACAATGCAGTATTGTACACAAAATAATTTGTTAGGAGGGTAGATCTCTTGTTAAATATTCTTACCACACACACACAGAAAAACAGTATGTGATTGATAGTACTGCACTTGAAGTGATGAAATAAAAGAAGAGATCTCAGGATGTTAAAAGTTAGGTTTTTATGGTGCACTGAAGGCCCTTCAAGGAAATAGTTGAGAAAATAGGAGAAAAAAATCAGCAGGAAGGGAAGACTTATTGCAGTCATTTGATAATATGAAGTTCATCATGAACTTTGCTACAGTCTGGAAGCAATAACTCAGTAAATTAACAAAGATAATTGGGTGGAAAGAGACACATTGTAACTTAAGGACTTTAGACATGCTCTGAGGGTGGGTTGTTTTGTGCATATCCAGGTGTTAGAAGCCACCTAGAGCACACTGAATGGTCAAATGGAATCATTTTATTTATCTATTCATCTACCAACTGGCCATTTTCATTATTTCCATGTGTTGGCTGTTGTATTTAAATAAAGCTGCAATAAATACAGGGGTGAAGATATCTTCTCAGGATAGTGTCTTTGTTTACTTTGGATAAATTCCCCAAAGTGATAATATGGGAATTCTTTTTTTTTCAACTTTTTATGGTGTTAAAATTCACATAACCTAACATTGACCATTTTAACCATCTTTAAGTATACAAATCAGTGGTATTAAAAACATTCACGCATTTCCTCTAAGATCAGGAACAAGACAAGGATGTCTACTCTCACAACTTTTATTTAACATAGTTTTCAAAGTCCTAGCCACCACAGTGAGAGAAGAGAAAGAAAAAACGGAATCCAAACTGAAAAGAAGCAGTTAAACTGTCACTGTTGGCAGATGACATAATACTATACATAGAAAATTCTAAAGATGCTACCAGAAAACTAGTAGAGCTCATCAAAGAATTTGGTAAAGTTGCAGAATACAAAATGAATACACAGAAATATGTTGCATTCCTATACACTAACAACAAAAGATCAGAAAGAGAAATTCAAGAAACAATTTCATTTACCATTGCATCAAAAAGAATAGAATACTTAGGAATAAACCTACCTAAGGAGGAAAAAGACCTGCATGCAGAAAACTATAAGATACTGATGAAAGAAATTAAAGATGACAGAAGCAGATCAAAAGATAGACATGCTCGTGGATTGGAAGAATCAATATTGTGAAAACGACTATACTACCCAAAGCAATCTACAGATTCAATGCAATCCCTATCAAATTACTAATGGCATTTTTCACAGAACTAGAACAAAAAAATCCTTAAAGTATGTATGGAGACACAAAAGACCCTGAATAACAAAAGCAATCTTGAGAAAGAAAAACGGAGCTGGAGGAATCAGGCTCCCAGGCTTCAAACTTTACTACAAAGCTATAGTCATCAAAGCAGTATGGTACTGGCACAAAAATAGAAACATAGATAAATGGAACAGGATTGAAAGTGCAGAGGTAAACCCACACACCTATGGTCAAGTAATCTATGACAAAGGAGGCAAGGCTATACAATGGGGTAAAGATAGTCTCTTCAATAAATGGTACTGGGAAAATAGGACAGCTACATGTAAAAAAATAAAAGTAGAACATTCTTTAACACCATATACAAAAATAAGCCCAAAATGGATTAAAATCCTAAATGTGAGACTGGACACCTTAAAACTCTTAGAGGAAAACATAGACAGAATGCTCTCTGACATAAATCACAACAATATCTTTTTGATCCATCTCCCAGAATAATGGAAATAAAAACAAAAATAAACAAATGGGACCTAATCAAACTCAAGAGCTTTTGCACAGCAAAGGAAACCATTAAAAAAATGAAAAGACAACCCACAGAATGGGAGAAAATATTTGCAAATGATGTGATCAACAAGGGAGTGGTCTCCAAAATTTACAAACAGCTCATGAGGTTTAATATCACCAAAATAAACAACCCAATGAAAAAATTAGCAAAAGACCTAAATAGACATTTCTCCAAAGAAGACCTACAGGTGGACAAGAGGGACATGAAAAATGCTCAACATCAATAATTATTAGATAAATATAAATCAAAACTACATTGAGATATCACCTCACACCTGTCAGAATGGCCATTGCCAAAAAATCTACAAACAATAAATGCTGGAGAGGGTGTGGAGAGAAGGGAACCCTCCTACACTGTTGGTGGGAATGTAAATTGGTGCAGCCACTATGGAGAACAGTATGGAGGTTCCTTAAAAAACTAAAAACAGAGCTACCATATGATCCTGCAGTCCCACTCCTGGGCATATACCCAGAGAAAAACATGGCCCAAAATGATGCATGCACCCAATGTTCATTGCAGCATTGTTAACAATAGCTAAGACATGGAAGCAACATAAATGTCTATCGACAGAGGAATGCATAAAGAAGATGTGGTACATACGTAAAATGGAATATTACTCAGCCATTAAAAAGAATGAAATAATGCCATTTGCAACAACATGGATGGATCTAGAGATTGTCATACTGAGTAAAGTAAGTCAGACAGAGAAAGTGAAATATCGTATGATATCACATATGCTGAATCTAAATAAAATGATACAAATGAACTTATTTACAAAATAGAAACATACTCAGAGACTGAGAGAATGAACTTATGGTTACTGGGGGGAAGGGTGGGGGAAAAGGATAGTTAGGGAGTTTGGAATTGACATGTACACACTGCTACATTTAAAATAGATATCAAATAAGGACCTACTGTATAACACAGGGAACTCTGGTCAATATTTTGTAACAACACATGGGAAAAGAATTTGAAAAAGAATAGATGCACGTATATGTATAACTGAATCATTTTGCTGTACACCTGAAACTAATACAACATTGTTAGTCAACTATACTCCACTATAAAACAAAAAGTTAAAAAAACTTTTTTAATTTAAAATAAACATTCATATTGTTGTGCATCCATCATCACCATCCATTCCCCACAACTCCTTTCATCTTTTGAATCTGCAACTCTAAACCTATTAATTAATTTCCCCTTCTCCCCTCCTCCCAGTCTGTGGAAACCACCATTATACGTTTTATTTATGATTTTAACTCTAGCTATCTCCTGTACAGTGAATCATTCAGTATTTCTCTTTTTGTGACTGCTTTATTTCACTTTACATAACATCCTGAAGGTCCATCCATATTGTAGTACATGTCATCTTTCCTTCCTTTTTACAGATTAATAATATTCTACTATGTGTATACACCACCTTTGCTTATCAATTCATCCCTGAACAGACATGTTTTAATTGTTATGAATAGTTTTTAATTTTCTGAGGAACCTCCATACTGTTTTCCATTGTGGCTGAACCAGTTTACATTCACACCAATAATGTACAAGGCTTCCCTCTTCTCCACATTCTCATTAACAGGTTATTTCTTCTGTTTTTCATAATCGACACTCTAACAGGTAATATCTTATTGTGGTTTTGATTTGCAATTTCCTGGTGATTGGTGATGTTGAGTACATTTGTACGTACCTGTTGGCCATCTGTATGTCTTCTTTGGGAAAATGTCTATTCAGATCTTCTGCCCATTTTTATTTGGATAATTTGGTTTTCTGATATTGAGTAGTATGAGTTTTATGCATTTTGAATATTAACCCTTTATCTGATAAATGATTTGCAAATAGTTTCTCCCATTCAGTAGGTTGCCCTTTCATCTAACCAATGGCTTACTTATTGTATGGAAGATTTTTTTAAAAAAAGGAAGATTTTTAGTTAGATATAGTCCAGTTTGTTTATTTTTCTTTTGTTGGCTTTGCTTTGGGTGCCAAATTCAAAAATATCTTTGCCAAAATCAGTGTCAAGGAGTTTACTGCCAAGTTTTCTTCTAGGAGTTTTATGGTTTCTTGTCTTACAGTCAAGTCTTTAATCCATCTTTAAGTTTTGTGTATGTTGTAAGATAGTGGTTCAGTTCCATTCTTTTGAATGTGTCTGCCCAGTTTTCCCAGCACTACTTAGTGAATATCCTGTGCTTTACCCATTGTATATTCATGTCTCCTTTATTGTAAATTAACTGACTATATATGTGTGGATTTATCTCTGAACTGTTCTGTTCCATGGATCTATGAGTCAGTTTTAATGTCAATAGCATACTCTGTTGAATACTATAGGTTTGTAATATAAAGAAATCAGGACGCATGATGCCTCCAGCTTTTTGCTTCTTTCTCATGATTGCTTTGGCTATTTAGGGTCTTTTGTGCTTCCATTCAAATTTTAGGATTGATTTTTCTATGTAAAAAAATACCATTAAATTTTTGATAAGAATTGTACTGAATTTGTAGATTGCTTTGGGCAGTATGGACATTTTAACAATGTTAATTCTTCCAAATAATCAGCATGGAATATTTTCCACTTATTTGTGTCTTATTCAATTGCTTTCATCAATGTCTTATAGCTTTCAGAGTACAGATCTTTCACGTCCTTGGATAAATTTATTTCTAGTTATTTTATTGATTTTGATGCAATTATACATGGGATTGATTTCTTAAATTCTCTTTCTGATAGTTCATTATGGATGTATAGAAATACAACAGATTATTATTTATTGATTTTGTATCCTGCAACTTAATTTATTTACTAATTCTAACAATATTTTGTGGTTTTGGAGTTTTCTATATATAATATCATGTCATCTGAAAATAGAAACAGTTTTACTTCCTTTCAGATCTGAATGCCCTTACATCTTGCCTAATTGCCCTTGCTAGGACTTCCAATACTATATAGAATAAAAGTAGTCTTGTTCCTGATCTTTGAGGAAAAGTTTGAAGATTTTCACCATTGAATATAATGTTAGTTGTGAATTTATCATATATGGTCTTTATTATGAGGTATACTCCTACTACACTCACTTTTTGGAGAGTTTTTAATAAAATAAATGGATGTTGGATTTTGTCAATTTTTCCCCTGTGTCTATTGAAATGGTCATATTTTTATCCTTTATTTTGTCAATATGGTACAGAAAATATGAATTTAATTTACTAACATTTTATTCAAGGTTTCTATGTCTAAATTTATCCAGGATATTGGCCTATAATTTTCTTTTCATATAATATCCTCATCTGATTTTGATAGCAGGGTAATAGTGGCCTCATATAATGAGTTTGGAGATGTTTCCTACTCCTCAATTTTTGGAAAAGTTTGATAATGATGGGTATTAATTCTTTAAAAGTTTTGGAGAATTCCCCAGTGAAGCCATAAGGTTCTGGACTTTGTGTCTTGGGAGGGTTTTGATTACTTATTCAATCTCCTAACTAGTCTATTCAGATTTTCCATTTCTTCATAATTCAGTCTTGGTAAGTTGTATGACTTTAGGAATTTACCATTTTTAAAAATAGTTTATTCAGCTTGTTGGCATATAATTTTGCATAGTAGTCTCTTATGAGCCTTTGTATTTTGATGTATCAGTTGTAATTTCTTCTCTATCATTTCTGATTTTATTTATCTGAGTTCTGCCTTTTGTTTTTCCTGGTGAATCTAGCTACTGATTTGCCTGTTTTGTTTGTCTTTTCCATAAACAAGCTCTTAGTTCCACTGATCTTTTCTTCTGCTTTTGTTGTCTCTATTTTATTCATTTCTGCTTCGATGTTTGTTATTTTATTTCTTCTACCAACTTTGGGTTTAGTTTGCTTTACTTTTATTTTCTTCTTCCTTTAGAGGTAAATAGGTTGTTTCTTTGAGATCTTTCTTATTTCTTAATGTAGACATCTATCACTATCAACTTCCCTCTTAAAACTGCTTTTGCTGCATTCCATAAGTTGTTTGTTTCATGACCTAACATATAATCTGTTCTGAAGAGCAACCAATATGTGCTTGAGAAGAATGTGTGTTCTGAGGGAGATCAAGATGGAAGAGTAGGCGGACATGGAGTTCCCATCCTCCCCCCGAAAAAACACATCAAAAATATATCTATATGTGGAACAATTCACATGGAAAGCTAACTAGAAACTAGCAGAAGAACCCCTACACAACCAAATCTTCAAGAAAGATCTCCTTGGGCTTCCCTGGTGGCACAGCGGTTGGGAGTCCACCTGCCAATGCAGGGGACACAGGTTCGTGCCCCGGTCTGGGAAGATCCTACATGCCACAGAGTGGCTGGGCCCGTGAGCCATGGCCGCTGAGCCTGTGCGTCCGGAGCCTGTGCTCCACAATGGGAGAGGCCACGACAGTGAGAGGCCCGTGTACCACAAAAAAAAAAAAGAAAGAAAAAAGAAAGATCACCTCATAACTGGATAGGATGGAAAAAAAAGTATCACATTGGGACCTGCACCCCTAGGAGGGATCTGAAAGGAAGTGAAGGTCAAAATGAGTGGACTAGAAACAATCTGGGCATCCCAGTCCTGGGGTTTGGTGTGTAGAGGACAAGACCCCTTGACTGCTAGAAGAACTGCTGGGACATACAGAAAGGCTGGAGAAACCTAGATTCTACTCATGAGGAGTGCATACATGATGGCTCACCAACAATCAGGTGGAGAGAGCTTTGTGCTGGTGGCTACCACCTCACTGCAGTCCATCTGATCTTCTTGGATTGGAAGAATTAATTTTTTTAAATGGGCATACTACTCAAATCAATCTACAGATTTAATGTCATCCCTAACAAAATACCCAAGAGGTTTTTCACAGAACTAGAACAAATAATCCTAAAATTTGTATGGAACCACAACAGACCCAAATTGCCAAAGCAATCCTGAGGAAAAAAAGAGCAAAACTAGAGGTATAACCCTTCCAGACTTCAGACTATACTACAAAGCTACAGTAATCATAACAGTGCTGTATTATCACAGAAACAGACATATAGATCAATGAAACAGAACAGACAGCCCAGAAATAAACTCACACACCTACAGTCAATTAGTCTAGGAGGCAAGAATATACAACGGAGAAAAGAGTTTTTTCACCAAGTGATGTTGGGAAAGCTGGACAACCACATGTAAATCCATGAAGTTAGACCTCTCTCACGCTATACACAAAATGGCTTAAAGACTTAAATATAAGACACCATAAAACTCCTAGAAGAGAACATAGGCAAAATGTTCTCTGACATAAATCATAGCAATATTTTCTTAGATCAGTTTCCCAAGGCAAAAGAAATAAAATAAAAAATAAACAAATGGCACTAAATTAAACTTAAAACATTTTGCACAGCAAAGAAACCATAACAAAATGAAAAGATAACCTATGGAATGGGAGAAAATATTTGCAAACAATGAGACTGACAAGGGTTTAATTTTCAAAATATACAAACAACTCATATCAAAAAAAAAAACAATAAAAAAGTAGGCAGAGGACCTAAATAGACATTTTTCCAAAGAATACATACAGATACACAACAGGCTCATGAAAAGATCCTCAAACTCAATAATTATTAGAGAAATGTAAATCAAAACCACAATGAGGTATCACCTCACACTGGCCAGAATGGCCATCATCAAAAAGCCTACAAATAATAAATGCTGGAGAGGATGTGGAAAAAAGGGAACCCTTGTATACTGTTGATGGTAAGAATGTAAATTGGTGCAGCCACTATAGAAAGCAGTTTGGAAGTTCCTTTAAAACCTAAAAATAGAGCTACCATATGATCCAGCAATCCTTCTCTTGTATATATATACGGGGGGGGGGAACCCTCTAATTTAAAAAGACACATGCTCCCTAATATTCACAGCAGCATTATTTATAGTAACCAAGACATGGAAATAACCCAAGTGTGCATCAACAGATGTTTGACTTAAGAAGATTATATATATATAATGGATTATTACTCAGCCATAAAAAGACTGAAATATTGACATTTGCAGTAACATGGATGGACCTAGAAAATATTATGCTAAGTAAAGTAAATCAGGCAGAGAAAGACAAACCTTATATGATTTCACTTATATGAGGAATCTAAAATATAATACAAATGAATCTATATACAAAATAGAAACAGACTCACATACACAGAAAACAAATTTATGGTTAGCAAAGGGGAGAGAGAGGTGGGTTGGACAAATTAGGGGTAAGGGATTAACAGATACAAAGTACTGTACATAAAATACATAAACAACAAGGATTTCCTGTGTAGCACAGAGAATTGCATTCAATATCTTGTAATAACCTATAATGGAATATAATGTGAAAAAAAATAAATGAATCACTATGCTGTATACCTGAAACTAATGAAATATTGAAAATCAACTGTGCTTCAACTTAAAAAAGAATGAATATTATTTTGCCTTTTTTTTTTTTTTTTTTTGCGGTATGCGGGCCTCTCACTGTTGTGGCCTCTCCCGTTGTGGAGCACAGGCTCTGGACGTGCAGGCTCAGCAGCCATGGCTCACGGGCCCAGCCGCTCCGCGGCATGTGGGATCCTCCCGGACTGGGGCACGAACCTGTGTCCCCTGCATCGGCAGGCGGACTCTCAACCACTGCGCCACCAGGGAAGCCCTATTTTGCCTTTGGATGGAATGTTCTGTATGTGTCTGTTAAGTTCATCTGGTCGAACATGTTGTTTAAGGTCAATGTTTATTGATGTTCACTCTAGGTGATCTATCCTTTGATGAAAGTGGTGTATTGAAGTCCCTTACTATGATTGCATTGCTGTTTATTTCTCCCTTTAGGTCTACTAATATTTTCCTTATATATTTAAGGACTCTTTGAGGGGGACATAAAGAAGTGTCATATCTTGACTGACCCATATATCATTATATACTCTCCTTCATTGGCTCCTATTACAATCTTTGTCTTAAAGTCAATTTGTCTGATATAAGTACAAATACCTCAGCTTTCTTTTGGTTTCTATTTACATAAAATATCATTTTCCATCTCTTCACTTTCAGACTCTGAAAAGTCTCTTGCAGGCAGAATATATTTTTAAATCTATACAGCTACTCTATGTCATTTGATCAGAGAATTAAGTCCATTTACATTTAAAGTAATTATGATAGTACACATGTATTGACATTTTGTTAATTGTTTTCTGGCTGTTTTGTAATTCCTTTGCTCCTTTTCTCTCCCTTTACTCTCTTGTGATTTCGTCATTTTCTGTGGTGGTATGCTTAGAGTCCTTTCTCTTTCTCTTTTGTGTATTTACTATAGATCTTTGTGATTACCTTTAAGCTTACATAGAACAACTTATATTTCTAACAGTCTATTTTATGTCACTAACCACTTAAGTTCTAATGCATTCTAAATCTGTACATTTTTACTATCCACCACGTTTTGTTTCTGATATCACCATTTATATATTTTTATCTTGTGTTTCCATTAACAAATTATTATAGTCATAGTTGTTTCTACTACTTTTATCTTTTAACTTCATAGTTTTAAAATTGATTAACTCATTTTATATTTATATTAGACTTTATATTTTATTTATATTTATATATTTTATACTTTATATTAGACTATTTTGAATTTCACTGTATATTTACCTTAACAGTGATCTTTTTGCTTTTAATGTTTTCTTGTTACTAATTAGTACCATTTCTGTTCAGATTAAAGAATTTCCTTTAACATTTATCATAAAACTGATCCAGTGGTGATGAACTCTTTTAGCTTTTGCTTGTCTGGAAACTTTATCTCCATCAATTCTGAATCACACTTTTGCCAGCTTAAGTATTCTTGTTTAGTACTTTTTTCTTTCAGCACTTCCAGTATATATTACCACTCCCTCTGTCTGCAGAGCTTCAATGTGTTACATACAAGGAGTTTACCTTGTATGTAGCACATTGTTTTTCTCTTGCTGCTTTTAAGATTCACTCCTTGTCTTTAACTATTAACACTTCAATTATAATGTGTATTGGTGTGGGTATCTTTGGGTTCAAATTATTTGAAACTTTCTGGGCTTGCTAAAACTGGATGTCCAGGAAAAGCTAAGAGAAGTTTTCAGTCATATTTCTTCAAATAAATTTTCTGCCCTTTTCTCTTTCTCTTCTCCTTAAGGGACTCCTATAATGCAAATATTGATCCGCTTGTTTTCCCATAAGTCCTTTAAGTTGCTTTCACTCTTTTTCATTCTTTCTTCCTTTGTTGTTCTGATTGGATGAGTTCCACTGTTCTCTCTTAAGCTCATTGACACTTTCTTCTGTTTCATGTAGTCTTCTGTGGAACCTGTTAATGGTAATTTTCAGTTCAGGTATTATATTCTTCAGCTCTGTGGCTTCTGTTTGGTACTTTCTTATATTTTCTCTCTCTTTGATTATAGTCTCACTCTGTTCATGCATTCTCCTAACCTTGATAAGCATCTTTGTGACCATTACTTTGAACTGTTTTCAGGTAAATCATTTATCTTTGTTTCATTAAGGTTTTTTTTTTTTTTTTGAGGTTTATTATTTTTTATATGGAACATATTTCTGTCTCTCTCTTCTGTTTTTTTTCTCACTTTCCTTGACTCTCTGTGTTGATTTTTTTTGCATTAATAAAACAGCCACCTCTTTCAGTCTTGAAGGAGTGGTCTCATGTAGGAGATGAAACTTATTGTTCAACCCTGTCCTTACTCTTTGTTGCTTCTCAAATCTCTAAGTGTCCAAGCAGGCTACTTTGTTCTTAGTGGCTCCCAATAGTTGAGGACGTGCCAAGATCTGTCAGTATCCCAAAGGGGAGGGTCGCAGACATCACCCAGGTGCAGGCTGATTGTAATCCAGGCCCTCAGACAGAAGCTTTTTTTTTTTTTTGTGGACCCTTTTTAAAGTCTTTATTGAATTTGTTACAATATTGCTTCTGTTTCATTTTTGGTTTTTTGGCCAAGAGGCATGTGGGATCTTAGCTCTCTGACCAGGGATCAAATCCACACCCCCTGCATTGGAAAGCAAACTCCTAACCACTGGACTGCCAGGGAAGTCCCCAGGCAGCAGTTTTTAAATTATGCAAATATACTTATTTCAGGGGAAAACTGAGAAAAGGGCATTTCTGCCTGCTCCCTCTGCACTGATCCCTGGGGTGATAACCAATTCAAAATTATTTGTTTGTGTGCTCCCATCCCATTGAACTCATGAACACAAGCTCCACTGGCCACCACAGTCAGGCAATCAAGAAACATCCTCTGAGTAGGCAGCTACAAAAATCAGGACTCCAGACATATGCACAGGCTCATTTCTGGGAGATACTGGTGACCTAGAGTGAGGCAGAGGGAGAGCACAATGATGACACCCACCAACATCCATGGTCTTCAGAGAGTATTTCAGTAGGTCTCTAGATGACTGTTAAATTAGAAGCCTGAACCTCAGGTTGAAACTTTAAATAAGCAAATAGGTCTCTCACAGAAAGACAGCAGTGTGTTTCAGTCAGCTGTCACTGCACCATGCCTTGGATGTTAGTCATTTAAGAACAGTTTTTCCATTTCTTACTGTCTTGTGGGACTTACAAATGTAAGCCCACTGGCCACCAGAGCAAGGGAATCAAGGGCTGAGCAGCAGCCACAAAGCTGGACACCAGACACATGTACAAGCTCCCTTCCAGGAGATACTGGTGATATGGTGCAAGACAGAGGGAGAGCACAAAGATGGTGCTCACTATTCTCCCTGGTCTTTGGAAAGTATTTCAGTAGGCACCTAGATGTGTGTTCAATTAATTCCCGCCCTTCAGGCTAAAGCTTTAAGATAAGCCAATAGGCTTCTTTCACACAGAGCCTGAACTTTTCAGTAAAATACCTCTGCATTAAGCCCTAGGGTGTAACTGCTGTAAGTCCACCTTAACTGCATTGAGCCCGTTAAGAACTGCTTCTCAGCAGCACTTTAAGAACTACTTCTCAGCCTTGTGGGTCTCATGGGCACAGGCCCTGTTGGTTTTCAAAGTCAGATATTTTGGGGGCTCATTTTTCAGGTGCAGGTCTTAAAAGTTAGGTTGCCACATGTGGGGTTCAAACCCTTATTCTTCAAGGAGAAGCCCAGAATTTTGAGTTCCTTCCCAATTATGGGGTTTTGCATTAGGAGTGGGGTTTATGGAAAGATTATGTCTCAGCCTCTCTTACATGTTTCAATGTCAGTGTTTTTCTCATTCACCAGATGTGGAGTCAGTCAGCTATTTTTTTTATTTCTTTCAAAGGAACTTGTTTTGTATGTAATTGTATATTCAGTGTGTCTATGGGAAGAGGTGAGTTCAACATTGCCATATTGAACCAGAACTCCATATTGGTTTTTAATAATGTTCTTTCACAGTAAGGAAGATGGTAGACAAGAACTAGTAAGAAGCTCTTCTAAATTTTCAAACAAGGCATAAAATGTCCTAGTAAATAGATTTATATGACTTTATTTTATGTTATGGTATAACTGTATAGAGTCACAGAAATAAAGAAAACATTCCCTCAAACAAAGGTTTTTTATTCCAAAGACATTATTAAGAAATTGGTATAGAAAATAAAAGAATTACAAATCATAAAGAGTAATTAGTTATAAATATACATACAAAGATGCTTTTGCACATGTAATAATGAAAAGTTGGAAAGAGTTCAAATGTCCTATGATAAAGAATGAGTAAATAATGCTTTAATGTAAGCAATTTCAGTGATTAAGAATGATTATACGTAGGAATAAACCTAACCAAAGAGGTGAAAGAGTTATATGTTGAGAACTATAAAACATTGGTAAAGAAAATCAAAGATGATTCAAGAAAATGGAAAGATATCCCATGCTCTTGAATGGGTAGAGTTAATGTAGTTAGAATGGCCATACTACTCAAAGTAATGTACAGGTCTGATGCAATCCCTATCAGATTGCCCATGACTTTTTTCACAGAACTAGAACAAATAATTCTAAAACTTATATGGAACCACAAAAGATCCAGAATTGCCAAAGCAATACTGAGGGAAAAGAACAAAGCTGGAGGCATAACTCTCTCAGACTTAGATGATACTACAAAGCTACAGTAATCAAAACAGCATGATATTGGCACAAAAACAGACATATATATCAATGGCATAGAATAGAGAGCCCAGAAATAAACTCACACACCTATGGTCAATTAATCTTCAACAAAGGAAGTAAGAATATACAATGGATAAAAAAATTTTCTTCAGCAAGTGGTGTTGGGAAGGCTGGACAGCTACATGTAAATCAATAAAGTTAGAACACTACCTCACACTATACACAAAAATAAAGTCAAAATGACTTAAAGACTTAAATATAAGACATGACACTACTAACCTCCTAGAAAAGAGCATAAGAAAAACATTCTTTGACATAAATCATCACAATATTTTCTTAGATCAGTCTCCCAAGACAAAAGAAATAAAATCAAAAATAAATAAATGGCACCTAATCAAATGTATAAACATTTTGCACAACAAATGAAACCATAAACAAAACAAAAATGTGACTTATGGACTGGGAGAAAATACTTCTAAATGCTGAGACCAACAAGTGCTTAATTTCCAAAATATAAAAACAGCTCATACAACTCAATATCAGAAAAACAAACAACCCAATCAAAAAACAGAAGACCTAAATAGACATTTTTCCAAAGAAAACATACAGATGGCTAATAAGCACATGAAAATATGCTCAATATCACTAATTATTAGAGAAATGCAAATCAAAACCACAATGTAGCATCACCTCATACTTGTCAGAATGGCTATCATCAAAAAATCTACAAATATTAAATGCTGGAGAGGGTGTGGACAAAAGGGAACCCTCCTACACTGTTGGTAGGAATGTAAATTGGTGCATCCACTATGGAAAATGGTATAGAGGTTCCCTAAAGAACAGAAAGTAGAGTTATAATATGATCCAGTAATCCCACTCCTGGCTGAGTGAGAAAAGATGAAAACTAATTCAAAAATATACATGCAACCCAATGTTCATTGCAGCACTATTTACAATAGCCAAGACATGGAAACTACCTAAATGTCAATCAACAGATGAATTGATAAAGATGTGTATATATACAATGGAATATTACTCAACCATGAAAAATGAAATAATGCCATTTGCAGGAACATGGATGGACTTAGAGATTATCATACTAAGTGAAGTAAGTCAGACAAAGACAAATCCTATACGATATCACTTATATGTACAATCTAAAAAATAGTACAAATGAACATATCTACAAAACAGAAGCAGACTCACAGACATAGAAAACAAACTTATGGTTACCAAAGGGGAAAGAATGGAGGGATAAATTAGGGATTAACAGAAATACACTACCATGTATAAAGTAAGCAACAAGGATTTACTGTATAACACAGGGAATTATATTCAGTATCTTGTAATAACCTATAATGGAAAAGGATTTTAAAAATATATGTAACTGAATCACTTTGCTATATGTCTGAAATTAACACAATAATGTAAATCAACTATACTTCAATTAAAAATATTTATAAAATGTGATATCTAAAATATCTTGGATTCGAAGTCATATGGGAGTGAAGAATGGGTGCTGTATAAATGAAACATGATTGGCAATGAGTTGATAATTGTTGAAACTGGGAATAATTAAGTTTTTATCAACTTTTGTATATGTCTGGAATTTTCTATAATAAAAAAGTGGGGGTTGTAAAAGAATTATATATAAATCTTTATGTAGAAAAATATTCACCATATACTGTTAAGTTATAAACATAATATGCAACTTACTCTCTTTTGTTATAAAAAACAATACTGTACATGTGTAATAGGATATAATTATATGCTGACTACTGGAAAAGGCAACTGAGATTCTCAGGTAAGAAGATTCAAATTGCCCAGGCTTCTCAGTTCAGGGATCATCCATCTCTTGGATGGATCATCCATCCTTCTACCCTGACATGCTGAGAAATTGCAGCCAGCAGAACTGCCACTATTCCCCAATAGCATTTGTAATAGGAGAGCTGAATAGGAGAATGTGTTCCATTCTTGAGAATACTGTTTGTGAAACAAGGCTCTCCCCCTCTCCTAGATCACTTATGGGAAAGTGTGGCCTTGCTTCCTGAGGGAATTCCCAAGAAAATCACTCCTAACAAATGAGGGTACAAATGTTCTTCCTTCACACACTAAGTACTGGACAAGTAAAGCCTCTTAGCTAAAAGTTTCTGAAGCCCTGTGCAAGCTGAGTGCTCGATGTCATTAGGGTTTAAAGAAATTGGAAGACTAGAGGTAGCATAGAAGAAAGAGGACATGCCAGGAAGCACCTGCAAGTCCACCTATTAGTGTAGCAAAAATATATGTATTTCCCATGGATCAAGGGAACATTGTGGAAGGGAGTTAGGCCTGAACTTTGTTGCCAGGTGTGTACTCAAGAAGGCCATCAGCTATAGGAACCCAGCAACAATAAAATTTGTGTTGGGAGGGAGGTTGTACCTAAGGTTGTACCAGAACTCCTATATCACAGGTCTGAGCATGGTAGGCTCTGGAGAGCCAACAAATATGTCCCAAGAAAGTTCCTTTCACCCAGAGGGCACCAACAGATGTTCACTCTTAGATGAACCGTAAACAAGTGAACAGCAAGTGACATAAGCCTATAAGTTTTCCAATGTGGGGCGTGCTGAAAGAGATTTAGGGAAGTACAGGTATGGAGTTTGGTATCAAGAGTTTCACTTTGGATATAAACTTAAGGTGCTATTTGCACCTGATGTCTTGGCACTAGTGGAAAGATTTCAGTTGAAGATGTAAATGTGGGCATTTCAGGTACTATATGAGACACCTGTAGGGCAACACCTTAATAATTATAGCCATGTGGCAGAAATCAGTTCTTTGTTGGTTCTGGCCAGCTTTGAGCAGGTGCCATTTGAATGCACTTCAGCTCTCATTCAAGTCTTAGCAAGTAATGACCAGGAAGTAAACTTCAACCAATAAAGATGGATGATAATGATAAAATGGGATGGAAGAATGAGTGTTCCATACAAGTGGCCAACTTGGAAACTACTAGCTATCCCTGTTTTGCTGCCCATGTCACTAACTCTTGCAACCTGATTACCCTCCCCAATCAATACTTGCTTTTTTTTTAAACATCTTTATTGGAGTATAATTGTTTTAAATGGTGTGTTAGTTTCTGCTTTATAACAAAGCATTATGCACACATATATCCCCATATCTCCTCCCTCTTGTATCTCCCTCCCACCCTTCATATCCCACCCCTCTAGGTGGTCACAAAGCACTGAGATGATCTACCTGTGTTATGCAACTGCTCCCCACTAGCTATCTATTTTACATTTGGTAGTGTATATAAGTCCATGCCACTCTCTCACTTCGTTCCAGCTTCCCCTTCCCCTTCCCCATGTCCTCAAGTCCATTCTCTACATCTGTATCTTTATTCCTGTCCTGCCCCTAGGTTCTTCATAATTTTTTTTTTAGATTCCTTATATATGTGTTAGTATACGGTGTTTGTTTGTCTCTTTCTGACATACTTCACTCTGTATGAAAGACACTAGGACAATCCACCTCACAACAAATAACTCAATTTCGTTCATTTTCATGGCTGAGGAATATTCCATTGTATATATGTGCCACATCTTCTTTATCCATTCATCTCTCAGTGGACACTTTGGTTGCTTCCATGTCCTGGCTATTGTAAATAGAGCTGCAATGAACATTGTGGTACATGACTTTTTTCAATTACGGTTTTATCACGTTATATATCCAGTAGTGGGATGGCTGGGTCATATGGTAGTTCTATTTTTAGTTTTTTAAGGAACCTCCATACTGTTCTCCATACTGGCTCCATCAATTTACATTCCCACCAACAGTTCAGGAGGGTTCCCTTTTCTTCACACCCTCTCCAGCATTTATTGTTTGTAGATTTTTTAATGATGGCCATTCTGACCTGGTGTGAGGTGATACCTCATTGTAGATTTGTAGTATCATCAATGAGGTAATACCTCATTGTAGTTTTGATTTGCATTTCTCTACTGATTAGTGATATTGAGCATTCTTTCATGTCTTTGTTGGCAATCTGTATATCTTCTTTGATGAAATGTCTAGTTAGGTCTTCTGCCCACTTTTGGATTGGGTTGCTTGTTTTTTTGATATTGAGCTACATAAGCTGCTTGTAAATTTTGGAAATAAATCCTTTGTCAGTTGCTTCATTTGCAAATATTTTCTCCCATTCTTTTCGTCTTCTTTATGGTTTCCTTTGTTGCGTAAAAGCTTTTAAGTTTCATTAGGTCCCATTTGTTTATTTTTGTTATTATTTCCATTACTCTAGGAGGTGGGTCAAAAAGGATCTTGTTGTGATTTATGTCATAGAGTGTTCTCCCTATGTTTTCCTCTAAGAGATTTATAGTGTCTGGCCTTACATTTAGATCTTTAATCCATTTGGAGTTTATTTTTGTGTATGGTGTTAGGGAGTGCTCTAACTCCATTCTTTTACATGTAGATGTCCAGTTTTCCCAGCACCACTTATTGAACAGGCAGTCTTTTCTCCATTTTATATTCTTGCCTTCTTTATCAAAAACAAGGTGACCATATGTGCATGGGTTTATCTCTGTGCTTTCTATTTTGTTCCCTTGATCTATGTTTCTGTTTTGGTGCCCGTACCATACTGTCTTGATTACTGTAGCTTTGTAGTATAGTCTGAAGTCCTGGAGCCTGGATCCTCCAGCTCCATTTTTCTTTTTCAAGATTGCTTTGTCTATTCAGGGTCTTTTGTGTTTCCAGACAAATTGTGAACTTTTTTGTTCTAGTTCTATGAAAAAGCCATTGGTAGTTTGATAGGGATTGCATTGAATCTGTAGATTTCTTTCTTCTCAAGTGCTCTTGGAACATTCTCCAGGATATATCATATCTTGGGTCACAAATCAAGCCTTGCTAAATTTAAGAAAATTGAAATCATATCAAGTATCTCTTCTGACCACAATGCTATGAGACTAGGTATCAGTTAGAGGAAAAAATCTGAAAAATATACAAATACATGGAGGCTAAACTATACAATACTTAATAACCAAGAGATCACTGAAGAAATAAAAGAATACCTAGAAACAAATGACAATGAAAACACGATGACCCAAAACCTATGGGATGCAGCAAAAGCAATTCTAAGAGGGAAGTTTATACCAATAAAATCCTACCTCCAGAAACAAGAAACATCTCAAATAAACAACCTAACCTTACACCTAAAGCAGTTAGAGAAGGAAGAACAAAAAAACTCCAATGTTAGCAGAAGGAAAGAAATCATAAATATCAGATCAGAAATAAATGAAATAGAAACAAAGAAAAGAATAACAAAAATCAATAAAACTAAAAGCTGGTTCTCTGAGAAGATAAACAGAATTGATAAACCATGAGTCAGACTCATCCAGAAAAAAGGGAGAAGACTCAAATCAATAGAATTAGAAATGAAAAAGGAGAAGTAACAACTGACACTGCAGAAATACAAAGGATCATGAGAGATTACTACAAGCAACTATATGCCAATAAAATGGACAACCTGGAAGAAATGGACAAATTCTTAGAAAAGCACAAACTTCTGAGACTGAACCAGGAAGAAATAGAAAATATAAACAGACCAATCACAAGCACTGAAATTGAAACTGTGATTTAAAATCTTCCAACAAACAAAAGCCCAGGACCAGATGGCTTCAGAGGCAAATTCTATCAAACATTTACAGAAGAGCTAACCCCTATCCTTCTCAAACTCTTCCAAAATATAGCAGAGGGAGAAACACTCCCAAACTCATTCAACGAGGCCACCATCACCCTGATACCAAAAGCAGCCAAAGATGTCACAAAGAAAGAAAACTACAGGCCAGTATCACTGATGAACATAGATGCAAAACTCCTCAACACAATGCTAGCAAACAGAATCCAACAGCACTTAAAAGGATCATACACCATGATCAATGGGGTTTATCCCAGGAATGTAAATATTCTTCAATATATGCAAATCAATCAATGTGATAAACCATATTAACAAATTGAAGTATAAAAACCATATGATCATCTCAATAGATGGATAAAAAGCTTTCAAAAATATTTAACACTGATTTATGATAAAAACTCTCCAGAAAGTAGGCATAGAGGGAACTTTCCTCAACATAATAAAGGCCATATATGACAAACCCACAGCCAACATCCTCCTCAATGGTGAAAAACTGAAACCATTTCCACTAAGATCAGGAATAAGACAACGTTGCCCACTCTCACCACTATTATTCAACATAATTTTGGAAGGTTTAGTCACAGAAATCAGAAAAGAAAATGAAATAAAAGGAATCCAAATCGGAAATGAAGAAGTAAAGTTGACACTGTTTGCAGATAACATGATACTATACATAAAGAATCCTAAAGACACTACCAGAAAACTACTAGAGCTAATCAATGAATTTGGTAAAGTAGCAGGATACAAAATTAATGTACAGAAATCTCTTGCATTCCTATACACTAATGATGAAAAATCTGAAAGATAAATTAAGGAAACACTCCCATTTACCATTGCAACCAAAAGAATAAAATACCTAGAAATAAACCTAACTAAGGAGAGAAAAGACCTATATGCAGAAAACTATAAGGCACTGATGAAAGAAATTAAAGATGATATAAACAGATGGAGAGATATACCATGCTTTTGGATTGGAAGAATCAACATTGTGAAAATGACTATATTACTTAATACTTGCTTTTAACAGTTTGCCTCAGGTTCTGATTTCTGGAGAAACCTAAATAGTGTTTGAGTGGCATGTAGTGTCATGGTAATGAGTGAGATCATCCAGGAGAAAATGTGTACATTGAGAATAGAATGTGTCCCAAGACTAAGGCACCACAACCTTTCTTTAAAAGTGAAAGAGAGAAAGCAATTTTGGGTAAGGAGACAAAGAAGAAATAGCTAACGTGTTAGGAGGGAAATCAGGAGATGATGGGCTATGGAAGACAAACAAAAAAGTGTGTTTCAAGAAGGAAATGATAGATAATGTTGATAGCTGCAGAGATATAAAAAACTATAATAAAATAAGAGCTAATTTTTATCAAAGAGCTAGCTTTGGTTTTGTTATTTTCTCAATTGTTTTTCTGTTTCCAATTTCATTGATTTCTGCCCTGATTTTTATTATGCTTTCTCTTCTGCTTTCTGTAGGTTAGTATTGCTATTCTTTTTCTAGTTTCCTAAGGTTAAAACTTAAGTTATTGTTTTTAGATCTTTATTCTTTTCTACATTTAGTGTTATAAATTTCTCTCTAAGCACTGTGCATTCCACAAATTTTGATAGATTGTATTTCACTTTCCACTTTTCTTAAGGTTTCTTGTTTAGCTGTCATGTTATTAAAAGTGTATCATTTATGATACAAATAAACTTATTTACAAAACAGAAACAGACTCACAGACTTAGAGAATGAATTTATGGTTATGTGTGAGAGGAGTGTAGGGGGGAGGGATAAATTGGGAGCTTGGGATTGACATATACATGCTGCTATATTTAAAGTAGATAACCAACAAAAGCCTACTGTATAGCACAGGAAACTCTGCTCAATATTCTGTAATAACCTCAATGAGAAAAGAACTTGAAAAAGAATAGATACATGTAGAATATCTACATGTATTGAGTATAACTGAATCACTTTGCTGTACACCTGACACAAACACAACATTGTTAATCAACTATACTCCAATATGAAACAAAATTTTTAAAAAATAAACTAAATGTGTGTCATTTAACCTTCAAAGGCTTTGAGGTTTTCCAGCTGTCTTTCTGTTATTAATTTCTAGTTTAATTCATTATGGTTTGAGAACATATATTGACTCCCTTTTTTTAATTAATGAAGAGCATTTTATGGTCCAGAATGTGGTCTTTCTTGGTGGATGTTCCATGTGAGCTTCAGAACAATGCATATTGTGCTATTATTGGATATAGTCTATTAATGGCAATTAGATCCAATTGATTGATAGTGTGGCTCAGTTCAGCTGATTTTTGTCTACTGGATCTGTCCAATTGTTGATAGAAAGGAGTTGATGTCTCCAACTATAGGTAGATTCTCTATTTCTTCTTGCAGTTTTATCAGTTTTTCCTTCATATATATTGATGATTTGTTGTTAGGCACATGCACAGCTTTACTTAAAGAATTGACCCCTGTATCATTATGTTCTTTTGTATTCCTGATAATTTTCCTTATTCTGAGCAGGCTTTGTCTAATAGTAATATTACCACTTCAGTTTTCTTTTGATTTATGTTAGCATGATTTATGTTAGTAAAGGGATATTTCTTCATCCCTTTACTTTTTTTTTTCTTGGTCTTAGCTATTCTAGGGCCTATCAATTTACATATTAATTTTAGAATAAGCTTGTCTGTATCTACATAAAGTAAAGGTAAAATAAGAACAACAAAAAATACTTCCTGAAATATTGATAGGAATTGCATTACACTTATATATCAATCTGGGAAGAATTGACACTATGTTGAGTCTTCCAATCCACAAACACAGTATGTCTCTGCAGGGCAGGTCTACTGGTGACGAATTCTCTTAGTTTTTGTCTTTCTGGGCACATCTTTATTCTCCTTCACTTTTCATGGATAAATTTGCTGGATACAGAATTCTAGATTTGTGGGTTTATTCTTTCAAACCATTAAATATTTTTCTTGACTTTTTGCATGGTTTCTGAAAAGAAGTCCACTATAATTCTTGTTTTTCTTTAGTGTGTAAGGTGTTTTTTTCCCCCCTCTAGCTTCTTTCAAGATTTTCTCGTCTCTGTTTCTTCTGCAGGTGTCCACTTTTGGATATTTATTATGTGTGTTATTCTCTGAGATTTCTGGATCTGTGTTTTAGTGTCTGTCACTAATTTTGGAAAATACATATTCAGCCATTATTACTTCAAATATTTCTCTGCTTCTTTCTTTCTTTCTTCTTTCTTCCTTCCTTCCTTTCTTTCTCTTTCTTTCTTTCTTTCTTTTTTTCTTTCTTTCTTCTTCTTCTGGTATTCCAATTACATTTATGTTGTATCTTTTACAATTGCCCTGCAGTTCATGAATGTTCTCTATTCTTTCTTGGTTTTCTTTTTGCATTTTGGGAAGTTTCTATTGACATATCTTCAAGCACACTGAATCTTTAATTGGCCATGTTCAGTCTACTGGTAAGCCCATCAAAGGCATTCTTCATTTCTGTTATAAACTTTTATTTCTAACATTTCCTTTTTTATATATTTATTTATTTATTTTTGCTGTGTTGGATCTTCATTTTTACACATAAGCTTTCTCTAGTTTCAGTGAGCCAGGGCTACTCTTTGTTGTGGTGTGCAGGTTTCTCATTGTGGTGGTTTCTCTTGTTATGGAGAATGGGCTCTAGACACGTGGCCTTCAGTAGTTGCAGCATGAGGGCTCAGTAGTTGCAGTGCATAGGCTTAGTTGCTCCATGGCATGTGGGATCTTCCCAGACCAGGGACCGAACTTGTGTTCCCTGCATTGGCAGGTGGATTCTTAACCACTGCACCACCAGGGAAGTCCCTCTAGCATTTCCTTTGATTCTTCCTTAGAGTTTTAATTTCTATGCTTACAATGCCCATCTATTCTTGCATGTTGTCTGCTTTTCCATTAGAAACTTTAGCATATTAATCATAGTTATTTTAAATTCCTGGTCTGATAACTCCAAAATCCTTGCCATATCTGAATCTTACCCTGATGCTTGCCTTATTTCTTCATACTGTGTTTTTTCATATGTTAGCATGCCTTTCAATTTTATGTTGGAAGCTAGACATGATGTATTGGGTAATAAGAACTGAGGTATTGCAGGCCTTTAGTATGAGGGTTTATGTTTATTTCACTAGGAATTATGCTGTGTTTACTGTTTTCCATAGCTATAGATGTCCAAGTCTTCAATTTCCTTTACTATCCTAGTTTTGGTCTCTCTCTTTTCTTAGGATTGCCTGGAAATCCCTCATTAAATAGTGTCTGAAAATTGTAGCTTTTCATCTGTAATTCTCTGTTATATACAGTAGAATTATTGATGTGATTATAAGGGATGGTGAGGAGATAAGTATATTTATAGTCCTATCCTTAGCCTCAAGTTTTAAGTAAGCTGGGTTTTGCCCCAAAGTGTGACCTTCAAAAGTGCATCTCAACTTTTCCTCCCCTTAGGTAAGGCAGAAAATGCTGGAGATGATTTGAAGTTTGGTATTTTCCTTACCTTACTTTGACTAGGCTGTTATAAAAGTAATTTCCCTGGAGGGGAGAGAAAGAGAATTCTGTGACCTTATTTCAAAATGATTACATTTTCCTCCTTCTATCAGAAGCTCATAGAGATTATTCTGTGGTCTTCACAATGAGAACTTGGGTGGCGTTCCTGGTGGTAAAATTCACAAAAGTGTGGAGGACTCCATAAGACTGAGACAGCCCAAAGTTTGTAACTTTCACGCTCATCTACACTGAGTTTCCAGGAGTTCATCGAAGTTTTTAAGTGTTCTTAATAATACTGGCTTCAGTAAGGGCTTCTAACCTTGAACTTCAGTTCACAGTAATCTCCGATTCTATGTATGCACCTGTCTGTCTCTCTACTTTTTAGCAGTGTTGCTGAAATTTGGGCTCTGTACACTGATGCCAGATTAAATCCTGGAGACAGAGATTTGGGTGAAGTAGAAAGAAATAGCTTTATTTCTCTGCCAAGCAAAGGTGGCCTCAGTGGGTAATGCCCTCAAGACTGTGTGTTCCACTCTCGAGGGGGTAGCAAGGAGTCTTATAGTGCTCAAGGCGCAGGGTGTGATCAGGTCATGGAATTTCTTCTGATTGGTTGGTGGTGAGGTAAGCGGGAATCAGCATCTTCAGCCTTCTGGTTCCAACTGGTCTGGGGTCTACATGCTTGTGGGTAGCATACAGTTAACTTCTTCTGCTTGGTGGGGATTTCAGTATCTGCAAAACAACTGAAAGAACATGGATGAGAATATTATCTATAGTCCTTGAGGAAGAACTAAAGATCCTTGACGTTGTTTAATGGCTAAAGTATTATTTTGTCTCGCTTGACTGTTTTCCTTTCGTTCTGCATTTTCTCACTTCTCTGATTAACTTTATTCTTTGACTAAAGTTTTTCTACAGACAAAAGGCAGGAAGAGAACATGGGTGGAGGTCTATTCTGGGAAGGGCTCATAGAGTCTTGCTCAGTTAAAGCAGCATTTTTCCTCATGATGTTGATACACTAATGGATCTGTTTGATTTTTCAGGACTTATTGATTTTACAATAAGAATGAGAGGATTGGGTCTTCCCTGGTGGTCCAGTGGTTAAGAATCCACACTTACAATGCAGGGGGTGTGGGTTCAATCCCAGGTCAGGGATCCCACATGAGGCAAGGCCAAAGAGAGAGAGAGAGAGAGAGAGAGAGAGAGAGAGAGAGAGAGAGAGAATTGATAACTTTTACCTGTTGGAGCAGAAACCAGAAGGCTTGGCAAGCAAATTTTAAAACAGATTTATTCAACAACAAAAAGTCTTAAATTAGAGGTCATTGTCTTCCACAGATTCCATCATCAAGAGGGGGAGTTTTAGTTCAAACTCCCTATCTTTGCAAAAATGTAGGTCTCTTTGTTTTTCTTTAGCAATGAAATAAGAAATTCTTTATATACTTTAATATTTGAAAGAAAACACTTTAGAACAAGTTAGAATATTTACCATATACAAATTAATTCTACTGTATTAAGTATATTTATTTTTTAAAAAAGCAGAATGCTTAAACTTTTCCAACTTGTACATACTGGAATAAAGAGGAAGTTTATTACTACACCTAACTCACGTCCTTTATGGTGAGGAGAATGCTCAGTGACAGTTCCAGTATTTCCTACTTCTGCTCTCCTTCCACATGGAAAGTCTAGGAAGTAGTCAGAATTTGGCTTGGCATTTCAGATGGCCACTCTGATCCCAGGACTACATTCTCTGGTGTCCCTGCCCTCAGAACCCCAGGATCCATGACTCTGGTCTTACTCTCCCTTAGCCACAGCCTCCTGACTTCAGGTTTCTGTAACAATTCTTGCTGGAGATCCTCAAGGGTCTCTGTTACTTTGGCTAGAATGATGGAAGCAATCAATCTCAGAATTACAAAACTTGCCATCTGGATCTTAATTCCAGGTGTCACATTTCCCAGGATCAGGGGACAATAGCCCTACTCCATTGAATGAAGCCTTTCCACACTTTCTGTCAAAATGACCCAGGCCCAGACCTGCATTCTGGAGATTATATCTTTCTCTAGCAATATTTTTCTAGCAAGATGTCCTCTGCTATCCATCCTTCATCTCTGTTGTGCCCTGGCTACTATGGCAGAAGAGTGCTTCCTCGACATCTTGCCATTTAATTCACCACCAGTAAATGTGATGTGTCCAATAGGAATATGAAGTGTTGCTCAACTCACTAGGAATCAGAGAAGTGCAGATGAGATTTACACTGAGCTATCACCTTAGACACATGAGATTGGCAGACATTTGAAGGTTGCTAACCGAAAGTATCAACCAGGATATGAGGAAAGCAGGAAACTTTCTACACAAGAGGACAGAAATGCCCAATGAAATTAAGTACACTGGTTGCCATTGTCCTCCAGTACATTCTATTCCTGATGTCTATCCAAGCAAAGTCCTCGTGTCCAGGGCACATGTAGGAAGTGCTGATTACAGTGGTATTTGTAGTAACAAGGAGTTGGCAGCAACCTAAGTGTCCTTCACCAGTGGTTCCGGTAGGTTAAATGGTTTTAGGTTGGTTTCCTCCAAAACCAGACCCTGAGATGAGGATTTATATTCAACTAGCTTACTTGGGAGGTGATTTAAGGGAGCACCACCATGGGAGTAGAAAAGTGAGGCAGCGGCTCTTTGAGACTCAAAGAAGGATACATGATCAGCACGTTACCTCAGAGGACAATGGAAGCTTCCTCTCACTGGAGAACATAGGGAGGCAGTGCTGGCCATGACCCCAGAGTAACCCCACCTGAGTAGGTGGAACACAGGGGCATTTATGCACCCACTCACATTTTCCAGGCTGAGTGGTGTTCCAGGGCCATTAGTTGCAGGTCCATCTGGATGGCCCGAGCACAGGCCAAGAGAAAGCCTTCAGGTAGAGAGTCCCAAGTTCATGCAGCATAATACAGGAGGCATGGACTAGAACTGTTAGTGCCAAAGAGAGAGCACAAGGCAACACTTGTGTCATGAAGATGGTTTTAGAAATGGGGGGGGTGTTGTGGGATGAATTAGGAGATTGGAATTGACATATATACACTATTGATACTATGTGTAAAATAGATAACTAATGAGAACCTACTGTATAGCACAGAGAACTGTACTCAGTGTTCTGTGGTGACCTAAATGAGAAGTAAATCCAAAAAACAGAGGATATATGTATATGTATAACTGCTTCACTTTGCTGTACTGTATAAACTAAAACAGTATTATAAAACAACTATACTGCAATAAAAAAATTTTTTAATTAAAAAAGTGTAGAGGGAAGTGCATTAGAAACAGCAAGAGTGATAGACCTATACCATTAACATAAATTAAAAAATACATGCAGAGGGGGGGAACCTTGAAGATGGCGGAAGAGTAAGACGCGGAGATCGCCTTCCTCCCCACGGATACACCAGAAATACATCCACACGTGGAAACAACTCCTACAGAACTCCTACTGAAGGCTGGCAGAAGACCTCAGACCTCCCAAAAGGCAAGAAACTCCCCACGTACCTGGGTAGGGCAAAAGAAAAAACAGAGACAAAAGAATAAGGACGGCACCTGCACCAGAGGGAGGGAGCTGTGAAGGAGGAAAAGTTTCCACACACTAGGAAGCCCCTCCACGGGCGGAGACTGCGGGAGGCGGAGGGGGAGTTTCGGGACCGCGGAGTAGTGCACAGCGACGGGTGCGGAGGGCAAAGCGGGGAGATTCCTGCACAGACGATCGGTGCCCGACCAGCACTCACCAACCCGAGAGGCTTGTCTGCTCACCCGCCGGGGCGGGCGGGGGCTGCGAGCTGAGGCTCGGGTTTTGTTTTGGACGGAGCTCAGGGAGAGGACTGGGGTTGGCGGCTTGAACATAGCCTGAAGGGGTTAGTGCACCACGACTAGCCGGGAGGGAGTTCGGGGAAAAGCCTGCACCTGCCGAAGAGGCAAGAGACTTTTTCTTCCCTCTTTGTTTCCTGGCGCGCGAGGAGAGGGGCTTAAGAGCGCTGCTTAAAGGATCTCCAGAGACGGGCGCGAGCCGCGGCTAAAAGCGCGAACCCCAGAGACGGGCGCGAGACGCGGCTAAAAGCGCGAACCCCAGAGACGGGCGCGAGCCGCGGCTAAAACCGCGGACCCCAGAGACGGGCGGGAGACGCTGAGGCTGCTGCTGCCGCCACCAAGGGGCCTGTGTGCGAGCACAGGTCACTCTCCACACCCCTCTTCCGCGGAGCCTGTGCAGCCCGCCACTGCCAGGTTCCCGGGATCCAGGGACAACTTCCCCCGGGAGTACGCACAGCGGGCCTCAGGCTGGTGCAACGTCACGCCGGCCTCTGCCGCAACGTCACGCCGCCTCTGCCGCCGCAGGCCCGCCCGCACGCAGTGCCCCTCCTTCCCCCATCCCCCAACCCCCGGCCTGAGTGAGCCGGAGGCCCCGAATCAGCGGTTCCTTTAACCCCGTCCTGTCTGAGCGAAAAAACAGACGCCCTCCAGCGACCTACACGCAGAGGCAGGGCCAAATCCAAAGCTGAGCTCCTGTGAGCTGTGAGAACAAAGAAGAGAAAGGGAAATCTCTCCCAGCAGCCACAGAAGTAGTGGATTAAAGCTCCACAATCAACTTGATGTACCTGCATCTGTGGAATACCTTAATAGACAAGGAATGATCCCAAATTGAAGAGGTGGAATTTAGGAGCAAGATCTATGATTTTTTTCCCTTTTCCTCTTTTTGTGAATGTGTACGTGTACGCTTCTGTGTGAGATCTTGTCTGTATACTCTTGCTTCCACCATTTGTCCTAGGGCTCTATCCGTCCATGATTTTTTTTTTAAAAATTCTTTTCTTAATAATTAAGTTTAATTGTAATAACTTTATTATACTTTACCTTCGTTCTTTCTTTCTTTCCTTCCTTCCTTCCCTCCTTTAGACAACGAACCACCCAAATTGAGGAAGTGGTCTCTGGGAGCAGGATTTATGATTTTTCCCCCTTTACCTCTTTTTGTTAAGGTGTATGTGTATGCTTCTGTGTAAGATTTTCTCTGTATAGCTTTGCTTCCAACATTTGTCCTAAGGTTCTATCCGTCCATTTTTTTTTTTCTAAATATTTTTTAATTCAATAACTATACTATACTTTGTTTTATTTTTACTGTATCATCTTTCTGTCTTTTTCCTTCTTTCCCTCCTTCCTTCCTTCCTCCACCCTCCCTCCCTCCCTCCTTTCTTTCCTTCTTTGCTTCTTTCTTCCTTCTTCCTTTCCTCCTTTCCTTCTTTCTTTACTCATACTTCTACTAATTCTCTCTACATTTTCTCCCTTTTATTCTGAGCCGTGTGGATGAAAGGCTCTTGGTGCTCCAGCCAGGAGTCAGGGCTCTGCCTCTGAGGTAGGAGAGCCAACTTCAGGACACTGGTCACAGAGACCTCCCAGCTCCACATAATATTAAACGGTGGAAATATCCCAGAGACCTCCATCTTAACACCAGCACCCAGCTTCACTCAACGACCAGCAAGCCACAGTGCTGGACAACCTATGCCAAACAACTAGCAAAACAGGAACACAACCCCACCCATTAGCAGAGAGGCTGCCTAAAAATCATAATAAGGCCACAGACACCCCAAAACACACCACCAGACGTGAACCTGCCCACTAGAGAGACAAGATCCAGCCTCATCCAGCACAACACAGGCACTAGTCACCTCCACCAGGAAGCCTGCACAACCCACTGAAACAACCTTAGCCACTGGAGACAGACATCAAAAACAACGGGAACTACGAAAGTGCAGCCTGCAAAAAGGAGACCCTAAACACAGTAAGATAAGCAAAATGGGAAGACAGAAAAACACACAGCAGATGAAGGAGCAAGATAAAAACCCACCAGACCTAACAAATGAAGAGGAAATAGGCAATCTACCTGAAAAAGAATTCAGAATAATGATAGTAAGGATGATCCGAAATCTTGGAAGTATAATGGACAAAATGCAAGAAACAGTTAACAAGGACCTACAAGAACTAAAGATGAAACAAGCAACGATGAACAGTGCAATAAATGAAATTAAAACCACTCTAGATAGGATCAATAGCAGAATAACTGAGGCAGAAGAACGGATAAGTGACCTGGAAGATAAAATAGTGGAAATAACTACTGCAGAGCAGAATAAAGAAAAAAGAATGAAAAGAACTGAGGACAGTCTCAGAGACCTCTGGGACAACATGAAACGCAACCAACATTCGAATTATAGGGGTTCCAGAAGAAGAAGAAAGAAAGAAAGGGACTGAGAAAATATTTGAAGAGATTATAGTTTGAAAACTTCCCTAATATGGGAAAGGAAATAGTTAATCAAGTCCAGGAAGCACAGAGAGTCCCCATACAGGATAAATACAAGGAGAAACACGCCAAGACACATATTAATCAAACTGTCAAAAATTAAATACAAAGAAAGCATATTAAAAGCAGCAAGGGAAAAACAACAAATAACACACAAGGGAATCCCCATGAGGTTAACAGTTGATCTCTCAGCAGAAACCCTACAAGCCAGAAGGGAGTGGCAGGACATACTGAAAGTGATGAAGGAGAAAAGCCTGCAACCAAGACTACTCTACCCAGCAAGGATCTCATTCAGATTTGATGGAGAAATTAAAACCTTTACAGACAAGCAAAAGCTGAGAGAGTTCAACACCACCAAACCAGCTTTACAACAAATGCTAAAGGAACTTCTCTAGACACGAAACACAAGAGAAGGAAACGACCTATAGTAGCGAACCCGAAACAATATAGAAAATGGGAATAGGAACATACATATCGATAATTACCTTAAATGTAAATGGAATAAATGCTCCCACCAAAAGACACAGATTGGCTGAATGGATACAAAAACAAGACCCTTATATATGCTGTCTAAAAGAGACCCACTTCAGACCTAGAGACACATACAGACTGAAAGTAAGGGGATGGAAAAAGATATTCCATGCAAATGGAAACCAAAAGAAAGCTGGAGTAGCAATTCTTATATCAGACAAAATAGACTTTAAAATAAGGACTATTAAAAGGGACAAAGAAGGACACTACATAATGATCAAGGGATCGATCCAAGAAGAAGATATAACAATTGTAAATATTTATGCACCCAACATAGGAGCACCTCAATACATAAGGAAAATACTAACAACCATAAAAGGGGAGATCAACAGTAACACATTCATAGTAGGGGACTTTAACACCCCACTTTTCAACCCATGGACAGATCATCCAAAATGAAAATAAATAAGGAAACACAAGCTTTAAATGATACATTAAACAAGATGGACTTAATTGATATTTATAGGACACTCCATCCAAAAACAACAGAATACACATTTTTCTCAAGTGCTCATGGAACATTCTCCAGGAGAGATCATATCTTGGGTCACAAATCAAGCCTTGGTAAATTTAAGAAAACTGAAATTGTATCAAGTACCTTTCTGACCACAACGCCATGAGACTAGATATCAATTACAGGAAAAGATCTGTAAAAAATACAAACACATGGAGGCTAAACAATACACTACTTAATAATGAAGTGATCACTGAAGAAATCAATGAGGAAATAAAAAAATACCTAGAAACAAATGACAATGGAGACACAACGACCCAAAACCTATGGGATGCAGCAAAAGCAGTTCTAAGGGGGAAGTTTATAGCAATACAAGCCCACCTTAAGAAGCAGGAAACATCTCGAATAAACAACCTAACCTTGCACCTCAAGCAATTAGAGAAAGAAGAACAAAAAAAACCCCAAAGCTAGCAGAAGGAAAGAAATCATAAAAATCAGATCAGAAATAAATGAAAAAGAAATGAAGGAGACGATAGCAAAGATCAATAAAACTAAAAGCTGGTTTTTTGAGAAGATAAACAAAATAGATAAACCGCTAGCCAGACTCATCAAGAAAAAAAGGGAGAAGACTCAAATCAATAGAATTAGAAATGAAAAAGGAGAAGTAACAACTGACACTGCAGAAATAAAAAAGATCATGAGAGATTACTACAAGCAACTCTATGCCAATAAAATGGACAATCTGGAAGAACTGGACAAATTCTTAGAAATGCACAATCTGCCAAGCCTGAATCAGGAAGAAATAGAAAATATGAACAGACCAATCACAAGCACTGAAATTGAAAATGTGATTAAAAACCTTCCAACAAACAAAAGCCCAGGACCAGATGGCTTCACAGGTGAATTCTATCAACCGTTTAGAGAAGAGCTAACACCTATCCTTCTCGAACTCTTCCAAAATATAGCAGAGGGAGGAACACTCCCAAATTCCTTCTACGAGGCCACCATCACCTTGATACCAAAACCAGACAAGGATGTCACAAAGAAAGAAAATGACAGGCCAATATCACTGATGAACATAGATGCAAAAATCCTCAACAAAATACTAGCAAACAGAATCCAACAGCACATTAAAAGGATCATACGCCATGATCAAGTGGGGTTTATTCCAGGAATGCAAGGATTCTTCAATATACGCAAAGCTATCAATGTGATAAACCATATTAACAAATTGAAGGAGAAAAACCATATGATCATCTCAATAGATGCAGAGAAAGCTTTCGACAAAATTCAACACCCACTTATGATAAAAATCCTCCAGAAAGTAGGCATAGAGGGAACTTTCCTCAACATAATAAAGGCCATATATGACAAGCCCACAGCAAACATCAGCCTCAATGGTGAAAAACTGAAAGCATTTCCACTAAGATCAGGAACAAGACAAGGTTGCCCACTCTCACCACTCTTATTCAACATAGTTTTGGAAGTTTTAGCCACAGCAATCAGAGAAGAAAAGGAAATAAAAGGAATCCAAATGGGAAAAGAAGAAGTAAAGCTGTCACTGTTTGCAGATGACATGATACTATACATAGAGAATCCTAAAGATGCTACCAGAAAACTACTAGAGCCAATCAATGAATTTGGTAAAATAGCAGGATACAAAATTAATGCACAGAAATCTCTGGCATTCCTATATACTAATGATGAAAAATCTGAAAGTGAAATCAAGAAAACACTCCCATTTACCATTGCAACAAACAGAATAAAATATCTAGGAATAAACCTACCTAAGGAGACAAAAGACCTGTATGCAGAAAATTATAAGACACTGATGAAAGAAATTAAAGATGATACAAATAGATGGAGAGATATACCATGTTCTTGGATTGGAAGAATCAACATTGTGAAAATGACTCTACTACACAAAGCAATCTACAGATTCAATGCAATCCCTATCAAACTACCACTGGCATTTTTCACAGAACTAGAACAAAAAATTTCGCAATTTGTATGGAAACACAAAAGACCCCGAATAGCGAAAGCAATCTTGAGAACGAAAAAAGGAGCTGGAGGAATCAGGCTCCCTGACTTCAGACTATATTACAAAGCAACAGTAATCAAGACAGTATGGTACTGGCACAAAAACAGAAAGATAGATCAGTGGAACAGGATAGAAAGCCCAGAGATAAATGCACGCACATATGGACACCTTATCTTTGATAAAGGTGGCAGAAATGTACAGTGGAGAAAGGACAGCCTCTTCAATAAATGGTGCTGGGAAAACTGGACAGGTACATGTAAAAGTATGAGATTAGATCACTCCCTAACACCATACACAAAAATAAGCTCAAAATGGATTAAAGACCTAAATGTAAGGCCAGAAACTATCAAACTCTTAGAAGAAAACATAGGAAGAACACTCTATGACATAAATCACAGCAAGATCCTTTCTGACCCACCTCCTAGAGTAATGGAAATAAAAACAAAAATAAACAAATGGGACCTAATGAAACTTCAAAGCTTTTGCACAGCAAAGGAAACCATAATCAAGACCAAAAGACAACCCTCAGAATTGGAGAAAACATTTGCAAATGAAGCAACTGACAAAGGATTAATCTCCAAAATTTACAAGCAGCTCATGCAGCTCAATAACAAAAAAACAAACAACCCCATCCAAAAATGGGCAGAAGACCTAAATAGACATTTCTCCAAAGAAGATATACAGACTGCCAACAAACACATGAAAGAATGCTCAACATCATTAATCATTAGAGAAATGCAAATCAAAACTACAATGAGATATCATCTCACACCAGTCAGAATGGCCATCATCAAAAAATCTATAAACAATAAATGCTGGAGAGGGTGTGGAGAAAAGGGGACACTCTTGCACTGCTGGTGGGAATGTGAAATGGTTCAGCCACTATGGAGAACAGTATGGAGGTTCCTTAAAAAACTACAAATAGAATTACCATATGACCCAGCAATCCCACTACTGGGCATATACCCTGAGAAAACCAAAATTCAAAAGAGTCATGTACCAAAATGTTCATTGCAGCTCTATTTACAATAGCCCGGAGATGGAAACAACCTAAGCACCCATCATCGGATGAATGGATAAAGAAGATGTGGCACATATACACAATGGAATATTACTCAGCCTTAAAAAGAAATGAAATTGAGCTATTTGTAATGAGATGGATAGACCTAGAGTCTGTCATACAGAGTGAAGTAAGTCAGAAAGAAAAAGACAAATACCGTATGCTAACACATATATATGGAATTTAAGGGAAAAAAATGTCATGAAGAACCTAGGGGTAAGACAGGAATAAAGACGCAGACCTACTGGAGAACGGACTTGAGGATATGGGGAGGGGGAAGGGTGAGTTTTGACAGGGCGAGAGAGAGTCATGGACATATACACACTAACAAACGTAGTAAGGTAGATAGCTGGGGGGAAGCAGCCGCAAGGCACAGGGATATTAGCTCGGTGCTTTGTGACAGCCTGGAAGGGTGGGATGGGTGAGTGGGAGGGAGGGAGATGCAAGAGGGAAGACATATGGGAACATATGTATATGTATAGCTGATTCACTTTGTTATAAAGCAGAAACTAACACACCATTGTAAGCAATTATACCCCAATAAAGATGTTTAAAAAAAAAAATACATGCAGAAACAAAAGCACATTATATATGTCACACTCGTAACTTATATGTGGACAAATTTAGGACACATTATACAGTGCCTCAGGGTGGAATGGTGAATGGGACTGAAGATGGGGAAGAAATTTAGGGGCCTCATGGAAATTCATGAGGAAATGCTGTCATAACCTGAGGGAGTGACTTAAAATATCCATCTCCTTCTACTCCTCTAGGTTAATGAACCTGCTTTTCCTGGATCCCCTTAAAACCCTAACTTCCCACGTTACACTTAGGATATCTGGATTCAGCCACCCTAAGAGTAGGAACTGTATGGATTACAAGGTCACTCCACTCTCAGTCTGGTGCCAGGTCTCGCCAGAGTACATTTGAACAAGCGGTGCACAAGGACAACCCAAGTTCCACGACTACATTTCCCAGAGCGCCCTGGTGATTCTAACAAGATTCAAGGGGTGGAGCAGTTTGCAAACCAATGAGGTCTCTTCCTGGGCTTGTCCAGGAAGTGGGAAGATGGCAGTCAGCCCGGTTCCTGGTTGTGGGACCCAGGGGAGCTCGGTAAGTGACATGTTGTGCTTTGAAATAGGGGTTTAATCCTATTCAAATGTGAGTCCAGGAGACTAGATACTACACACACCAGAATGTCAGGTCCTAAGCCAGTTCAGAACGTTTGGCTGACATATAACTTGAAATCTTATGCTGTAATTACTGTACAGGATAATGGAGGAGATAACACACCCCAGTTCAAACTGTCGGGGTTAATGCCAAAAGCTCAGCTTCTCTGTATGCCGGTGCCAAATCAGATCTTGGAGACAGAGTTTTGGGTGAAGTAGAAAAGGAGAGCTTTATTACTTTGCCAGGCAAAGGGGTACACAACAGCTCCTGCCTCGAAAAAACTATGTGTCTCAACCCAGAAGATTTGATAAGGAGTTTTATAACTCCTTATCAAAGGAGTTATCAAAGGGTGGGGTTGCGGACAAGATGAGGATGTGTGTAGGGTCTCAGGTGGTAAGTCTTCTAATCTTGATGAGCGTCTCTGGTCCCTTTAATCTTGCTTTGGGTGGTTTCTTGCCTGCCCCTCCTTTGATTAGCAACTGTTTGAATCTGCCCTCTGGAACTCAGGGAAGGTCATGGAGGCTGTAGTCTTGCTGACAAGAAATCGGGGACAAAAATAAAAGGCCAAGCCTCCATACCTGGGTACCTCACAGGGCCCTGCTCAGTTTCAGGGTTAGAGTAACAGCCATGTGACATCCCAGGTGTGAGGACTTAGGCAGGTCATTTAAGCATCTCTAAAAGTCCAGTTTATCCCTCAGAAGATTGGAGCTAATAAGAGAGCTTACTTTAAAGTTTGTTGCGAGGATGAAAGTATATAAAATATAGCTAATGTGTACAACACGTGATTCAGGGGACAGGATTTCCCTCTTGGATAGTTGAAACAGCAATGTCCACCTTCTCTGTCCCCACCTGGGTGTGTCCCAAAGGGCCCAGTTAGTCCTGCAGTCATCAAAATTCATGATCACTCTTGCTCCTCCTGCATTAGCTGATCAGAAATTCTCTAATGATCATCCCTAAACTCCAGGGAGGCTGTGTTGTGTTTGTCTGCACAGTTTAAGGGAATTCTTGAGGACATTTTATCCTGATGGAAGGAAGACCCTAAGGGGAAGGTCTTCAGGAGCCATAAATGACAAGAACCAGCTCTTTCACTGTCAGGCAGGCTGAGGACACCACTCCCTGAGCACAAATGTTTAGAATTCCACAGGAGAGAGGAGCTTGTGGAGGCTGACAGCCCCAGAGCAAGGGGTCTGTGGGCTCTCCCCTCCGGACTTTGCTCCCTTGCCCTGGCCCGATGCCCACAACAACAACACGCCTGTTGGCTCTTCTTTGATGAACTGACCTTTCCCTTCCCCCAAGTCACAGTTTTAGTTCCTCACCACAAAGTGGCTGACCCTACCCCCTCTCACTCAGAAGGAAGTTGTTAACTGCCAACTATGTATATAGCTGCATCCTGCCCAGAGACTTATTTTGTTTGCCCTTTACAGGTTTAAATAGTTCAGAGCCAACTTTAAAAATAGGCAGATTTCACCCACAACTTTGAGTTTCTGCTCCTCAAGACGGGGAAAAAAAGAGAAACAAAGAAACGTTCAGAACTTCCTGCTGCCTGGGTGTAACTTTTTTTTTTTTTGGCTGTTTTCCATGGGCCTTCTGTGCAGTAAGCACTGTGAAGGACGGTCTGTGGGCACGGCTTGCATGGCAATTTCTCTTGTTTTCATCCAGAAGATCACTGGGCTGGCCACTTGTCCCTGGGGGTGGGTTGGGTTGTGGTGTCCTTGCAGTGAGCCTCGGCACCAGAAAAAGGTAAGTAAAGGGAAGAGATGGGAAGGGAAGGGAAAGGGAAGGAGAGGAAAAGAAAATCACAGCATATAGAATGAAAAGCCACTTAGAAGTACCTCTTAAAATTCTACTATTCATTTGGACAGTTCTAATGCTAGGCATATACCCAATGAATTGAAAACAGATACAGAGAAAAGTACTTGACCACAAATGTTCTCAGCAGCACTGTTCACAGCAGCCAAAGGTGGAGCGGAACATAGAGACAGGACGTAGACTGGTGGTTGCCAGAGGCTGGAGGAAATGTGGAGTAACTGCTTCATGAGTTTGGGGTTTTACTGGGGGTAGTGATATATTTTGGAACTAGATAGAAGTCGTGGTTGTGCAAAGTTGTGAATGTACCAAATGACACGGAATTGTTCACTTTAAATGGTTTATTTAGGTCACGTAAATTTCACATCAATTTTTATAAATCTGTTGTCATGACAGATATGCTGGCAGTAGGTACAGAAAGTTCCACCTCTGTCCAAATGTGTATTTATGCTGCTTGTAGCCCTGAGTGTGTCATCAGCATTTCACTCCCTTCCCTTGGGCCCTCATTTTAGTTCCTGAAGCATAAAACAGAGGACTCCATTCCTTCCCTCAAAAGGAGGTTTTTTTTGTTTTTGTTTTTTTAATATCAACTCCCTAGTACTTCTGTCCCAGAGACTTATTTTGTTTGGCTTTTCTATCTTCAGCTGAGCAGCTGTGTTCCCTCTGGGCCTGCTTGGTAGTCCTCACAATACCTGCCTGAATCTGAGAGCTTTAGCTCAGAGGCCTGGCTGAGCTGCAGGCCTTCAGTACATAAAGCCCTGTTGTCCAATGGCCTCTGAGTAGGGCTAGCCTAGCAGCTCCCTTTCCAGCCAGAAATCAAGCAGATGCCCACCTGCCCTGGGGTCAGGGAGAGTTGTAGTGTCAATCCAGTGGGATGCCATATCCTTCACTGAGACAGAGAAAAGGAAAAAGAAAGAAAGGTATTGGAAATAAACACAAACACCACACACACACACACACACACACACACACACACAGAGACAAAGAAAAGCCACTCACTAGCACTCCTTAAGGCTCTTTTATTCAGTCGTGCCAGAAGTTCAGGAAGTAGGTATAGAAGATTTCGTCTCAGTCCATAACTGTACTTGTGGTGGCAGCATCTCAGGGGTGAACTACCTCTGGATCAACCTATTTTTAATTCTTCTATTTTAGGCTTTTGCTTACAACTTTATTTGGGGAATGAATAAGGGTTTCTTTAGTTGAAAAATAAAAAATAAAATAATAAAAATGAAATAAGATAAGATAAAATAAAATAGAAAAACACTGCTCTACATGAAAGAGGTAGAGACCCTAGACTGGGAGCTGGACAATGAGTTCTTCATATTGACCTGCTCTCCAGGGCTACATCAAAAAGGTAATTTGTAACTGAAGTACTATGTCACTTAGGGATAAATCAAAGCAGCCAGTTGACTATTGACCATTCAACAAAATAACAAGCATTCATTTGGTGACAGAAGAAGTCTCTTTTGCCTGACTTTCAAGGCCCTCTGGAAGTTTCCTCATCCCTTACATCTTACCTTTCTTTCATACAGCTCTCCAAAATGACCACTGATATGACTTGTCAGGTTCCCCAGATTTAGACGCTGAGGCCAGGACTATGTGCAAGTGGCTTATGATGTGCTCCTGGGAGAACTCCAGTGCCAGCTTGAATGTGAATTATAACTCAAAGTCTTTCCAGACTCAAGGCAAGGCAGCTGAGTTTTCAGAACATCTCACCAGTAAGTCACTGATGCAGGTCTGCCCTGGCAGGACATGAAATCCCTGGCACTTCCAATTTTCACATAGGAAGGCAAAGCAGCTCCAGGAACCCCCAAGAAGTCTTCCAAAGAGTCCACAATGCAGCTCCTTGAGCACAAGGACACAGAAGCCATGCTAGTCAGAGGCAAAGAAAAGTGGTCAAAGACATCTAAGGTTTCTGGGTGGCTTAAAGACAGCATTCTCCCCACATTAGCCTCAGTCCTGAATCCTCACCAATGCCATGTGCCCTCTCAAGGTACCCTGAGCATGCTCTGTTCTTTACCCTCTGTACCTGAGGCAGAAATCTATATGTCTGATGGCTTCCATTACATCACATTTTAAAAATGTTTTTAAACTACTTTAGCCAAATTCTCATAACATTTCTACTCTTTGTTCTATATTAAAAAGAAACAGTTCCTTATATATGGTTCTGTATCCACCTTTGATTTCTTTCTTGAATATAGTTTACAGGTGAGATGTCTGGCTGTAGTGGAGCTTGGACTCCAATCTTTCCAGTGAATACGAGGGAAGGTGACTGATGACAAGAGATACTTTAATGGCTGATCTTCTGTATATCGGTGGTTCTTCTTCCTTTCCAGTGACACCATACATTAAGAACACTGCGTTATTTTTCTACCCCAATATCCCCAATTATACTTTACACATAAAGGAAGACCGTGTGTTACCATTACATATTGGTCTTTGTTATGTTTGGTAATTCTTGTAGTAGCAATCAGGGACACAGAACATGATTCACCCCTCCTAACTGATCCTAGGGCAACTAATCATCTGACTGGTTCCTTCTGAGCTCCCTTGTGCTGACTTCCACAACCTCCAGGCTCAGAACCCATCAGTGTTGCTGTCATTTCCTGTGGTTGCACTTGCTACACCCTCCCCTATGCAACCCAGATGTCCACTTTACTCTTCAGTTCTTTCCCTTCTATTTTGTGATTTTTAGGTACTTTTCACAACTCATGTAACACTAAACTATCTTTTTGTTTTCAAAGGAAGTCACAGTATACATTTTACTATCCCTTCTATTATTTCTAGAGTTCAGTCCAGGAGAAAGGAATTTCTGAGACTTCTGAATTAAAATTGAACATCAACTTGCTTCCATTTGCTTAGAAATGTTTTAAGTGCCTTTCTGGAAGTTCTCAGTAGATGCTCTAAGTGTGTTCTTTATATATCCCTTGAGTCTTCTCTAATATTAATCATGAAGCTGAAAGGAAAGGATATATCTGCACAGAAATGCTATATATCAAGAAATAAGGCTAGTTGTGTTTTCAGTTAGCTATTTTCCTGGCAACTGTTTTCTAAGTTTTGCTAGTATTTCACTGTGAATCACAACTTTAGTCATAGCAATTTATTTTGTTTAATCACAGAATACTCAAGTAATATTTCGTTACTCTTTCTGATTTATTTCACTCTGTATGACAGACTCTACGTCTATCCACATCTCTACAAATGACCCAATTTTGTTCCTTTCTATGGCTGAGTAATATTCCATTGTATATATGTACCACATCTTTTTTTTTTTTTGGAGTACACAGGCCTCTCACTGCTGTGGCCTCCCCCATTGCGGAGCACAGGCTCTGAATGCACAGGCTCAGCGGCCATGGCTCACGGGCCCAGCCGCTCCACGGCATGTGGGATCTTCCCGGACTGGGGCACGAACCCATGTCCCCTGCATCGGCAGGCGGACTCCCAACCACTGTGCCACTAGGGAAGCCCTGTGTACCACATCTTTACCCCTTCATCTGTCGATGGACATTTAGGTTAATTCCATCTCCTGGCTATGGTAAATAACGCTGCAATAAACATTGGGGTGCCTGTGTCTTTTGAAGTATGGTTTTCTCAGGGCATATGCCCAGTAGTGGGACTGTGGGGTCATATGGTAGTTTAATTTTAGTTTTTTAAGGACCCTCCATACTCTTCTCCATAGTGGCTGAATCAATTTACATTCACACCAACAGTGCAAGAGTGTTCCTTTTCTCCACACCCTCTCCAGCATTTATTGTTTATAGATTCTTTTGATGATGGCCATTCTGACCGCTGTGAGGTGATACGTCATTGTAGTTTTGATCAGCATTTCTCTAAAAATTATTGAGCATCTTTTCATGTGCCTCTTGGTCATCTGTATGTCTTATTTGGAGAAATGTCTACTTAGGTCTTCTGCCCATTTTTTGACTGGGTTGTTTCTTTTTTTTGGATATTGAGGTACATGAGCCCTTTGTATATTTTGGAGATTAATCCCATGTCAGTTGCTTCATTTGCAAATATTTTCTCCCATTCTGAGTGTTGTCTTTTTATCTCATTTATGGTTTTCTTTGTTGTGCAAAAGGTTTTAAGTTTAATTAGGTCCCATTTGAGTTTTTTTTTAACATCTTTATTGGAGTATAATTGCTTTACAATGGTGTGTTAGTTTCTGCTCTATAACAGAGTGAATCAGTTATACATATACATATGTTCCCATATCTCTTCCCTCTTGTGTCTCCCGCCCTCTCACCCTCCCTATCCCACCCCTCTAGGTGGTCACAAAGCACCGAGCTGATCTCCCTGTGTTATGTGGCTGCTTCCCACTAGCTATCTAGTTTACGTTTGGTAGTATATATATGTCCATGCCACTCTCTCACTTTGTCACAGCTTACCCTTCCCCCTCCCCATATTTCCATTACTCTAGGAGGTGGGTCAAAATGGATCTTGCTGTGATTTATGTCATAGAGTGTTCTGCCTATGTTTTCCTCTAAGAGTTTTATACTTTCTGACTTTATATGTAGGTCTTTAATCCATTTTTAGTTTATTTCTGTGTATGGTGTTAGGGAGTGTTCTAATTTCATTCTTCTACATGTAGCTGTCCAGTTTTCCCAGTACCACTTATTGAAGAGGCTGTCTTTTCTCCATTGTATATTCTTTCTTCTTTGTTATAGACCATAGGTGCATGAGTTTATCTCTGGGCTTGCTATCCTGTTCCATTGCTCTATATTTCTGTTTGTGTGTCAGTACCATATTGTATTGATTACTGTAGCTTTGTAGTATAGTCTGAAGCCCAGGAGCCTGATTCCTCTAGCTCCATTTTTCTCTCTCAAGATTGCTTTGACTATTCAGAGTCTTTTTTGTTTCCATACAAATTGTAAAATAGTTTGTTCTAATTCTGTGGAAAATGCCATTGGTAATTTAATAGGGATTGCATTGAATCTGTAGACTGCTATGGGTATTATAGTCATTTTCACAATATTGATTCCTTCAGTCCAAGAAAATGGTATATCTCTCCATCTGTTTGTGTCATCTTAATTTCTTACATCAGTATCTTGTAGTTTTCTGAGTACAGGATTTTGCCTCCTTAGGTAGGTTTATTCCTAGGTATTTTATTCTTTTGGTTGCAGTGGTAAGTGGGATTGTTTCCTTAATTTCTTTTTCTGATCTTTCATTGTTAGTGTATAGGTATGCAAGATAGTTCTGTGTATTAATTTTGTGCCCTGAAACTTTACTAAATTCATTGATTAGTTCTAGAAGATTTCTGGTGGCATCTTTAGGATTTTCTATGTATAGTAGAATACCATCTGCAAACCATGAGCATTTTACTTCTTTTCCAATTTGTATTCCTTTTATTTCTTTTTCTTCTATGATTCTCATGGCTAGGACTTCCAAAACTACGTTGAATAATAGCGGCAAGAGTGGACACACTTGTCTTGTCCCTGATCTTAGAGGAAATGCTTTCAGTTTTTCACCATTGAGAATAATGTTTGCTGTGGGTTTGTCATATATGGCCTTTATTATGTTGAGGTAATTTCCCTGTATGCTCACTTTCTGGAGAGTTTTTATCATAAATTAGTCTTGAATTTTGTCAAAAGCTTTTTCAGCATCTATTGAAAGGATCATATGTTTTTTATTCTTCAATTTGTTAATATGGTGTGATTCGTGTATATTGAAGAATCCTTGCATCCCTTGGATAAATCCCACTTGGTCATGGTGTATGATGCTTTTAATGTGTTGTTGGATTTGGTTTGCTAATATTGAGGATTTTTGTGTCTATATCCATCAGTAATATTGGTCTGTAGGTTTTTTGTGATATCTTTGTCTGGTATTGGTGTCAGGGTGATGGTGGCCTCGTAGAATGAGTTTGGAAGTATTCCACCCTCTGCAATTTTTTTGGAAGAGTTTGAGAAGGATGGGTGTTAGCTCTTCTCTAAATGTTTGATAGAATCCTCCCATGAAGACTTCTGGTTCTGGACCTTTGTTTGTTGGAAGATTTTTAGTCACAGTTTCGATTTCTTTACTTGTGATTCGTCTGTTCATATTTTCTATTTCTTCTGGTTCAGTCTTGGAAGGTTGTACTTTTCTAAGAATTTGTCCATTTCTTCCAGGTTGTCCATTTTATTGGCATATAATTGCTTGTAGTAGTCTCTTCCAATCCTTTGTATTTCTGTGGTGTCAGTTGTAACTTCTCGTTTTTCATTCCTAATTTAGTTGATTTGAGTCTTCTCCCTTTTTTTCTTGAGTCTGGCTAAAGGTTTATCTTTTGTTTATCTTCTCAAAGAACCAGCTTTTAGTTTTATTGACCGTTGCTATTGTTTTCTTTGTGACATTAAGAATTAGGTTTCTAATTCCCACAAAACACCTTTCAGCATGCTTAACTTTCTGATAACACCCTCACCTGCACCAGTTTTGTTTTGGGGGTTTGTTTTTGTTGTTTGTTTTTAGATCCAAAGAACATGAAAATCCTTTTTTGACAAGGCTTAGAAACCTGACACTATCTCTTTTTTCCTCCCTCTATATGAAGGATGTATTTAAATGAATGGTGGTCAGTAAGACATTTGTCAGATATGGATATTGGGTGCTTAACTGTCTAATGTTACCATTTGAATATTATATATGATTGTAAGGCTTATGTCACTAAAGATTTTTATTCTGATTTTTCATGATCAAAATTCATATGATATTGTATAGACATGCTTTGTAGTGAACTATAGTAGCAATAATTTCTGTACATGATCTAGGATTTATTCCAGCATTTCTTTTCCTTTTTTTAAAAAAAATATTTTATTTAAATTAACAAATGATGGAAATAGAAAAGTCTACATAAAGATTTTAGAAGGAGAACTTACAGGACACAAATTTGTGATTCATTAGATGAGACACTTGGATGTGATTCCTAAAGCTTTTATTGAGCATTGCCAAATTTGTAAGCTTCATAGGGATGGACATTATATTTATAAATGCCCTTCTATAAGGGTTACTGTAGATGTGAAATTCTTGACCTTAATATCATCTTTGAAAATATTAAATTGAAAATTCTGTTAACTTATATTTTAAGAATAGGCATATTGTATTACTGCAAGAGATTTGATTTTCAGCAGAGTGCAAAGTTCTTTCAAATGCACATGTCTTTTTTTCTAATTTCATTTTGTTTTAAAGCACTTTTTAAGTGTAGTTTTCTCATTTAGTAAATGTCTAATTGAACAAAAGAGAAAGACAATAGAAATACATAGCTTATCACCATTAACCTATGGGTGGGATTCTTTGTACCATGTCACCTCAGGCCATGTCATCTTACCAATAGTAATGTACCACTATTACAATTAGTGTCCATACTAGATTAGAACTCTGGTAACAGGGGACAGAAATTTTTTTCTACATCGGATTTTACGAAATACAGACTTTTGGGGGTGGGGTGCTCACCTTACCAGAGAGTCAAAAGATAGCCTAATCCTCACCAGTGTCATGTGCCCTCTCAAGGTACGCTGAACATGCTCTGTTCTTTACCCTCTGTACCTGAGGCAGAGGTCAATAGGTCTAATGGCTTTTACTTAAGTCAAACTTTTAAAATGTTTTAAAATTACTTCAGCCATTATTCTCATAACTTTTCTACTCTATCCTATAATAAAAGGAGTCAATTCTGCCTTTCTCTTCCTTAGTTTTTCATTTTGATTTACATCTTCACAGGCTGATGGAGAGGTAACACTATTAGAATATATACATATATATTTTTTTTCTATTATCCTTTTTGAGTTTTATCTTTTCCTTCAGAAATACCAATTATCTTTATATTGGATTGTCTTTGACTGGTTTTATGTCTATTAACTTCTCTCTAACTCTTTAATGGCTTTATCTCTTCATTAAAACCATTGAGTATTAAGTTTTCCTTCTACATAAGTCATTTGATATTATGCTATATATATATATTCCCCTATTGTTCATAATTACTTATATATTATCATTGTTGTTATTCTTAATTAGTTTCCTAAGTTATAAATAGTGCTTTTGATAATGCTGTGTTACTTTATCACCTCATTTTTTTGGCTTTTTGGTATGAGTCCATTTTAAATGTTCTATCTCTTCAAGTACCTGTGAAGAATATCTTTCCATTGTTCAGTTTATGTTTCTTCTTGAGCTGGTTGTCATTTCCCCCTATATTTTGTGTATAGAACAAATTTTGTGTATAGAACAAATTTCTGATCCCCATCTCACAGTATATTTGCATTCTGTTTTTTCATCATATTCATGCATGTATAGTTCTGTCTCCATCTTTTATTTGTTCCTTGAATGAAATGTGACTGGTGAGATGTCTGGCTGGAGTGGACCTTGGACTCTGCAATCTTTCCAGTGGAGATGAGGGAAGATGACTGAAGACAAGAGATATTTTGATGGCTGGTCTTCTGTATGGATGGTTCTTCGTCCTTTCTGGTGACACCATACACTAAGAATATTGCCTTATTTTTCTGCTCCAACATCCTCAATTATACTTTACACCTAAAGGAAGACAGGGGCTACCATTACATACTCGTCTTTTCTGTGTTTGGTAAATCTTGTAGTAGCAATCAGGGGCCTGAGACAGGGTTCACCCCTCCTTGCTGATTGTATGACAAGTATTCATCTGGTCTGTTGCGTCTGAGCTCCCTGCTGGTGACTTCCACAGTCTCCAGGCTTAGAACCCATCCGTTTTGCTCCCATCTCCCATCACTGTACATTCACTTCTCTTCTCTGTGCAACCCAAATGGCCATTTTACTCCTGTTTTGTGATTTTAAAATACTCTTCATATTCATGTCCCAATGAGAACTACTGGCCTTGTTTTCAAGAAAGAATATGATATATTTAAAACTTTTTTCTTTTATTTCTACAGAGTGAACTAGGAAGAAGAACTATCCTAAGTCTTCTGAATTAAAACTGAGACTCAGTCTACATTGAACTTCCTCAGAAAGGTATGCTTTTCTGAGACATCTCAGCTGGATCCCTAAGTGTGTTCACTCTCCCTCCTTTTATTCTTTTCTTATATTTATGATCAAAGAAAATGAAATGGTATATCAGTGCACATCTAAATTATAAGTCAATATATAAACTTTGCAGTGTTTTCACCCAGTTTTATCCTGACAACTACTTTCTAGTGCCTCCATATTTCACCTTCTATCTAACTTCAGTAGTACAAAATCTCTTATATTTAGTCACAGAATATGCAGATATAATTTGGTTATAACATGTTGCTTGCATCCAGACCCTGGCTTCTTCTCAATGAACTTGAAGTTACTAAATTCTAAAGTAACATAATATTTTTTTAACATCTTTATTGGAGTATAATTGCTTTACATTGTTGTGTTAGTTTCTGCTGTATAACAAAGTGAATCAACTATATGTACACATATATCCCCATATCCCCTCCAGAGGAACAAAGAAAAATCTTTAAAATCAAAATATAGCTTTAAAAAATATACATTAATATCCAAATAAAAAGTTGTTGGTTAACCCAGAAATGAAATGGCCAGGCAGTTACAAATCATATTGCTTTTGTTCCACATCACCTGCCCTCCTTACTTACCCAGCACTGATTCTGGATACAGAAGCAGAAGAGGGTCTGTGGTGGTCTGGCTAAGTACCAGTTGTTCTCTTGGTGTCTGAGTCGTAGAGTTTTTGGCTTGTGCTGATGCATGTAAAGATGAGAAGAAATGAAATAAGCTTAAGAGATTTGGAGGATATCAGATTGCAGACATCAAGAATAGAAAAAGTTGAAACACTAGCAAAATGGGAAGAATAACCGATCAAAAAAGAGAATTAGGTGAATCTGAAAGAAAATGACAACAGGAAGGACAACAGGAATACATAACTTATCACCATAACCTAGGGGCAGGGCCTTTTGTAACCTCGCACCTCAGACCATGTCATCTTATCAATGGTAATGCACCACTGTTTACATCAGTGTTCACACTGGATTATGACTCTGGTATCAGGGGACAGAAACATTTCCTATATGAGATTTTACAAAATAAGGACTTTTTTATTTTTTTCTGGTTCACCTTACAATAAAGTCAAGATATAGCTTAAAACTTGATTTTTGTCTTTTCTCATCTTTCCTTTTCCTGCTTTTCATTCCTCAACTCAATAAATTCTTTGTTGATATTATTCTTCAGCACGTTCTCCTAGTAGATTTGAGCAAATATCCTACCAGGTTCTGGCCCTGCAGTAGAAGCATCTGCTTAGGTTTCAGCAAAAGTTCCTCAACAGAGTATCATTGAACTGACTTGGACCACATGCCATCCACGTGCAAAACACTGCTCCTAGAGAAAATGTGCTTTGAATTGCGCCTACCCTGGTCATATGTCTATTCATTCAGCTCAGTATGTACAGCTCACTCTCCATACAAGCCAGACATAACAATTTGATGATTGTGCATTTTGCCCAAACTGCAGCTTCCCCTACTGCCTTCTTACAGTGATTACTCATCTCCGAGTAAAAGACAAATGGTCAGATCTCATCTCAATCCATGCTTCCACTTACTCCCTCTGCTCCCTTCATCTTGTCTTCCTTGAATGTTCTTTGGAAACTCTAGGCAGGTTCCAGTTTAGGGCTTTTTTTTTTTTCTAACCCTCTGTCCTTCTTCCTAAATTGTCCCCTCACATTTGTGGACATGGCTCATTCTCTCACATCCTTAAAGTCATAGTGAAGCTTCCTCTGCCCACCTTATTGGAAACTGAAGCTCTCTCTGTGCACATCTTATCTACCTTCTTTGCTTTATTTTTCCCAGAATACTTATCACTATCTAAGAAATTCATGTTTTTAAAATTCATTTAATTCACTGTGTCATACCAGACCCCACTAAATTGTAAGATTCTTTAAGATTAGCAACCACTAGGTCAGTAACATATACATAATAGATTTTCAGTAAACTATTTATTGAATAAATCAATAAATCAGTTTGTGAATGAATATGAATCTTTGAGTGGGGAAATTTGTGTAAGGTTCAGTTGAAGAAGATATTGAGTTGGTCAAGTACCATGAATGAAAGTACTATATTATAATTCTCCTGTTTGTATTAGAAACTGTTTGTAAACTCTATTTTAATTGATAGCAACTTGTACCTCTCCTTATTCATCACCAAAAAAACTACATGTAAGGTCTTTACCATTTTACTCATCACTTCATCTGGATTTCCAACTTCTCATGCTCAAAACATGGAAGAAGTGATAATACTTTTCTTTCAGGGTTACTCGCACCATTAACTGAACTTATGCATGTGAAAGCCACTAATACACTAAAAGCACACACAAAAAAAGGCTTATAATTACAGTTATTTATAACCATTGTTTGTGTTTACATGTTTAAAATACATTTGTTATCATTAGGCTAATCAAAGAAATTCAAGTACAAGAGTAATATTTTTGTTTTGTTTTCCTTGCCTTAAGGAATCATGAACATTGAAGCATATTTTGAAAGAATTGGTTATAAGCACTATAGGAACAAGTTGGACTTGGAAACATTAACTGACATTCTTCAGCACCAGATCCGAGCCATTCCCTTTGAGAATCTTAACATCCATTGTGGGGAAGCCATGGAATTGGGCTTAGAGGACACTTTTGATCAAATTGTGAGGAGGAACCGAGGTGGGTGGTGTCTCCAAGTCAATCATCTTCTGTACTGGGCTCTGACCACAATTGGTTTTGAGACCACTATACTGGGAGGGTATGTATACAACACTTCAGCAAACAAATACAGCGATGCCATGATTCACCTCCTGCTGAAGGTGACCATTGATGGCAGGAACTACATAGCTGATGCTGGATTTGGACGCTCTTACCAGATGTGGCAGCCTCTAGAGTTAATTTCTAGGAAGGATCAGCCCCAGGTGCCTTGCATCTTCTGCTTGACAGAAGAGAGAGGAATCTGGTACCTAGACCAAATCAGAAGAGAGCAGTATATCCCAAACCAAGAATTTCTTAATTCTGAGCTCCTGGAAAAGAATAAATATCGGAAAATCTACTCTTTTACTCTTGAACCTCGAACAATTGAAGACTTTGAGTCTGTGAATATATACCTTCAGGAATCTCCAGCATCTGTCTTTACAAGCAAGTCATTTTGTTCCTTGCAGACCCCAGAAGGTGTTCACTGTTTAGTGGGCTTCACCCTCACCTACAGGAGATTCAATTATAAGGACAATACAGATTTGGTAGAGTTTAACACACTGAATGAAGAAGAAGTAAAAGAAAATCTAAAAAATATATTTAATATTTCCTTGGAGAAAAAGCTTGTCCCCAAACATGGTGATAAATTTTTTACCATATAGTGTAAGCAGTAAAAATGGTCTCAGTATTACTTCTGGTGCTGTAAATTTTATTATAAAAAAGTTTAAACGTCTATAAAAGTAGAGAGAATGAAATAATAAACCTGCATTTGTTTATCACTCAGTTTATCAGCTATAAACTAGAGGCTTATCATATTTTCTCAATGCTCCCACATTATATTGAAGAAAATGCTAGATATCAAATCATTTCACCTTTAAAAATGTCAGCATATATAATTAGATAACATTTAAGAAAACATAACCATATATCTTTTCAAAAATAATAATAGCAAAGATGTTTTAATGATGGCCTATGGTTTTCTTGAGGAAAAAGTGATTTATGCTAGAAAACTTTCCACATTGGTTAATGTTGATTTCATAAAACATGTTTACCTATAACTCAGTAACTAGAACCTTGAGGGAAACTTTTTTATTAAATTCTACCAGTGTATATCCAATGTCATATTTGTGCAGAAATACCACATGTATAATGGGATTATAATTCAACCAAAAAGAAAGAGACATGACATTGTTTCCAAATAACCTAATATTTCTCAAGACAAAGTGTAAACCAATACTTGTTAGCATGTGATCAAGTACCAAGAGAGGGACACCACTAATAATTTCTTACATGGCTCTTTTTGCAACCACAGATCTTCAAGTACCATTTTTCTTAATATGGGAACACTACTATTTATAATTTTCAAATTTTGGAACTCAGTATTTTTGCTTAAAAGTAATAAGTACTGCAAATTTAAAAATACTTATTATCTAAAAACTTCATATTAGAAAAGTATGTTAAAACATGTTGGCCAATACAATATCAGTCATAAAATTTTTGTTTGGCAGAGTTAGGTTATTATGGGGTTTCTTTTTTTGTTTTTTCCCTGCAGTAGAGTCTTCCTTGAATCCTCGTTCTTGTCTCCCAGCTCTATTCTTTTACTTCCTTTTACACTTTGTTGTAAGAGAAAGAGTATGTGCTTCAAAGTATACAGTTCTGAGTTCAAATCCTGTGGACACCAGGTGAATTAATTGATGAATCTGTGGCTCCCATTCCTCAGGGATAAAATGGGGACAATACCTATATAAGTGCCAAACCTAAAGCACCATCTTCCTTCCCTCTCATTGGCCTTGTTCAGCTCTGCTGCTATCTTGCAGCATGGTTAGGTCATGTATGGTACTGTTGGACAGAAAGGATTTTCTCACATTCTGAAAAGACAATGCCAAGGGAGGAGATGTAGGCAAGAGATACATTCCAGATCAAAATGTGGCTCAAGAGAGGACCTTCAAGATGGTGGAGGACTCAAATATGGAGGTCACCTCCCCACAAATACATCAAAAATATATCTATATGTGGAACAACTCCTACAGAACACCTACTGAACACTGACAGAAGATCTCAGACTTCCCAAAAGGCAAGGAAATCCCCACCTACCTGGCCGTGTGGCTGACAGGGACTTGGTGCTCCAGCAGGATGTCAGGCCTGAGCCTCTGAGGTGGGAGAGACAAGTTCAGGACGTGGGACCAGCAGAGACATCCTGACCATACGTAATATCAATCACTGAGAGTTCCCCAAAGATCTCCGTCTCAACACTAAGAAACAACTCCACTCAATGACCAGCAAGCTGCAGTGCTGGACACCCCATGACAAACAACCAGCAAGGAACACAAACACATCCATTAGCAGAGAGACTGCCTAAAATCATAAGAAGTTCACAGACACCCCAAAACACACCACCAGACATAGTCCTGCCCACCAGACAGACAAGATGCAGCCTCATCCACCAAAACACAGGCACCAGTCCCCTCCAGTGGGAAGCCTACACAACCCACTGAACTAACCTTACCCACTGGGGGCAGACAAAAAGACCACAGGAACTACAAGCCTGCAGTCTGCACAAAGGAATACACAATATGTTAAGCAAAATGAGAAGAGAAATATGCAGCAGATGAAAGAGCAAGGTAAAAACCCACCAGACCAAACAAATGGAGAGGAAATAGGAAATCTACCTGAAAAGAATTCAGAGTAATGATAGTAAAGATGATCCAAAATCTTGAAATAGAATGGAGAAACACAAGAAACGTTTAACAAGGACCTAGAAGAACTAAAGAGCAAGCAAACAATGATGAACAACACAATAAATGAAATGAAAAATCCTCTAGAAGGAATCAATAGCAGGATAAATAAAGCAGAAGAACGGATAAGTGACTTGGAAGATAAAATAGTGGAAATAACTACCACAGAGAAGAATAAAGTAAAACGAATGAAAAAAATTGAGGACAGTGTCAGAGACCTCAGGGACAACATTAAACGCCAAAACATTCGTATTGTAAGGGTCCCAGAAGAAGAAGAGAAACAGAAAGGAACTAAGAAAATTTTTGAAGAGATTATAGTTGAAAACTTCCCTAATATGGGAAAGGAAATAGTTAATCAAGTCCAGGAAGCACAGAGAGTCCCTTACAGGATAAATCCAAGGAGAAACATGCCAAGACACATATTAATCAAACTATCTAAAATTAAATAAAAAGAAAACATATTAAAAGCAACAAGGGAAAAACAATAAATAACACACAAGTGAATGCCCATAATGTCAACAGCTGATCTTTCAGCAGAAACTTAGCAAGCCAGAAGAGAGTGGCAGGACATATTTAAAGAGATGAAGGAGAAAAACCACAACCAAGGTTACTGTAACCGCAAAGATCTCCTTCAGATTTGATGGAGAAATTAAAACCTTTATAGATAAGCAAAAGCTGTGAGAGTTCAGCACCATAAAACCAGCTTTACAACAAATGCTAAAGGAACTTCTCTAGGCAAGAAACACAAGAGAAGGAAAAGACCTACAATACCAAACCCAAAACAATTAAGAAAATGGGAATAGGAACATACATATCGATAATTACCTTAAATGTAAATGGATTAAATGCTCCCACCAAAAGACACAGACTGGCTGAATGGATACAAAAACAAGACACGTATATATGCTGTCTACAAGAGACCCACTTCAGACCTAAGGACACATACAGACTGAAAGTGGGGGGATGGAAAAAGATATTCCATGAAAATGGAAATCAAAAGAAAGATGGTGTAGCAATTCTCATATCAGACAAAATAGACTTTAAAATAAAGACTATAACAAGAAACAAAGAAGGACACTACATAATGATCAAGGGATCAGTCCAAGAAAAATATATAACAATTGTATATATTTATGCACCCAACATAAGAGCACTTCAATGAATAAGGCAAATGCTAAGAGCCATAAAAGGGGAAATCGACAGTAGCAAAATAATAGTAGGGGACTTTAACACCCCACTGTCACCAATGGACAGATCAATGAAAATAAAATTAAATAAGGAAACACAGCTTTAAATGACACATTAAACGAGATGGACTTAATTGGTATTTATAGGGCATTCCATCAAGAAACAACGGAATACATTTTATTCTGATGTGCTCATGGAACATTCTCCAGGGTAGATCATAACTTGGGTCACAAATCCAGCCTTGGTAAATTTAAGAAAATTGAAATTGTATCAAGTATCTTTTATGACCACAATGCTATGAGACTAGATATCAATTACAGAAAAAAAACACTGTAAAAAATATAAACACATGGAGGTTAAATAATAAGCTACTAAATAACCAAGAGATTATTGAAGAAATCAAAGAGGAAATCAAAAAATACCTAGAAACAAATGGCACTGAAAACACGACAAGCCAAAATCAATGGGATGCAGCAAAAGCAGTTCTAAGAGGGCAGTTTATACCAATACAATCCTACCTCCAGGAGCAAGAAAAATCTCAAATCAACAGACTAAACTTACACCTAAAGCAACTAAAGAGATAAGAAAAATAAAACCCAAAGTGAGCAGAAGGAAAGAAATCATAAAGATCAGATCAGAAATAAATGAAACAGAAATGAAGGAAATGGTAGTAAAGATCAGTAAAACTAAAAGTTGGTTCTTTGAGAAGATAAACAAAATTGATAGGCCATTGGCCAAACTCATCAAGAAAAGAAGGGAGAAGTCTGAAATCAACAGAATTAGAAATGAAAAAGGAGAAGTAAAAACTGACACAGCAGAAATACAAAGGATCATGAGAGATTACTACAAGCAACTCTATGCCAATAAAATGGACAACCTGGAAGAAATGGACAAATTCTTAGAAAGGTATAAACTTTACAGACTGAACAGGAAGGAAGAGAAAATATAAGCAGATCAATCACAAGCACTGAAATTGAAACTGAAATTAAAAATCTTCCAGTAAACAGGGCTTCCCTGGTGGCACAGTGGTTGAGAGTCCACCTGCTGATGCAGGGAACACGGGTTCATGCCCGGTCCGGGAAGATCCCACATGCTGCAGAGTGGCTGGACCCATGAGCCATGGCCACTGAGCCTGCATGTCCGGAGCCTGTGCTCCACAGCGGGAGAGACCACAACAGCGAGAGGCCTGCGTACCACCAAAAAAAAAAAAAAAAAAATCTTCCAGTAAACAAAGGCCCAAGTACAGATGGATTCACAGACAAATTCTATCAAACATTTAGAGAAGAGCTAACACCTATCCTTCTCAAAGTCTTCCAAAATATAACAGAGGGAGGAACACTCCCAAACTCATTCTATGAGGCCAAAATCACCCTGATACCAAAACCAAACAAAGATGTGACAAAAAAAGAAAACTATGGCCAATATCACTGATGAACATAAATGCAAAAATCCTCAACAAAATAATAGCAAACAGAATTCAGCCACACATTAAAAAATATCAAACACCATGATCAAATGGGGTTTTTCCCAGGAATGCAAGTATTCTTCAATATATGTAAATCAATCAATGTGATTTATTATTAACAAATTGAAGGAGAAAAACCATATGATCATCTCAATAGATGCAGAAATATCTTTTGACAAAAGTCAACACCTATTTATGATAAAAACTCTCCAGAAAGTAAGCATAGAAGGAATCTACTCAACGTAATAAAGTCCATATATGACAAACCCACAGCCAACATCATTCTCAATGGTGAGAAACTGAAACCATTTCCACTAAGATCAGGAAGAAGGCAAGGTTGCCCACTCTCACCACTATTATTCAACATAGTTTTGGAAGTTTTAGCCACAGCAAGCAGAGAAGAAAAGGAAATAAAAGGATTCCAAATCAGAAAAGAAGTAAATCTGTCACTGTTTTCAGATGCCATGATACTCTACATAGAGAATCCTAAAGATGCTATCAGAAAACTACTAGAGCTAATCAATGAATTTGGTAAAGTAGCAGGATACAAAATTAATGCACAGAAATCTCTTGCATTCCTATACACTAATGGTGAAAAATCTGAAAGAGAATCTAAGGAAACACTCCGTTTACCATTGCAACAAAAAGAATAAAATATCTAGGAATAAGACTACCTAAAGAGACAAAAGACCTGTATGCAGAAAACTATAAGACACTGGTGAAAGAAATTAAAGATGATACAAAAAGATGAAAAGATATACCATGCTTTTGGATTGGAAGAATCAACATTGTGAAAATGACTCTAATAACCAAAGTAATCTACAGATTCAATGCAATCCCAATCAAACTACCAATGGCATTTTTCACAGAACTAGAACAAAAAAATTTTACAATTTGTATGGAAAAACAAAAGACCCTGAACAGCCAAAGAAAATTTGTGAAAGAAAAACGGAGCTGGATGAGTCTCCGTGACTTCAGACTATATTACTACAGTAATCAAGACAGTATGGTACTGGCAGAAAAACAAAAATATAGATCCCTGGAACAGGAGAGAAAGCCAGGAGATAAACCCACACACATATGGTCAGCTCTTTGATACAGGGGGCAAGAGTATACAATGGAGAAAAGACACCCACTTCAATAAGTGGTGCTGGGAAAACTGGACAGCTACATGTAAAAGAATGAAATTAGAACCCCCCTTAATACTATATACAAAAATAAACTACAAATGGATTAAAGACCTAAATGTAAGGCCAGACACTATTAAACTCTTAGAGGAAAACATAGGCAGAATACTCTATGACATAAATCACAGCAAGATCCTTTTTGACCCACCTCCTAGAGAAATGGAAATAAAAACAAAAATAAACAAATAGGACCTAATGAAACTTAAAAGCTTTTGCACAGAAAACCATAAACAAGACCAAAAGACAACCCTCAGAATGGGAGAAAATATTTGCAAATGAAGAAACTGACAAAGGGTTAATCTCCAAAATTTACAAGCAGCTCAATATCAAAAAAACAAAGAACCCAATCCAAAATTCGCCGGAAGATCTAAACAGACATTTCTCCAAAGAAAATTTACAGATTGCCAGCAAACACATGAAAGAATGCTCAACATCATTAATCATTAGAGAAATGCAAATCAAAACTACAATGAGATATCATCTCACACCAGTCAGAATGGCCATTATCAAAAAAACTACAAACAATAAATGCTGGAGAGGGTGTGGACAAAAGGGAACTCTCTTGCACTGTTGGTGGGAATGTAAATTGATAGAGTCACTATGGAGAACAGTATGGAGGTTCCTTAAAAATCTAAAAATAGATCTACCATACGACCCAGCAATCCCACTCCTGGGCATATACCCTGAGAAAGCCATAATTCAAAAAGAGTCATGTACCACAATGTTCATTGCAGCTCTATTTACAATAGCCAGAACATGGAAGCACCCTAAGCGTCCATCAACAGATGAATGGGTAAAGAAGATGTGTCACATATACACAATGCCATATTACTCAGCCATAAAATGAAACGAAATTGAGTTATTTGTAGTAAGGTGCATGGACCTAGAGTCAGTCATACAGAGTGAAATTAGTCAGGAAGAGAAAAACAAATACCTTATGCTAACACATATATATGGGATCCAAAAATAAAGTCCTGAAGAACCTAGGGGCAAGATGGGAATAAAGATGCAGACCTAGTAAAGAATGGACTTGAGGACACAGGGAGGGAGAAGGGTAAGCTGGGACGAATTGAGAGAGTGGCATGGACATATATACAGTACCAAATGTAAAACTGAAAGCCTGTGGGAAGCAGCCGCATCACACAGGGAGATCAGCTCAGTGCTTTTAGACCACCTAGAGAGGTGGGATAGGGCGGGTGGGAGGGAGGGAGATGCAAGAGGGAAGAGATATGAGCATATACGTATATATATAACTGATTCACTTTGTTATAAAGCAGAAACTAACACACCATTGTAAAGCAATAATACTTCAATAATGATGTTAAGAAAAAGTGATGTTAAAAATTATTAATTAAATACTGCTGTAGCTGCTCCCCAATTAAAAAAATATATGGCTCAAGGAAAAAATGCAGTTTGTACAAATGAGTCAAAGTCATATTGTATAATGAGTATCCTGAAACCCAATGCAGTTGTTTTGCCTTAAATACAACTATGACATGTGGTGGGGGGAGTTGGGGAAAACCCAAAATATGTTGAAAGAGACTTAGAGATATAAAATTTATCTTCCAGATTGAACAGATGTGTCTTTCTGTGCAATGTTAACATCTCTCTAGTGAAAATTAAATGAGTTGTCTCTATGGTTTAATGATTATTGACCCTGTTACTACTGCTGCTTAACAAATTGCCCTGAAACTCAGTGGTTTAAAACAACCATTTTATTTTGCTCACAAGGCCTCTGGGTCTGTACTTTAAGAAGGTCACAGAGGAATGGTTCTTTTCTGCTGTCCAACGTCCAGTCTCAGCTGAGAGAACTCCAGTGGCTCACGGTTATTTGATGGCTATGTGCTAGAAGCGTATTCACTGGCATTGTGTTGCTGAGCTGGGCCTACAAAAGGAGAACATACATGTGGCCTCTCCAAGTGGTCTGGGCTTCCTCACAGCATGGTGGCCTCAGGGCAGTTATAGTTCTAAACCGTGACTCAGAATGCTATGTTGAGGGTTCTAGCTTATAAGTTGGAAACTAAAGCAACTTTTAAAAAATTATTGTTTTCAGGTGAAGTGAAATTTGTGTACAATCACAATGTTGTGCAACCATCACCTCCATCTAATTTCACAATATTTACATTACTCCCAAATAAAACCCCAAACCCATTGAGCTGTTTAAATCACCTGTCATGACCTAGCATCAAAGTCACATAGTATCATTTTTGCCACATTCTGTTGGTTATAAGTAACTCACAAGTCCTCTGGATTCAAGGGGCAAGAACTAGACTTCACTTCTTGATGTAGAAATGGAAAGTTATGGAAGATATTCTTATGGTCATCTTTGGAAAATATAATCTGACACAGTCAACCCTCTGGTTGCAAAAATTTGCATTGAAGTCCCCTCCTATTTTGGCATTAGGTTCAAACTTGAAATCCAGGAACTTTTCATCAGGTGCAGGTGCAGATAAGGCTCCTCAGGTGCAGTTTTGTGAGTACATCTCTTTGAGTATCATTCTTCTTGATCAGAGCACTTGTAAACAATTGTGACAAATTACCTTTCCCCACATACCCCACACAAAACAGTGAAACAAGTGAAAAATGATCACTGTGGACAGTTCCATTCAGAGCAAGGTAAACAAAGAACACACAGCAGACCCCAGTCCATAATAGGTGTGAAATCCAAGGGGCCCATGTGGCCAGTTCCTTGATTAGGGCTCAGTCCTATTTCCTGTGAGTTTTTTCATTATTCTTGACCTTATTCTCTAGGCCTTTGGATTCACCACATGTCTCTGCCATAATTTTCATAAGGGCTAAAATTGACAAAAACCTTATTTTCTTATAAGGAGATTACAGTCCCATGGGAGCTAATAAACCTTTATCTAAGGATTTTCCTCCAGGGTGAGGGCAGTTTTGTCCACAGCCCTCCCAAGAAACAGCAAGACACTCTAGACTCAAGTGACTTGTGATGACTTGAAGGATGAGTATGGGTTTATGCAATTAAATATGCAGGTATTCATTAATATGATGGGGCAATGTTTCTGAAAAAGTGGTGTCCTCAGTTTGGGTACCCTGAAAACAGAGCTGTCTTCAACTTGTGACCATAACAGTGAGGTCAACTTAGAAGGTGGGACTGGAATGAAAGAATGTGAGGTAAGAAAAGAAGAATACTCGGGAGCATTGGGGTTAGATGTAGCAGTTTAAGACTCAGAGACTTATTTATTTGGGAGGTGATACCAATAAACAGGAGAGGGAACAGGGAAAGTGAGGACATGCATGAAAAGTCAGCAAGAGGGTTCATTAAGTTTGTTGCTGTGGGCAACATGAGCTAAGTGCCACTAGGACTTACAAAAGCGCATATACAAATGCCTTCCAGCATTTTCCACTAAAGAAAAAGTGGTAGGAGCATTTGTCCACTTGTTCCCATCTCCCATTGGTTGAGAGTTCCCCCAAAGGAGTTACATGAGAGTGAGCTTCTGTTGGCATCCATGGAGAAGTCCTGTGGCAAGAAGCAAGAACATCTGGTATACGCATGAGTCAGGACACTGTCAGCAGTAAGCCATCAAATGCCCACACGACTGGACTAGTGACTTGACCAAAACAGATGGTAGTGTAGGGTGGAGGGATAAAGACAGGCTGGGTATGGAGGCAGGATCCCCCAAATCTCCCTGAATTATCAGAGCAGCCAAGCTGGGATTAGTATTCAAGCTTGGAACAAATGTTTAACCATTTTTTTTCATGATTTGTAAACACTAGACATAAATGTAAATAAGAAAGAAGCAAACACACAGAGAACCTATGGAGCAGAAGAAAAGTTGTCATTTTTTTTTAACATCTTTATTGGAGTATAACTGCTTTACAATGGTGTGTTACTTCCTGCTTTATAATCAGTGAATCAGATACATATATCCCCATATGTCTAAGCTGTCATTCTAATAGTAGAAAGGTGAACTGCTAAACAGGATCCTAGAAAGAACTATTTTATCTTCCAGGTCTTTAAGGAACAGTGAGTCCATATGATGTTTTGTTAATCTCTAACAATATCCAGCAGCTTTCTCTGTCAATAATTGTGGGGAATTTTTTCTGGATGTTTTTCAGAATAATTGTGATAGTTATAGTTTCATCATTAGCACTAAACTTTCACTCTATAAGTCACTGAGATTTAGGGCTATTTGTTATGGCAGCACACTATAGCCTACGCTGACAAGTGCTTTAAAATAAATCAACACTACGTGGAGCAGCAATAAAGGGGTATGCTTTTTTTGTCTCTTTTTCCTTGACAAATAGTCTAACTCCTTTAGATTATTTTATTATTTTCCCAGATGTTAGTCATCTTCTATGACTAGCACCACATGTATAGCCAAATTACATGAAAAGAGAGATTCTGAACAGCTGCTTTAAGCACAAAAATTTGGAAGAGGATAAAATGCCTAAAGATATTTTTTTTTACACAAAAATATGTATGAGGAACTTGTGAAGTCAGAATCATGTTGCACGATGAGCAAAGCCTCTTTTCCAGGAGGTTCAGTAAATACACAGAGGTCCACATATGACTGGAGAACTGTGAAGAGAGATCTGGGGAGACTGTAAGTGTGAAATAAGTTTCCCTCCTGATGGAAGCTTAAACTAGGTTTATGGTCATCACGGACTCTGCCATATTCAATTATCAAGTAGGTGTCGAGTAAATACTTGTTGAATTAATGCATGAATAGCTTCAGCTTGTGTCTAGCAAAATGCTTGACAAATAGTGGTGCTCAAAAGTTGTTTGTTGACTGATGGCATGAGGTATAAACACATGTTTTGTTGGAAAGGAGCTCACACACAGTTTCTTATGCTGCTGGGGTCTACTTTTCCCCACTGCCACACCCACATTAAGCAGGATCCTGAATTTTTGGCCGCAGTTGCAGTAAGTGCTTCTCTGTTTCTGGACAAGGAGCTGGGCTGCCTAAGTCATACCCCACCCTGGCAAGATGGAAAGTAGTTTCCCCAAAGGGATAACGGAAATGACCAAAACTCAGGAGCCCCTTGTTTTCTCAACTCCTGGAAGTAAGGAGCAGAAGACTGTTGTATACACCTGGAACAGGTTTTGATTTTGCTTCTTATTTTTTTCTTTCTTCCATGACAAGGAGAGAGAGGCAGCACTGAAAAACAAATAGCCCTCACTGAGGAATTGGGAAAAGTTGCATCTTGGCAGGATCTTGTCAGTAACATCATTTGGTTGGTGCCAACATGCTGAGGAATGTGACAGGAAACAAAGCTGCCAGCATGGCTACTTTGGTTTTGCTGCTAAGGCCAGGACGGGATCCATCCTGGAGGCTTTAGCTGCAAAACAACTCACGAGGCCAAATACCAGCAAGCAGGCATCAGCCTCACCCTGCCTCTCAGTGGGTTTCAGCACCAGAGGCTCGGGGGATACCAGGGTAACCTCTGCCACAGGATAACCAAGAGGTCAGACCCATGACTATTGTTCTGGCATCCTTACTGCACCTTCTTCCCCGAACCCAGCAGCCGGCAGGTAGGGGTTTCTCAACCACTTGTTTCATCTACACCACTAAACTAGGAGATCCTTTAGGAAAAAGAATATCTAAGATGGAACCAGTGAATACATAGTTTTGGCAGTTAGATGCATAAATAAAACTCTAATTGTGTGTTCATTCTTCCCTGTGGTTTAGTACATGAGACAACTCCCAACTTCTGGAATCAGTCATTCTGGTTGGAGATTAATTTCAGTTGCTGCAAAGAAAGCCTGTTATCCAACACTTTATAAGAATAAAAGGGTATCATGAAGCCCAAATGGGTGCCAAAAGATAAAAATTTAAAAAAATTCTTTCACCTGCCAGTGCTGTCATATTCTACTACTCAAGTTTTATTTCCAAGTGAAGTTAACCATTAGCATTTCATTTGCAACAATATTTAAGATATATTAACAAATATCTGCTTTTTAAAATTCAAATTCTTATTTTTTTTCTCAGCTAGGCAGGATTTTAGAGATGAAAGATGTGGCTGCTTGGCTGTTGTTACTTTCTCTCTTACTGACTTTAATTCTGACCTCCTTCAATCTGCTGACATCCACGTCCTCCACCTGAAACCTCAAGCTCAGAAGCCATTTATACACGGGGTATGTCACTACTGCTTTTCCACAACCAAGCGAAATCAGGGTGAGTTGTCTAAATCCCCGGTTGCTGATCTTCCTGTAACTGTCACTCACCCACTGGGAAATTATTAACTCTGCCTCCATCAAAAATTAACATACACATTTCAAATTCAAGTTGATCAGAACAAAGGATCAATTAAACCAATTAGAATCAAGATGTAGTAGGTATTGCATATTTTGATACTCTTTGTCCTTAACAGTTCTTTCCTTCTGAGATACAGATATTCTGCTTTCTCCTTAATCTTTCCATGAATGTAGTCTTTGACAGATTTTCAGCCAGACAAGTCTCTGAATAGGCTTGTCATCTCATTCACTTATGCCCACCCCTCTTCTCTGTCTTGGGTTGGCATAGCCAGAAAAACAACCATCTGGGTCTCTAACAATGGGCTATGTATACTATCACTAATTCTCCTACAACACTGCAAAATATTTTACTATCTCCACTTTATAGATGAGAGTCCTGAGACTCATAGAGACTGATTAACATACCCAAGTTTAAACAGCTACTACATATCACAGTCATTTATGTCAGTTAATGTTATGCATTATGGTTAGGGTTAGGGTTAGGAATAGGGTTAAGGTCTGCACCAGGAAGCTAAACTGCACTTAGCACCACCAACTATGCACCTGCATGCTGCCAGGCTGACTCCCTTCACTGACCTCTACTGCCATGTATGCACCTATTGAGAGACCCTGAAACCACAGAATACCTGCCAACAGCCAGGGCACTAGCAGCTGCCAGTGTGCCCAGAGTTGTTCCTGATCCTTGCTGCTGTCTCTGGCCACCACCACTACATGTGTGTCTGTAACCAGTCCCTGCCACAACACAGACCCTTGTAACTGAGTGTGGGCACACCACTGGCTCTGGCCACCATTTGTCCTGCCTTAGTCTGTACCTACTGGGTACCACGCTAAAGACTCCAACAGTCCTGGTAGCAACTACAGACTCCCTGTATCACTCAGCAAGGACAATGCAGTCGTTGACACTCTGGGCCTTAGAAGCCTGAACCAACAAGACATCAAGACACCCCCAGATGAGTTGCTACATGCCCTTGCACTTGGCACCCTGCATTACTAGACCTGGGATCACAACATATTTTAGCATTCCCCCTACCAGTAGATGATGGTCTTTCCTTACCAAAGTCTTTCCTTACATAAACTCTGGAAGAGGTGACTGCTTCTTCAAATGCAGACACCTGTGGAATACTACATGGGTCACATAAAATCAGAGAAACAGGAAATCACCAAAAGAACACAGTAAACTTCCAGTAACTGAACACAAATGAATAGAGATACATGAATTTCTCAATAAAATTCCAAAACAATTTGTGTAAAGTTGTTCAAAGAATTACAGAAGAATGCAAAGAAGCAATTTAATGAAATCAGTAAAATAATACAAAAGCAAAATGAGAGGTTGAACTGAATGTTTTTTAAAACATAAAGAACAAAACAAAATTTTGGAGATGAAGAATGCAAAACTGAACTGGAAAATTCAATAGAGAGCTTCAAAAACAGACTGGACCAACAGAAGGGTCAGTGTGCTCAAAGATAAATCATTTGAAATTATCCATACAGAGGAGCAAAAATAACAAAAAGAATGAGGAAAGCCTATGGGACTTACAGCATGTCATTAAAAGGAACAATCCACACATCAGTGGAGTCCCAGAAAGAAAAGAGAGAGAGAAAGGAGGGAAAAGTTTAGTTAAATGAATAATGGTTGAGAAAATGCCAATCCTGGGGAGAAATTTGGACATCCAAGTTTATAAAGCTAATAGGTCACCCCATAATTTCAATCCAAAGACAGTTTTCTCCAAGGTGCATTATAATAAAACTGTCAAAAATTTTAAAAAGAGAGAGAATTTTAAAAGGAGCGAGGATTAAAAAAAATCTCTCATAAAAAGTGACCCTATAAGGCAATTAATGGATTTCTCAGCAGAAATCTTGCAAGCCAGGAGTGAATGGGATGATATATTCAAGGTGTTGAAGGATTGTTTCCATCTCCGGGCTATTGTAAATAGAGCTGCAATGAACATTTTGGTACATGACTCTTTTTAGTGTCCATCACAGGATGAATGGATAAAGAAGATGTGGCATATATATACAATGGAATATTACTCAGCCATAAAAAGAAACGAAATTGAGCTATTTGTAATGAGGTGGATGGACCTAGAGTCTGTCATACAGAGTGAAGTAAGTCAGAAAGAGAAAGACAAATACTGTATGCTAACACATATATATAGGACTTAAGGGAAAAAATGTCATGAAGAACCTAGGGGTAAGACAGGAATAAAGACACAGACCTACTAGAGAATGGACTTGAGGATATGGGGAGGAGGAAGGGCAAGCTGTGACAAAGCAAGAGTGGCATGGACATATATACACTACCTAACATGAAATAGATAGCTAGTGGGAAGCAGCCGCATAGCACAGGGAGATCAGCTCGGTGCTTTGTGACCAACTAGAGGGGTGGGATAGGGAGGGTGGGAGGGAGGGAGACACAAGAGGGAAGAGATATGGGAACATATTGACTCACTTTGTTATAAAGCAGAAACTAGCACACCATTGTAAAGCAATTATACTCCAGTAAAGATGTTTTTAAAAAAAGTGTTGAAGGAAAAAATAATGTCAACAAAGAATAATTTAACCAGCAACATTGTTCTTCAGAAATAAAGGAGAGATAAACACTTCCTAGAAAACAAAGCTGAGGGAGTTCATCACCACTATACTTGCCTTACATGGAATGTTGAATTCTTCAAGCTGGAAATGAAGGATGATGGTTAGTAACATGAAAACATGAAAATATTCAACACACTGATATGGGTAAATATACAGTTAGATTCAAAATCCTTTAATACTGTAATATGGTGATGTGTTAACCACTAATTCTAGTATAAATGTTAAAGGACAAAAGTATTTAAAATAGCTATAGCTACAATAATAGTTTAGTGGATACACAATATACAAAGATGTAAATTGTGACATCCAAAACATAAAATTTGTGTGTAGGGGAAAGGGATAGGGTTCTTATATGTAATCAAGTTATTATCAGTTAAAACAGACTGATACATCTTTAAAATGATCAAGTAAGCCTCAAGGTAACCACAAAATAAAAACATATAGAAGACACACCCAAGAGAAAAAGAAGGGAAATAAAGTATTCCACTATGGAAAATCATCAATTCACAAAGGAAGATGGCAAGAGAGGAGGAAAGGAACTAAAAACAACCAGAAAACAATGAACAAAATGGCATAAATACTTACTTATCAATCATTACTTAAATGTAATAGATTAAATTTTCCAACCAAAAGATAGAGTGACTGGACAGATGATAAAACCAAGACCCAACTATATGCTGCCTACAACTGGACTCACTTCCAGTTCTCGAACACTTAACATAAAGGGATGGAAAGGTATGGAAAAAAGATAATCCACACTAGTGGGGGGAAAGAAAACGAGAGTAGGAATAACTATACTTATATCAGACAAAATAGACTTTAAGCTAAAAATGGTAACAAGTCAAAGAAGGCTATTATATATTGATTAAGGGTTCAATTCATCAAGAAGATATAAGAGTAGTAAATATATATGTGCCCAACACTATAACATGTAAATACATTAAACAAATACTAAATACAAAAAGAATGAGGAAAGCCAATGGGACATTGTACACCATTAAAAGGAACAATTCACACGTCAGTGGAGTCCCCCCAAAAAAAGAGAAAGAGAAAGGGGCAAAAAGTTTATTTAAATGAATAATGGTTGAGAACATCCCAAACCTGGGGAGAAATTTGAACATCCAAATTTATAAAGCTAACAGGTCACCCCATAATTTCAAAACTTTGTTTTTTTGTTTATGTTTTTTTTTAATTCAGTTCAACTTCTCATTTTGTTCTTGTATTATTTTAGTGATTTAATTAAATTATTTATTTGCATTCTCTTGTAATTCTTTGAACATCTTTACACAAATTATTTTGGAATTTTATTGGGAAATTTGTGTATCTCTATTCGTGTTCAGTTATTGGAAGTATACTTTGTTCCTTTGGTGGTGTCCTGTTTCTCTGATTTTATGTGACACATGTAGTCTTGCACAGGTGTCTGTGCATTTGAAGAAGCAGTCACCTCTTCCAGAGTTTATGCATCTGGAAGCGAGAAATAGGCACCATACAATAAATGGTAGGGGATTTCAGTACCCTACTTTCAACAATGGATAGATTGTCAAAAAGAAAATCACTAAAGAAACATTGGAAAAAATGGACCTAATAAACATATATAGAACATTCTATCCAACAGCAGCAGAATACACATTATTCTCAAGTAGACACAAAACATTGTCCAGGATAGAATAGATCATATGTCGGGTCACAAAATTTATCTCAAAAAATTTTAAATGACTGAAAGCATACCAAGTACATTTTACAAACACATCACATGAAACTAGAAAACAGTAATAGGAGGATAGCTGGAAAAAATCATAAATGTGTGAAAATTAAGCAACAGAGTACTGCAACCAATGGTCAAAGAATAAATTAAAGGTGAAATTAGAAAATATATTGAAACAAACAAAACTGGAAGCAATATACCAAAACTTAAAGCATACCAAAAAAACAGTTCTAAGAGGAAAGGTTATGGAGATAAATGCCTACATTTAAAAGAGAGAGAGAGGAGCTTCCCTGGTGGCGCAGTGGTCAAGAGTCTGCCTGCCGATGCAGGGGACATGGGTTCGTGCCCTGGTCTGGGAAGATCCTACATGCCACAGAGCAACTAGACCCGTGAGCCATGGCCGCTGAGCCTGCATGTCCGGAGCCTGTGCTCTGCAACAGGAGAGGAGAGGCCACAACAGGGAGAGGCCCGTGTACCGCCAAAAAAAAAAAAAAAAAAGAGAGAGAGAGAGAGATTGCAAACAAACAACCTAAATTTATACCTCAAGGAACTGAAAAAATAAGAACCAACTGAACCCAAAGTTAGCATGTGGAAGTAAATATTGAAGATCAAAGCAGAAATAAGTAAAATAAAGAAGAGAAAAACAATAGAAAATATCAAGAAAACTAAGAGTTGGTTTTTTAAAAAAGATAAGTAAAATTGACAAGTAGTCAGCTACACTTACAAAGAAAAAAAGAGAGAACTGAAGTATATGAAACTGTAAATGAAAGAAGAAACATTACAAATGATGCCACAGATTACAAAAGTACCTAAGAGACTAGTTTTAACAATTAAAAAATTCAACAACCTAGAAAAAAATAGATATTGCTAGAAACATACAAACTGCATATACCAAATCATGAAGAAATAGAAAGTCTGTACAGATCAATAATGTGTAAAGAGACTGAATCAGTAATCAAAAAAGTCCCACAAAGAAAAGCCTAGGATCAGATAGCTCTCCCATGAATTCTACCAAGTATTGATTTGAAGAGGAGCGAGCACTTCTCAACTTCCAAGGCCAACATTAACCTGATACCATAGCTATGTAGTGATACCACAGGAAGAGAAGAGTACAGATCAATATACACGATGAATATAGATGCAATGTATCTCAACAAAATATTAGCAAACCAAATTTAATACCACATTAAAAGGACTGTACACTATCTTCAAGTGAGATTCATCCCTGAGATGCAAGAAAAGTTTAACATACACAAATATATAAATGTAATACATCACATTAATTCAAAAAAGGACAAAAATCATTATGGTCATCTCAATAGATGCAGAAAAAGCATTCATCAAAATTCAACAAACTTTCGTGGTAAAAGTGCTTAGTTGTTTGGATATATAAGAAACATACATAAACATAATAAAAGCCATATATGGTAAAGTCACAGCTAACATACTCAGTGGTGAAAATATGAAACTTTGCCTCTAAGATCAGGAACAAGACAAGCGTGGCCACTCTCACCACACCTATTCAACATAGTACTAGAAGTCCTAACCAAGCAGTGAAATAAGAAAAACAAATACAAGACATTCAAATTGAAACAGAAGTGAAAGTGTCTCTGTTTGCTGATGACATGATCTTGTATATAGACAATCCTTGAAGGCTCTACCAAAAAACTGTTAGAACTAATAAACAAGTAAACAAGAAACAATAAACAAGTAAAGTTGCATGATACAAAATCAATATAAAAAATCAATTGTATTTCTAAACACTAACAACAGAATATCTGAAAAAAATGCAAAATAGCATTGAAAATAACAAAGTACTCAATGATAAATTTAACCAAGAAGTGAAAGGTCTCCACAATGAAAACAATAACACACTAATTTTTAAAAAATTGAAGGAGACATAAATAAATGGGAAGCTAAACTGAGTTCATGGATCGGAGGAATTGATATCCTTAAAATGTCCATACTACTCAAGGTCAATAGGTTCAAAATTTCAATGACATTTTACACAGAAATAGAAAACAACCCACAAAAACAGTCCTGAGAAAGAAGAACATAGGCTGGAGGTATCACACTGCCTAATTTCAAACTACTATAAAGCTATAGCAATCAAAATAGTATGGTACTTTCATCAAAATGAACACGTAGACAAATGGAACAGAATCAACATCCCAGAAATAAACCCATACGTATAAGGTCAACCTGTATTTGACAAGGGAGCCAGGAGTGCTTAATGGGAAAAGCCTCCTCAATACAAGGTTTGGGGATAACAGGATATTCACATACCAGGAAATGAAATCACCTCCCTATCTTACACCAGTCACAAAAATTAACTTAAAACAGATTAAGGACTTAAACTTAAGACCTGAAATTGTAAAATTACTAGATGAAAACTTAGGGGAAATTTCCTTGACACCTGTCTTGTACATGACACCAAAAGCACAGCAACAAAAGCAAAAATCAACAAGTGGGGCTGCATCAAACTAAAAAGCTTCGAACAGCAAAAGAAACTATCAACAAAATGAAGTGGTAAACTATAGAATGGGAAAAAATATTTTCAAACTATATACCTGATAAAAGGTTAATATCCAAAATATATAAGGAGTTCATACAACTCAATAGCACAAAACCAAAAAATATCCAGTTAAGAAAGAGCAGAGTACTTGAATAAATATTTCTCCAAAGAAATGACCAACAAGTATATGAAAAGTGTTCAAAATCACTAATAATCAGGAAAATGCATATCAAAATCACAGTGAGATATCACCTCACATCTCTTAGAATGCCAATAATGAGACAAGAGATAAGTGTTAGCAAAGATGTGGAGAAAACATAGTCCTTATACACTCTTGGTGGGAATGTAAGTTGGTTCAGCCACTATGATAAATAATATGGAGGTTTCTCAAAAAATTAAAAATAGAACTACCATAGGATGCAGCAACTCCACTTCTGGGAGAGAATATAGGAAACGAAACTAGGATATTGAAGAGATATATATGCACTTCCATGTTTATCACAGCATTATTCACAATAGCCAAGATGTGATAACAACCTAAGTGCCCATTCGTGGATGAATGGATAAAGAAAATGTATATATATATATATATATATATATATATATAGTAGTATTCAGCCAAGAGAAAAAAGTACACCCTGCTATTTGTAACAACATATTTGTGACAACATGGATGAATCTTGTGGACCTTATGCTGAGATAAGGCAGACAGAGAAAGACAAATACTGTATGATATCATTCAAATGTAGAATCTAAAAAAACCAAACTCATAAAAACAGAGAGTAAAATGGTGGTTACCAGAAGATGGGAGTTGAGGTATAGGACAGATGTTGTTTAAAGGTACAAACTTGCAAGAAGCAATAATAAGTACTGGAGATCTAATGCACAGTATAGTGAATATAAACAACATTGCATTATAATCATCAAACTTGCTAAAAGACTAGAACTTAACCACTAAAGAAAAATAATAATTATGTGATGTGATAGAGTTGCTAACTATTCTACCATGGCAATCATATTACAATATATAAATGAAATTAACAAAATTTAATTAACTTAAATCTACACAATGTGGTATGTCAAATATAGTTCAATTAAAATATTTAAATACATATATATGTATAGCTGATTCACTTTGTTATAAAGCAGAAACTAACACACCATTGTAAAGAAATTATACTCTAATAAAGATGTTACAAAAAAACCGTTTAAATAAATAAATAAACAAACAGACTGACCTGTTACCCCCAAGTCATACCACATTGCAGGGAGTGGCAGGCAAGCTCAGGCTCAAGAAGTATGGAAAATTACAGACTAAGGAAGAACTGTGGCTCCCTTGGTGTTCCCTGTTGCCTAGTCTGCAGTGGCTCTTGTATGGTAAATAAAACACTCTCCTATCACTTCCCCAGAGGATACCCCCAGTCTCTCTAGTCACACCAGCTCAGTCCCAAAATGGTGATTCTGATCCTTATTTATGCTTTTTACACCCCCAAGAAAGGCAGCTAAGGTTTAGAGAAGTATTTTTTAATTCCCATTTATTTTTACATCCTTGTTAAAATTCTTCTTTTCTGTGAAACCATTTTCTGGTCTCCCAGGCAAAAATAATAGCTCCCTCCTTTGTGTTTTCTTCTTGGTGGGGGCGGTATAGTTGTTTTACAATGCTATGTTAGTTTCTACTGTACAGTGAAGTGGAGTTCTCTGTGCTTTACAGCAGGTTCTCATTAGTTATCTATTTTATACATATTAGTGTATATATGTCAATCCCAATCTCCCAATTCATCCCACCCCTCCTTTCCTCACTTGGTGTCCATACGTTTGTTCTCTATGTCTGTGTCTCTATTTCTGCCCTGCTAACAGGTATATCTGTACCTTTTTAAGAGATTCCACATATATGCATTTATATAAGATATTTGTTTTTCTCTTTCTACTTACTTCAATCTATATGACAGTCTCTAGGTCCATCCATGTCTCTACAAATGACCCAATTTCATTCCTTTTTATGGCTGAGTAATATTCCATGTATATATATATGACATCTTCTTTATCCATTCCTCTGTCTATGGGCATTTACATTGTTTCCATGACCTGCCTATTGTAAATAGTGCTTCAATGAACACTGGGGTGCATCTATTTTTTTGAATTATGGCTTTCTCTGTGTATATGCCCAGTAGTGGGATTGCTCGGTCATATGGTATTTTTAGTTTTTTAAGGAACCTCTATACTGTTCTCCATAGTCGCTGTATCAATTTACATTCCCACCAGCAGTGCAATAGGACCCCCTTTTCTCCACACGGTCTCCAACATTTATTGTTTGTAGATTTTTTGATGAAGGCCATTCTGATGACTGTGAGGTGATACCTCATTGTAGTTTTGATTTGCATTTCTCTAATATTTAGTGATGTTGAGTATCTTTTCATGTGCCTCTTGGCCACATTTGGAGAACTGTCTATTTAGGTTTTCCTCCCATTTTTGGATTGGGTTTTTTTTTTAATTGAGCAACATGAGCTATTTGTATATTTTGGAGATCAATCCTTTGTCTGTTGACTCATTTGAAAATATTTTCTCCCATTCAGAGGGTTGTCTCTTCATCTTGTTTATGGTTTCCTTTGCTGTGCAAATGCTTTTAAGTTTAACTAGGTCCCATTTGTTTATTTTTGTTTTTATTTTCATTTCTCTAAGAAGTGTGTCAAAAAATATCTTGCTGTGATTTATGTCAAAGAGTGTTTTTCCTATGTTTTCTTCTAAGAGTTTTATAGAGTCCAGTCTTACATTTAGGTCTTTAATCCATTTTGACTTTATTTCTGTGTATGGTGTTAGGAAGTGTTCTAATTTCATTCTTTTACACTTAGATATTCAGTTTTTCCAGCACCACTTATTGAAGAGACTTCTCCATGGTATATTGTTGGCTCACTTGTCATAGATAGGTTGACCATAGGAACATGGGTTTAACTCTAGGCTTTCTATACTTTACTATCCTTCCACTGATCTATATTTCTCTTTTTGTGCCAGTACCATATTGTCTTGATTAGTGTAGCCTTATAGTATAGTCTGAAGTCAGGGAGTCTGATTCCTCTAGCTCCATTTTTTTCTCAAGATTGCTTTGGCTATTCGGGGTCTTTTGTGTCTCCATACAAATTTTAAGATTTTTTTCTTCTAGTTCTGTGAAAAATGCAATAGGTAATTTGATAGGGATTGCATTGAATCTGTAGATTGCTTTGTGTAGTATAGTCATTTTCACAATATTGATTCTTCCAATCCAAGGACATGGTGTACCTCTCCATCTGTTTGTATCATCTTTAATTTCTTTCACCACTGTCTTATAGTTTTCTGAGTACAGGTCTACCTCCTTAGGTAGGTTTATTCCTAGGTATTTTATTCTGTTTGTTGCAGTGGTGAATGTGATTGTTTCCTTAATTTCTCTTTCTGATCTTTCATTGTTAGTGTATAGGAATGCAAGAGATTTCTGTGCATTAATTTTGTATCCTGCAACTTTACCAAATTCATTGATGAAACCTAGTTGTTTTCTGCTGGCATCTTTGAGATTTCTATATACAGCATCATGTCATCTGCAAACAGTGACAGTTTTACTTCTTCTTTTCCAATTCAGATTTGTTTTATTTCTTTTTTTTCTCTGATTGCTATGGCTAGGTTTTCCAAAACTATGTTGAATAATAGTGGCAAGAGTGGGCATCCTTGTCTTTTTCCTGATCTTAGAGGAAACGCTTTCAGTTTTGCACCATTGAGAATAATGTTTGCTGTGGATTTGTCATATGTGGCCTTTATTATATTGAGGTAGGTTCCCTCTATGCCCACTTACTGGAGGGTTTTTATCGTAAATGGGTGTTGAATTTTGTCAAGGACTTTTCTGCTTCTAAACATAGAGATGATCATATGGCTTTTATTCTTCAATTTGTTAATATGGTGTATCACATTGATTGATTTTCATATATTGAAGAATCCTTGCATACCTGAGATAAATCCCACTTGATCATGGTGTATGATCCTTTTAATATGTTGTTGCATTCTGTTTGCTAGTATTTTGTTGAGGATTTGGGGGTCTATATTCATCAGTGTTATTGGTCTGTAATTCTCTTTTTGTGTGTGTGTGATATGGTTGGTTTTGATGTCAACGTGTCAGTGGCCTCATAGAATGCGTTTGGGAGTGCTCCTTCCTCTGCAATATTATGGAAGAGTTTGAAGGATCGGTGTTAGCTCTTCTCTAAATGTTTGACAGAATTCACCTGTGAAGCCATCTGGTCCAGGACTTTTGCTTGTGGGAAGATATTTAATCACAGTTTCAATTTCATTACTTGTGATTTGTCTGTTCATATTTTCTATTTCTTCCTGGTTCAGTCTTGGAAGGTTATACCTTTCTAAGAATTTGTCCATTTCTTCCAGGTTGTCCATTTTATTGGCATATAGTTGCTCGTAGTTGTCTCTTACAGTTATTAATGTTTCTGTGGTGTCCGTTGTAACTTCTCCTTTTTCATTTCTAATTTTATCAATTTGAGTCCTGTCCCTCTTTTTCTTGATGAGTCTGGCTAATGGTTGATCAATTTTTCTTATCTTCTCAAAGAACCAGCTTTTAGTTTTATTGATCTATGTTATTGTTTCTTTGTTCTGTTTCATTTATTTCTGCTCTGATCTTTATGATTTATTTCCTTCTACTAACTTTGGATTTTCTTTTGTTCTTCTCTCTCTAGCTCCTTTAGGTGTAAGGTTAGATTGTTTATTTGAGATTTTTCTTGTTTCTTGAGGTAGGATTGTATTGCTATAAACTTCCCTCTTAGAACAGCTTTTGCTGCATCCTGTAGGTTTGGGATCATCATGTTTTCATTGTCATTTGTCTCCAGGTATATTTTGATTTCCTCTTTGATTTCTTCAGAGAACTCTTGGTTATCTAGTAGCATATTGTTTAACCTCCATGTGTTTGTGGGTTTTACTAGTTTTTTCCTGTAATTGATTTCTAATCTCATATTATTGTGGTCAGAAAAGATGCTTGATATGATTTCAATTTTCTTAAATTCAGTGAGACTTGTTTTGTGACCCAAGATGTGATCTATCCTGGAGAAATCTTCATATGCACTTGAGAGGAAAGTGTATTCTATAAATATCAATTAAATCTATCTGGTCTGTTGTGTCACTTAAAGCTTGTGTTTCCTTATTAATTTTCTGTCTGGATGATCTGCCCATTGGTGTAAGTGAGGTGTTAAAGTCCCCCACTATTACTGTATTACTGTCAATTTCATCTTTTATAGCTGTTAGCATTTGCCTTATGTATGGAGGTACTCTGATATTGGGGGCATATAGATTTATAATTGTTCTATCTTCTTGGATTGATCCCTTGATCATTATGTAGTGTCCTTCCTTGTCTCTTGTAACATTCTTTATTTTAAAGTCTATTTTATCTGATATGAGTATTGCTACTCCAGCTTTCTTTTGATTTCCATTTACATGGAATATGTTCTTCCATCCCCTCACTTTTAGTCTGTATGTGTACCTATGTCTGAAGTGGGTCTCTTGTAGACAGCGTATATATGTGTCTTGTTTTTGTATCCATTCAGCCAGTCTGTGTCTTTTGGTTGGAGCATTCAATCCATTCACATTTAAGGTAATTATTGGTATATATGTTCCTATTATGATTTTCTTAATTGTTTTGGATTTGTTTTTGTAGGTCTTTTCCTTCTGTTGTGTCTCCTGCCTCGAGAAGTTTCTTTATCATTTGTTGTAAAGCTGGTTTGGTGGTGCTGAATTCTCTTAACTTTTTTGCTTGTCTGTAAATCTTTTGATTTCCCCATAGAAACTGAATGAGATCCTTGCTGGGTACAGTAATCTTGGTTGTAGGTTTTTCCCTTTCATCATGTTAAATATATCCTGTTACCCCCTTTTGGCCTGCAGAATTTCTGCTGAAAAATCAGCTGATAATCTTTTTTTCTTTTTATGGCTGTGCTGGGTCTTTGTTTCTGTGCGAGGGCCTTCTCCAGTTGCAGCAAGCAGGGGCCACTCTCCATCACGGTGCATGTGCCTCTCACTATCGTGGTCTCTCCTATTGCAGAGCACAGGCTCCAGACGCTCAGGCTCAGTAATTGTGGCTCATGGGCCCAGTTGCTCTGCAGCATGTGGGATCCCCCCAGACCAGGGCTCGAACACATGTCCCCCGCATTGGCAGGCAGACTCTCAACCACTGCGCCACCAGGGAAGCCCCTCAGCTGATAATTTTATAGGGATTCTCTTGTGTGTTATTTGTTGCTTTTCCCTTGCTGCTTTTAATATTTTTTCTTTGTATTTAATTTTTGATAGTTTGATTAATGTGTCTTGGCATGTATCTCCTTGGGTTTATCATGTATGGGACTCTCTGTGCCTCCTGGACTTGATTGACTATTTCCTTTCCCATGTTAGGGAAGTTTTTGATTATAAGCTCTTCAAATATTTTCTGAGACCCTTTCTCTTTTTCTTCCTCTTCTGGGACCCCTATAATTCGAATATTGGTTTGTTTAATGTTGTCTCAGAAGTCTTTGACACTGTCCTCAATTCTTTTCTTTCTTTTTTCTTTATTCTCCTCTGTAGCAATTATTTCCAATATTCTATCTTCCAGCTCACTTATCTGTTCTTCTGCCTCAGTTATTCTGCTATTGATTCCTTCTACAATATTTTTAATTTCAGCTACTGTGTTGTCCATCACTGTTTGTTTGTTCTTTAGTTCTAACAGGTCCTTGTTAAAGTTTTTGTGTATTTTCTCCATTGTATTTCTGAGATTTTGGGTCATCTTTACTATCATTACTCTGAATTCTTTTTCAAGTAGACTGTCTGTTTCCTTCTTCATTTGTTTTGTCTTGTGGGTTTTTTACCTTGCTCCTTCATCTGCAGCATATTTCTGTCTTCTCATTTGGTTCACTTACTGTGTTTGGGGTCTCCTTTCTGCAGGCTGCAGAGTCATAATTCCTGTTACTACTGGTGTCTGCCCCCAGGGGGTGTTGTTGGCTTGTGTAGACTTTCTGGTGGGGAGGGACTAGTGCCTGCATTCTGATCGGTTGTGCTGGATCTTGTCCCTCTGATGGGCAAAGCCATATCCAGTGGTGTGTTTTGGGGTATCTGTGAACTTAGTATGACTTCAGGCAGCCTGTCTGCTAATGGGTTGTGTTGTGTTCCTGTCTTGCTAGCTGTTTGGTGTGAGGCATCCAGCACTGGAACTTGTTGGCCATAGGGTGGAGCCAGGTCTTGGTGTTGTGGAGGAGATCTCTAGGAGAGCTCTCACTGATTAATATTCATTGGTTCTGTGAGTTCTCTGGTAGTCCAACATTCTGGACTTGGCACTCCCACCTCAAAGTCTCAAGCCAGACACCTGGCCAGAGTACCAAGAACCTGCAAGGTGCATGGTGCAGAAGAAAAGGGGGAAAAAATGAAAGAAAGAAAATGAACAGACAGCAAAAACCCAAACAAATGGTGAAAGCAAAACCAAACAGACAAAAACACATACACACAAAAAAGAGAAAAAAAGAAGAAATCTGGGGGAGCTTCAAGATGGCGGAAGACTAAGACGTGGAGATCTCCTTCCTCCTCAAAAATACATCTACATGTGGAACAACTCCTACAGAGCACCTATTGAAGGCTGGCAGAAGACCTCAGACCTCGCAAAAGGCAAGAAACTCCCCACGTACCTGCGTAGGGCAAAAGAAAAAAGAATAAACAGAGACAAAAGAATAGGGACGGGACCTGCACCAGTGGGAGGGGGCTGTGAAGGAGGAAACGTTTCCACACACTAGGAAGCCCCTTTGTGGGCAGAGACTGTGGGTGGCAGAGGGGGGAAGCTTCAGAGTCATGGAGGAGAGCACAGCCACAGGGTTGCAGAGGGCAAAGTGGAGAGATTCCCACACAGTGGATCGATGCCGAACAGCACTCACCAGCCCGAGAGGATTGTCTGCTCACCCACCAGCAGGCGGGGGCTGAGAGCTGAGGCTTGGGCTTTGGAGGTCAGATCCCAGGGAGAGGACTGAGGTTATCTGCGTGAACACAGCCTGAAGGGGGTTAGTGCACCACAGCTAGCTGGAAGGGAGGCAGGGAAAAGTCTGGAGCTGACAAAGAGGCAAGAGACTTTTTCTTGCCTCATTGTTTTCTGGTGCACAAGGAGAGGGGATAAAGAGCGCCACTTAAAGGAACTCCAGAGATGGGCGTGAGCTGTGGCTATCAGTGCAGACCCCAGAGACGGACATGAGATGCTAAGGCTGCTGCTGCAGCCACCAAAAATCCTGTGTGCAAGCACAGATCACTATCAAAACCTCCCCTCACAGGAGTCAGTGCAGCATGCCACTGCCAGGGTCCTGTGATCCAGGACAACTTAACCGGGAGAACACACAGTACGCATCAGGTTGTTGTAATGTCACGCCAGTCTCTGTCACTGCAGGCTTGCCCTGCACTCCGTATCCCATCCTCCCCCTGCCCTGAGTAAGCCAGAGCTCCCAAATCAGTTCCTCCTTTAACCCCTTCTTCTCTGAGCAAATAACAGACACCCTCAGGTGACCTACACACAGAGGCAGGTCCAAATCCAAAGCTGAACGCCAGGAGTTGTATGAGCAAAGAGAAAGGGAAATCTCTCCTAGCAGCCTCAGGAGCAGTGGATTAAATCTCCACAATCAACTTGATGTTACCTGCATCTGTGGAATACCTGAATAGACAACGAATCTTCCTAAATTGAGGAGGTGGACTTTGGGAGCAATGATATATATTTCCCTTTTTCTCTTTTTGTGGGTGTCTATGGGTATGCTTCTGTGTGTGATTTTGTCTGTATTGTTTTGCTTTTACCATTTGCCCTAGGGTTCTATCTGTCCATTATTGTTTTTAGTTTTTAGCACTTGTTATCATTGGTGGATTTGTTTTTTGTTTTGGTTACTCTCTTCTTTCCTTCTATCTTTCTTTTTCTTTTACTAATTAAGAACTTATTTTTTGATAATTATTTTTTATTTTAATAACTATTTTATATCATTTTATTTTATCTTCTTCTTTCTTTCCTTCTTTTTTTCCTCCCTTTTATTCTGAGCTGTGTGGATGACAGGTTCTTGGTGCTCCAACCAGGCGTCAGGGCTGTACCTCTGAGGTGGGACAGCCAAGTACAGGACACTGTTCCACAAGAGACCTCTCAGTGCAATGAAATATCAAATGGCAAAAACCTCCCAGAGATCTCCATCTCAAAGTCAAGACCCAGATCCACTCAATGACAAGCAAGCTACAGAGCTGGACACCCTATGCCAAACAACTAGTAGGACAGGAAAATAACGACATCCAATAACAGAGAGGCTACCTAAAGCCATAATAAGGCCACAGACACCACAAAACACATCATCACGTGTGGCCCTACCCACCAGAAGAAAAGATTCAGCTTCATCCACCAGAACACAGGCACTAGTCTCCTCCACCAGGAAGCCTACACAACCCACTTAACCAACCTTAGACACTAGGGACAGACACCAAAAAAAATGGGAACCAGAAACTGCAGCCTGCAAAAAGGAGATCCCAAACATAGTAAGTTAAACAAAATGAGAAGACAGAGAAACACACAGCAGATGAAGGAGCAAGGCAAAAAACTACCAGACCTAACAAATGAAGAGGAAATAAGCAGTCTACGGGAAAAAGAATTCAGAATAATGATAGTAAAGATGATCCAAACTCTTGGAAATAGAATGCAGAAAATACAAGAAATGTCTAGCAAGGACCTAGAAGAACTAAAGAGCAAGCAAACAGTGATGAACAGCACAATAAATGAAACTAAAAATTCTCCAGAAGGGATCAATAGAAGAATAACTGAGGCAGAAGAACGGATAAGTGACCTGGAAGATAAAATAGTCGAAATAACTATTGTAGAGCAGAATAAAGAAAAAGAATGAAAACAATTGAGGACAGTCTCAGAGACCTCTGGAAAAACATGAAACACCCCAACATTCAAATTATAGGGGTTCCAGAAGAAGAGTAAAAGAAAGGGACTGAGAAAATATTTGAAGAGATTATAGTTGAAAACTTCCCTAATATGGGAAAGGAAATAGTTAATCAAGTCCAGGAAGCACAGAGAGTCCCATACAGGATAAATCCAAGGATAAACATGCCAAGACACATATTAATAAAACTACCAAAATTAAAGAATAATATTAAAATCAGCAAGGGAAAAACAACAAATAACACACAGGGAATCCCAATAAGGTTAACAGTTGATCTTTCAGCAAAAACTCTGCAAGCCAGAAGGGATTGGCAGGATATATTTAAAGTGATGAAGGAGAAAAACCTACAATCAAGATTACTCTACACAGCAAGAATCTCATTCAGATTCGACAGAGAAATTAAAACCTTTACAGACAAAAAAAGCTAAGAGAATTCAGCACCACAAAACCAACTTTAAAACAAATACTAAAGGAACTTCACTAGGCAGGAAACACAAGAGAAGGAAAAGACCAACAATAAAAAAACAAAACAATTTTAAAAATGGTAAAGGAACATACATATCGATAATTACCTTAAATGTAAATGGACTAAATAATCCAACCAAAAGACATAGACTGGTTGAATGGATACAAAAACAAGACCCTTATGTATGCTGCCTACAAGAGACCCACTTCAGACCTAGGGACACATACAGACTGAAAGTGAGGGGATGGAAAAAAGATATTCCATGCAAATGGAGAGCAAAAGAAAGCTGGAGTAACAATTCTCATATCAGACAAAGTAGACTTTAAAACAAAGACTATAATAAGAAACAAAGAAGGACACTACATAATGATCAAGGGATCAATCCAAGAAAAAGATATAACAATTGTAAATACTTATGTACCCAACATAGGAGCCCATCAATACATAAGGCAAATACTAACAGCCATAAAAGGTGAAATCGACAGTAACACACTCATAGAAAGGGACTTTAACACCCCACTATCACCAATGGACAGATCATCCAAAATGAAAATAAATAAGGAAACACAAGATTTACATGATGCATTAAACAAGATGGACTTAATTGATATTTATAGGACATTCCATCCAAAAACAGCAGAATACACATTCTTCTCAAATGCTCATGGAACGTTCTCCAGGATAGATCATACCTTGGGTCACAAATAAAGCCTTGGCAAATTTAAGAAAACTGAAATCATATCAGGTATCTTTTCCGACCACAATACTATGAGACTAGATATAATTACAGGAAAAAATCTGTAAAAAAAAAAAAAAAAAAAACACATGGAGACTAAACAATACACTACTAAATAAACAAGAGATCACTCAAGAAATCAAAGAGGAAACCAAATATTACCTAGAAACAAATGACAATTAAAACACGACGACTCAAAACCTATGGGATGCAGCAAAAGCAGTTCTAAGAGTGAAGTTTACAGCAATACAATACTAACTTAAGTAACAAGAAACATCTCAAATAAACAACCTAACCTTGCACCTAAAGCAATTAGAGGAAGAAGAACAAAAAAACGCCAAAGTTAGCAGGAGGAAAGAAATCATAAAGATCAGATCAGAAATATATGAAAAAGAAATGAAGGAAACGATAGCAAAGTTCAATAAAACTAAAAGCTGGTTCTTTGAGAAGGTAAACAAAATGGAAAAACCATTAGACAGCTCATCAAGAAAAAAGGGAGAAGACTCAAATTAATAAAAATAGAAATGAAAAAGAAGAAGTAACAACTGACACTGCAGAAATACAAAGGATCATGAGAGATTACTACAAGCAACTCTATACCAATAAAATGGCCAACATGGAAGAAACGGACAAATTCTTAGAAAACCACGAGCTTCTGAGACTGAATCAGGAAGAAAAAGAAAATATGAATAGACCAATAACAAGTCCTGAAATTGAAACTGTGATTTAAAATCTTCCAACAAATAAAAGCCCAGGACCAGATGGCTTCACAGGCAAATTCTATTAATATTTAGAGAAGAGCTAACACCTACCCTTCTCAAACTCTTCCAAAATATAGCTGAGGGGGGAACACTCCCAAACTCATTCTACGAGGCTAACATCACCCTGATACCAAAACCAGACAGAGATGTCACAAAGAAAGAAAACTACAGGCCGATATCACTGATGAACATAGATGCAAAAATCCTCAACAAAATACTAGCAAACAGAATCCAACAGCACATTAAAAGGACCATACACCATGATCAAGTGGGGTTTATTCCAGGAATGCAAGGATTCTTCAATATATGCAAATCAATCAATGTGATACACCATACTAACAAATTGAAGGAGAAAAACCATATGATCATCTCAATAGATGCAGAGAAACCTTTCGACAAAATTCAACACCAATTTATTATAAAAACCCTCTAGAAGGTAGGAATAGAGAGAACTTTTCTCAAAATAATAAAGGCCATATATGACAAACACGCAGCCAAAATTGTACTCAATGGTGAAAAACTGAAACAATTTCCACTAAGATCAGGAAAAAGACAAGGTCACCCCTCGTATTCAACATAGTTTTGGAAGTTTCAGCCACAGCGATAAGAGAAGAAAAAGAAATAAAAGGAATCCAAATCGGAAAAAAAGAAGTAAAGCTGTCACTGTTTGCAGATGACATGATATTATAAATAGAGAATCCTAAAGATGCCACCAGAAATCTACTAGAGCTAATCAATGAATTTGGTAAAGTTGCAGGATGCAAAATTAATGCACAGAAATCTCTTGCATTCCTATACAGTAATGATGAAAAATCAGAAAGTGAAATTAAGAAAACACTCCCATTTACCATTGCAACCAAAAGAATAAAATACCTAGGATTAAACCTACCTAAGGAGACAAAAGACCTGTATGCAGAAAACTATAAGACACTGATGAAAGAAATTAAGGATGATACAAAGACATGGAGAGATATACCATGTTCTTGGATTGGAAGAATCAACATTGTGAAAATGACTCTACTACACAAAGCAATCTACAGATTCAATGCAATCCCTATCAAACTACCACTGGCAGTTTTCACAGAACTAGAACAAAAAATTTCACAATTTGTATGGAAACAGAAAAGCCTCCGAATAGCCAAAGCAATCTTGAGAATGAAAAACGGAGCTGGTGAAATCAGGCTCCCTAACTTCAGACTATACTACAAAGCTACAGTAATCAAGACAGTATGGTACTGGAACAAAAATAGAAATATAGATCAATGGAACAGAATAGAAAGCCCAGAGATAAACTCACGCACATATGGTCACCTTATCTTCGATAAAAGAATCAAGAATATACAGTGGAGAATAGACAGCCTCTTCAATAAGTGGTTCTGGGAAAACTGGACAGGTACATGTAAAAGTATGAGATTAGATCACTCCCTAACACCATACAAAAAAATAAGCTCAAAATGGATTAAAGACCTAAATGTAAAGCCAGAAACTATCAAACTCTTAGAGGAAAACATAGGCAGAACACTCTATGACATATATATCAGCAAGATCCTTTTTGACCCACCTCCTAGAATAATGGAAATAAAAACAAAAATAAACATATGGGACCTAATGAAACTTAAACGCTTTTACACAGCAAAGGAGACCATAAATAAGACCAACAGACAACCCTCAGAATAGGAGAAAATATTTGCAAATGAAGCAACTGACAAAGGATTAATCTCCAAAATATACAAGCAGTTCATGCAGCTCAATATCAAAAAAACAAACAACGCAATCCACAAATGGGCAGAAGACCTAAATAGACATTTCTCCAAAGAAGATATACATATTGCCAACAAACACATGAAAGAATGCTCAACATTTTTAATCATTAGAGAAATGCAAATCAAAATTACAATTGGATATAATCTCATACCTGTCAGAATGGCCATCATGAAAAAATCTAGAAACAATAAATGCTGGAGAGGGTGTGGAGCAAAGGGAACCCTCCTGCACTGTTGGTGGGAATGTAAGTTGATACAGCCACTGTGGAGAACACTGTGGAGGTTCCTTAAAAAACTAAAAACAGAACTACCAAACGACCCAGCAATCCCACTACAGGGCATATACTCTGAGAAAACTATAATTCAGAAAGAGTCATGTACCAAAATGTTCATTGCAGCTCTATTTACAATAGCCCGGACATGGAAGCAACCTAAGTGTCCATCAACACATGAATGGATAAAGAAGATGTGGCACATATATGCAATGGAATATTACTTAGCCATAAAAAAAATGAAATTGAGTTATTTATATTGAGGTGGACGGACCTAGAGTCTGTCATACAGAGTTAAGTAAGAAAGAGAAAAACTAATACCATATCCTAACACTTATATAGGGAATCTAAAAAGAAAAAGAAAACAATGGTCATGAAGAACCTAGGGGTAAGATGGGAATAAAGACAGAGACCTACTAGAGGATGGACTTGAGGACATGGGGAGGGGGAAGTGTAAGCTGGGACAAAGTGAGAGAGTGACATGGACATATATACACTACCAAACATAAAATAGATAGTTAGTGGGAAGCGGTTGCATAGCATAGGGAGATCAGCTCGGTGCTTTGTTACTACCTAGAGGGGTGGGATAGGGAGGTGGGAGGGAGGGAGATGCAAGATGGAAGAGAAATGGGAACATATGTATGTGCATAACAGATTCACTTTGTTATAAAGCAGAAACTAACACACCATTGTAAAGCAATTATACTCCAAAAAAGATGTTAAAAATAAATAAAATAAAATATTTAAAAACTGAAGTAATCTGAGCTTCCCTGGTGGCACAGTGGTTGAGAGTCCATCTGCCGATGCAGGGGACGCGGGTTCGTGCCCTGGTCTGGGAGGGTCTTGCATGCCGCAGAGCAGCTGGGTTCATGGGCCGTGGCTGCTGGGCCTGTGCCTCTGGAGCCTGTGCTCCACGGTGGGAGAGGCCATGGCAGTGACAGGCCCATGTACTGCAAAAAAAAAAAAAAAAAAAGAAGTAATCAACCATAGAAATAAACCAACCCAAAAATGAAATAAACACGATAAAAACAGAAGAAAGTAGAAAACAAAAGGAAAAAACACAAAACAACAAAAAAGTAAAGTCAAAACATAGAAAATGTAGTTTAAAAAAGATAAAAGCAAAGAAAAAAACAGAAACAAGGAAAAAACACAATATAACAAAAAATAAAGTAGAAATGGAAAAATATATTAAAAATAAAAACATAAAAAGAGAAGAAAGGAAAAAATTAAAAGAATAATTTATAAAAAGAACAACAGCATATCAAAATGAAACAAAAAAATAATAGCAATAATAATAATATTTTCCTGGGCCCTCAGCTGTCAGTGTCCTTGCTTCCACGGTGAGCCGCCCCCAATCCCTGCCTACCCAGAAAGTCCTCCCATACCTCTCGGTAGGTCTCTAGACCTTCTGTGGGCACTTTGGGGCAGCTCAGACTCTGACCTGGCCTTACTTCCACGTGTACTTGCCCCCAGAGTCCACAGTTGCCCCCCAAATCCACAGCCTCAATTGTAGGAACACTCATTGTCTACTCAGATACTCCACAGATGCAGAGTTTACTAAGCCAATTGCAGGGACTTAATCAGCTGCTCTTGCAGCTGCACAGAGAGATTTCCCTTCCTTTTGTTTGGTTGCACTGCCCCTGGAGTCCAGCTTTGGCTTTGGCCATGCCTCTGCATGTGGGCCACCCTCAGGCATCTCATCCTCACTCAGGCAAGAGTGGCTGAAAGCAGCGGCTGTTTAGGGTTCACTTGCTCTCTCAGGCCAGGAAGAGGGAGGGAAAAGGCAGTCACAATTGGGATGTGCAGGGAGTGCCTGCAGCGGTAGAGGCCAGCTGGAAGTTGCAACAGCCTGGGGTGTGCCGTGCACGCTGCTGGGGAAGTTGGCCCCAGATCACGGGACCCTTGGGAGTGGCTGGCTGCACAGGCTCCTGGGAAGGTGTGGGCAGTGACCTGCGCTTGCTCACAGGACCCTCGGTGGCAGGAGCAGGAGTGGTAAAGGAGACACCTCTGGGGTCCGAGGTAGCAGCCGTGGCTCATGCTCACCCCTGGATCTCATGTAGGTCTCTGCTGTCTGTGAGCACGTGGAGAAAGAAGCTCCTATGTGGACCTGCCCCTCTCCTGCCACACCCCCAACAATGGTCCCTTGCCTGTCTGACAGGCAGAGGCTTCTTCCCCGACTCCCTCAGTTGTGGCACACTAGCCCCCTCAGGCTGTCTTCACCCAGTCAACCCCAGTCCTCTACCTGGGGTCTGACCTCCAAAGCCTGAGCCTCAGCACCCAGCCCCCATCCAACCCAGTGGGCAGACTAGCGTCATGGGCTGGGAAGTGCTGGTTGGCACCAATCCTCTTTGCAGGATTCTCTCTGTTTTGCCTTCCACATCCCTGTTGCTGCACTCTCCTCTGAGGTTCTGAAGCTCCCCCCACCCTTCTCTGCCAGTGAGGGGGCTCCCTAGTCTGAAGAAACTTTTCCTCCTTCACAGCTCCATCTCAGAGGTGCAGGTTCACCCCCCTCAATTCCTTTGTCTTATTTTTTTTCTTTTGCCCTACCCAGTTACATGGAGATTTTCTTGCCTTTTTGGAAGTCTGAGGTCTTCTGCCAGCATTCAGTAGGTGTTCTGTAAGAGTTGTTCCACATGTAGATGTATTTTTGATGTATCTGTAGGGAGAAGGTGATCTCCTCTTCCATCTTGAAGGTCCCCCCCCCTTTTTGTTCTGATTATAACTAGCATGCATGGCTGTTTTGGAATCTATCATGATGAATTGTTTATTTGCTTGCTTTAGTTAATCTCTGACTAGTTTGTGAATGCTTTTAGTTATTCCACATTTGTGTTTAGCCTTTGCTTGATAAAAGGATATAGAGATGAATACACTTTTGTAAAATTAGTGCACAATTGGATGTGCTTAAGCTATAAAAACAACACTGTACTCAGACATGCAGATAATAAGGAAGATGGGGTGCTTCAGAAAATGGTTACTTTAGTGTGGCTAGTGCAGAGCATCATGATGGAAGATGGAGCTGGAAAGAAAATCTAGAAAAGGACTGTATATTATGTTGAATTCCTGAGTTTGAACTTTTTTTTCCATTACGCGGGCCTCTCACTATTGTGGCCTCTCCCGTTGCGGAGCACACGGCGTCCCGGCTCCGGACGCACAGGCTCAGCGGCCATGGCTCACGGGCCCAGCCGCTCCGCGGCATGTTGGATCTTCCTGGACTGGGGCACGAACCCGTGTCCCCTGCATCGGCAGGCAGACTCTCAACCACTGCACCACCAGGGAAGCGCTGAACTTTTTAATCTGCTATAAATCTTGGTGGGTTTTTTTTTTGAAATCCTATTAAACATTTTCCAGCCCATCATGAAAATAATTAGTTAGCATTCAAAGTTCCCTAGTCAATAATAAACAAGCTGTCAGAGATAGCTTTGCAAAGGTTTGACATATCATTATCAAAATCTACCCGAGTGTTTTGTAACTAGCATGATAGATGTTAAAAATATGCAATGCTTCATCATGAGTAAAATGAGTGGTGCTCAGGTATGTTGTTAGGTAGAAATATCATACAGATACCATCGCCATTGTTTTGTGGACAAGTTATGGGCAACTGGAGGCCCAGAAGCCTCACCCTCAGAGGAGAGCTGGAGGCCTGGAGCTCTGTATGGCCTGTGTCCCCTCTGACCACAGGACAGGGTCTGCTTTCTGATCTGAATAGAAAAGGCCTGGTCCTGACATAAGAATTTTGCTATATTTTCCTCAAAATGAACCTCTCATTCAAGGTACTTGTTAGAGATTTCTCAAACTCATAACAATAAGCTGTATGATGGTTTTTGTTCTTGATAATAAATATTACAATTTGACAGAATTTGATCTAAGGTTTGCTTTCATTCTCATATACCACCAGTTAGGGGAGAAGACAGATATAGTTCAAGTTCTTCTACTCATTGGATCCTACCTATATTTACCAAAAGTCTACCACTTCGTACCTAATAGAACAGCTATAAATAAATAATAAGTGTTAGTGAGGTTGTGGAGAAACTGGAATCCTCATACATTATTTGTGGGAATGTAAAATGGTGTAGCTGCTTTGGGAAACAGGTTGGCAGTTTCTTTAAAAGTTCAACATAAATTTACCATATGAACTAGCAATTTTACTCCTAGGCATCCTCCCAAATGAAAACCTATGTCCACAAAAAACTTGTATATGGGGTCATAGCAGAGTTACTCATTATAGACAAAAACTCGAAAAAATTTAAACATTCATCAATTAGTGAATGGATAAACAAAATGTATCATATTCTCACAATAGTCTATTTGTCAATAAAAAGGAATGGAGAGTATCCTTGCTACCACATGGATGAACTTCAAAACATTATGCTAAGTGAAATAAACTAGACACAAAGCCACATATTGTATGATTCCGTTTATGTGAAATGTCTAAAAAAGCTAAATCTATAGAGACCTAAACTAGATTAGTGGTTGCATGTGACTGGGAATGGGAATGGAAACTATCACTTGGGGAGTTGGAAATGTACTAAAATTGGATTGTGAAAATCGTGGTACAACTCTGTAATTAATTTACTAAAAATCATTGAATTGTACACTTAAAATGAGTGATAAATTATATGCCATATAAGGTATTTTTAAATTTTAAATTATATGTCTATATAAGCTATTTTTAAATGTTCTAAAATATATATGTATGTATAAATAATAGATGCTATATAGATGATAGATACATAGATAGATAGAGATAGGTGATTGGCCAAATTAGTTTAGGTCAGTTTGCAACATCTGACAATGGATGCACTTGTGAAGGGTTTACCTTGTCAACTAAAAAAATGCACAACCTAAAAGTTGAGAATTGTTTTACTTGGTGGACTCTCTGAGGACTTCAAGCCTGGGAGTCAGCCTCTCAGATAGCCCCGAGGAACTGCTCCAAATAGGTAGGGCAGGAGCCAGGGGTCTTTGCAACAATCACCAGGTACTTGGGACATCAGAAGATTACTGTTGAGCTTTTCATATGCTTTTTGGCCATTTGTATGTCTTCTTTGGAGAAATGTCTATTTAGATCTTTTCATTTTTTTTTTTTTTTACTTTAGTAGTAACAAAAAGCAAACAAACCAAAAAACAACTAATACTAAACTTTCTTTGGGTTATTTGTATAGAAATACGTTAATATAAATGTTTCAGACATTACATGAAATTTCTAAAAATCTTATATATTCTGGTATAATGTTATAAGTCATAATTCTTGTTATTACTTTTAAATGTATATCTCAGAAATAACTAAATTTCCTTGTCAATTGTATTATTATGAACTTTCATCAAATCATTAACCATGGTCATTTTTAAAAAAAGATATTTAATCATTGAAATCATAGATTAGGTAAAGAACATATGACTTTATTTATACTTTGCTTGAAAATATTTTCTGTTTACTGAGGAGACACAAATTTTGCACTACCAATATACCTAGTTAACATAATTTACATATTCCAAATTTCTTCATTTCACTTTAAAATACATGTTCCACCTTAATCTTTTTTTTTTTAATGGATGACCACAACAAAAGCAACAATGATTGCAATTACCAAACATGAAACACATTCATACTATGTCATAATATTGACATTCAGTCCAGTAATCCTCCACTGTAACAGCTCCTTTACTTGGAGTGAAAATTGATTTGTATATTTTTTGCCTCTGAGTCCTTGTGGGATTTTTTTCTTATTCAAGCAGAAAGTCACAAAAATTATAATCATCCTCATCAGTTCACTCAGTCCCATGTAATTAAATTTTTTTTCATCTTGATCTTTTTTCATCTTGATCTTAGCACTCTTATGAATTCATCAGTTTTCCATCAGAGTTCTGAAAATGCTTATTCATTCAGTTCAGCAGTATAGTCAGTTACCAGAAACCTGAGCATGTCAGAGTCCTTTCCATGAATTCCTTAAAGATGAAACCCTTTTATAGGAACATATTTGCAAAAGCATCAGAGTACACCCAGAATTGTCTGTAAATGACAAAAGACTTAAAAATCACCACAGTTAAAGATTTGATGAAAGTTCATAATAATGCAATTGACAAGGAAATTTAATTATTTCTGAGATATACATTTTAATGTAATAACTAGAATTATGACTTATAACATTATACCAGAGCATATAAGATTTTAGAAATTTCATGTAATATCTGAAACAATTATATTAAAATGTTTCCATACAAATAACCAAAAGACAGTTTAGTATTAGTTGTTTTTTTGTTTGTTTGTTTGTTTATACTGCAGGTTCTTATTAGTCATCAATTTTATACACATCAGTGTATACATGTCAATCCCAATGGCCCAATACAGCACACCACCATCCCCACCCCACCGCAGTTTACCCCCCTTGGTGTCCATACGTTTGTTCTCTACATATGTGTCTCCACTTCTGCCCTGCAAACTGTACCATTTTCCTAGGTTCCACATACATGCGTTAATATACAATATTTGTCTTTCTCTTTCTGACTTACTTCACTCTGTATGACAGTCTCTAGATCCATCCACGTCTCAACAAATGACTCATTTTCATTACTTTTCATGGCTGAGTAATATTTCATTGTATATATGAACAACATTTCCTTTACCCATTCATCTGTCAATGGGCATTCAGGATGCTTCCATGACCTGGCTATGATAAATAGTGCTGCAATGAACATTGGGGTGCATGTGTCTTTTTGAATTATGGTTTTCTCTGGGTATATGCCCAGTACTGGGATTGCTGGGTCATATGATAATTCTATTTTTAGTATTTTAAGGAACCTCCATACTGTTCTCCATAGTGGCTATATCCATTTACATTCCCACCAACATTGCAACAGGGTTCCCTTTTCTCCACACCTTCTCCAGCATTTGTTGCTTGTAGATTTTCTGATGATGCCCGTTCTAACTGGTGTGAGGTGATACCTCATTGTAGTTTTGATTTGCATTTCTCTAATAATTAGATATGTTGAGCAGCTTTTCATATGCTTCTTGGCCATCTGTATGTCTTCTTTGGAGAAATGTCTATTTAGGTCTTCTGCCCATTTTTGGATTGGGTTGTTTGTTTCTTTAATATTGAGGTGCATGAGCTGTTTATATATTTTGGAGATTAATCCTTTGTCCGATTGATTCATTTGCAAATATTATCTCCCATTCTGAGGGCTGTCTTTTCATCTTGTTTATGGTTTCCTGTGCTGTGCAAAAGCTTCGAAGTTTCGTTAGGTCCCATTTAAAAAATTTTTGTTTTTATTTTCATTACTCTAGAGGTGGATCAAAAAATATCTTGCTGTGATTTATGTCAAAAAGTGTTCTTCCTATGTTTTCTTCTAAGAATATTATAGTGTCCGGTCTTACATTTATGTCTCTAACCCATTTTGAGTTTATTTTTGTGTATGGTGTTAGGGAGTATTCTAATTTCATTCCTTTACATGTAGCTGTCCAGTCTTCCCAGCACAACTTATTGAAGAGACTGTCTTTTCTCCATTGTATATCTTTGCCTCCTTTGTGATAGATTAGTTGACCATAGGTGCATGGGTTATCTCTGGGCTTTCTATCTTGTTCCATTAATCTATATTTCTGTTTTTGGGCCAGTACCATATTGTCTTGATTACTGTAGCTTTGTAGTGTAGTCTGAACTCAGGAAGTCTGTTTCCTCCAGCTCCGTTGTTTTCCCTCAAGATTGCTTTGGATATTCGGGTTCTTTTGTTTCTCCATACAAATTTTAAGATGATTTGTCCTAGTTCCATAAAACATGCCATTGGTAATTTGATAGGGATTGCATTGAATCTGTAGGTTGCTTTGGGTAGTATAGTCATTTTCACAATGTTCATTCTTCCAATCCAAGAACATGGTATATCTCTCCAGCTGTTGGTATCATCTTTAATTTCTTTCATCAGTGTCTTATAGTTTTCTGTATACAGGTCTTTTGTCTCCTTAGGTAGGTTTATTCCTAGGTATTTTATTCTTTTCATTGCAATGGTAAATGGGAGTGTTTCCATAATTTCACTTTCAGATTTTTCGTCATTAGTGTATAGGACTGCATTAATTTTGTATCCTGCAACTTTACCAAATTCATTGATTAGCTCTAGTAGTTTTCTGGTGGCATTTTTAGGATTCTCTGTGTATAGTATCATGTCATCTGGAAACAGTGAGAGTTTTACTTCTTCTTTTCCAACTTGTGTTCATTTTATTTCTTTTTCTTCCCTGATTGCCGTAGCTAGGACTTCCAAAACTATGTTGAATAATACTGATAGGAGTGGATATCTTTGTCTCATTCCTGATCTTAGCGGAAATGCTTTCAGTTTTTCTCCATTGAGAATGATGTTTGCTATGGGTTTGTTGTATATGGCCTTTATCACGTTGGGGTAGTTTCCCTCTGTGCCCACTTTCTGGAGAGTTTTTATCATAAATGGAGGTTGAATTTTGTCAAAACCTTTTTCTGCATCTATTGAGATGATTGTATGGTTTTTCTTCTTCAATTTGTTAATATGCTGTATTACATTGATTGCTTTGCATATATTGAAGAATCTTTGCATCCCTGGGATAAATTCCACTTGATTGTGGTGTATGATCCTTTTAATGTGTTGTTGGGTTCTGTTTGCTAGTATTTTATTGAGGATTTTTGCATCTATATTCATCAGTTGTATTGGTCTGTAATTTTCTTTTTTGTAGTGTCTTTGTCTGGTCTTGGTATCAGGGTGATGGTGGCCTCATAGAATGAGTTTCAGAGTGTTCCTTCCTCTGCAATTTTTGGGAAGAGTTTGAGAAGGATGGATGTTAGCTCTTCTCTAAATGTTTGATATAATTCACCTGTGAAGCCATCTGGTCCAGGACTTTTGTTTGTTGGAAGATTTAAAATCACAGTTTCAGTTTCATTACTTGTGGTTGGTGTGTTCATATTTTTTATTTCTTCCTGGTTCAGTCTTGGAAGGTTATACCTTTCTAAGAATTTGTCCATTTCCACCAGGTTGTCCATTTTATTGGCATAGAGTTGCTTGTAGTAGCCTCTTACGTTGCTTTGTATTTCTGTGGTGTCCGTTGTAACTTCTCCTTTTTCATTTCTAATTTTATTGATTTGAGTCCTCTCCCTCTTTTTCTTGATGAGTGTGGCTAATGGTTTATCAATTTTGTTTATCTTCTCAAAGAACTAGCTTTTAGTTTTAATGATCTTTGCTATTGTTTTCTTTGAATCTATTTCATTTATTTCTGCTCTGATCTTTATGATTTCTTTCCTTCTGCTAACTTTGGGTTTGTTTGTTCTTCTTTCTCTAGTTCCTTTAGGTGTAAGATTAGATTGTTTACTTGAGATTTTTCTTATTTCCTGAGGTAGGCTTGTATAGCTATAAACTTCCCACTTACAACTGCTTTTGCTGCATCTCATAGGTTTTGGATCATCGTGTTTTCATTGTCATTTGTCTCTAGGTATTTTTTGATTTCCTCTTTGATTTCTTCAGTGATTTCTTGGTTATTTAGTACCATATTGTTTAGCCTCCATGTGTTTGTGTTTCTTACGTTTTTTCCCCTGTTATTCATTTCTAATCTCATAGTGTTGTGGTCAGAAAAGATGCTTGATATGATTTCAATTTTCTTAAATTTACCAAGGCTTGATTTGTGATCCAAGATGTGATCTATCCTGAAGAATGTTCCGTGCGCACTTGAGAAGAAAGTGTAATCTGCTGTTTTTTGATGTAATGTCTTATAAATATCAATTAAATCTATCTGGTCTATTGTGTCATTTAAAGCTTCTGTTTCCTTATTTTCATTTTGGATGATCTGTCCATTGGTGTAAGTGAGGTGTTAAAGTCCCCCGCTATTATTGTGTAACTGTCGATTTCTTCTTTTCTAGCTGTTAGCAGTTGCCTTATGTATTGAGGTGCTCCTATGTTGGGTGCATATACATTTATAATTGCTATATCTCCTTCTTGGATTGATCACTTGATCATTATGTAGTGTCCTTCCTTATCTTTTGTAACATTCTTTATTATAAATCTATTTTATCTGATATGAGCATAGCTACTCCAGTTTTCTTTTGATTTCCATTTGCATGTAATATCTTTTTCCATCCCCTCAATTTCAGTCTGTATGTGTCGTTAGGTCTGAAGCGGGTCTCTTATAGACAGCCCATATATGGGTCTTGTTTTTGTGTCCATTCAGCAAACTTCTGTCTTTTGGTTGGAGCATTTAATCCATTCACGTTTAAGGTAATTATAGATATGTGTGTTCCTATGACCACTTTCTTAATTGTTTTGGGTTTGTTTTTGCAGGTCCTTTTCTTCTCTTGTGTTTCCCACTTAGGGAAGTTCCTTTAGCATTTGTTTTAGAGCTGGTTTGGTGGTGCTGAATTCTTTTAGCTTTTGCTTGTCTGTAGCTTTTGATTTCTCCATCAAATCTGAATGAGATCCTTGCTGGGTAGAGTAATCTTGGTTGTACATTTTTCCATTTCATCACTTTAAGTATATCATGCCACTCTTTCTGGCTTGTAGAGTTTCTGCTGAGAAATCAGCTGTTAACCTTATGGGAGTTCCCTTCTATGTTATTTGTCATTTTTCCCTTGCTGCTTTCAATCATTTTTCTTTGTCTTTTATTTTTTGCCTATTTGATTACTATGTGTCTCGGCCTGTTTCTCCTTGGATTTATCCTGTATGGGACTCACTGCACTTCCTGGACTTGGGTGGCTATTTCCTCTCCCATGTAGGGAAGTTTTCAACTATAATCTCTTCAAATATTTTCTCAGGTCGTTTCTCTCTCTCTCTTCTCCTTCTGGGACCCATATAATGCAAATGTTGCTGCATTTAATGTTGTTCCAGAGGTCTCTTAGGCTGTCCTCATTTCTTTTCATTCTTTTTTCTTTAGTCTGTTCCACAGCAGTGAATTCCACCATTCTGTCTTCCAGGTCACTTATCCGTTCTTCTGCCTCAATTATTCTGCTATTGATTCCTTTTAGTGTAGTTTTCATTTCAGGTATTGTATTGTTCATCTGTTTGTTCTTTAATTCTTCTAGGTCTTTGTTAAACATTTGTTGCATCTTCTGGATCTTTGCCTCCATTCTTTTTCCGAGGTCCTAGATCATCTTCACTATCATTATTCTGAATTCTTTTTCTGGAAGGTTGCCAATCTCCACTTCATTTAGTTGTTTTTCTGGTGTTTTATCTTGTTCCTTCATCTGGTATATAGCCCTCTGCCTTTTCATCTTGTGTATCTTTCTGTGAATGTGGTTTTTGTTCCACAGGCTGAAGGATTGTAGTTCTTCTTGCTTCTGCTGTCTGCCCTCTGGTGGATGAGGCTATCTAAGAAGCTTAATGGGAGGGACTGGTGGTTGGTAGATCTGAGTGTTGCTCTGGTGGGAAGAGCTCAGTAAAACTTTAATCCACTTGACTGTTTTTGTGTGGGGCTGGGTTCCCTCCCTGATAGTTGTTTGGCCTGAGGCAACCTAACACTGGAGCCTACCTGGGTTCTTTGTTGGGGCTAATGACAGACTCTGGGAGCGCTCACACCAAGGAGTACTTCCCATAACTTCTGCTGCCAGTGTCCTTGTCCCCATGGTGAAACAGAACCAAACCCCACCTCTGCAGGAGACCCTCCAACACTAGCAGATAGGTCTGCTTCAGTCTCCCCTGGGGTCACTGTTCCTTCCCCTGGGTCCCAATGCACACACTATTTTGTATGTGCCCTCCAAGAGTGGAGTGTCTGTTTCCCCTGGTCCTGTCAAAGTTCTGCAATCAATTCCCACTAGGCTTCAAAATCTGATTCTCTAGGAATTCCTCCTCCCGTTGCTGGACCCCCAGTTTGGGAAGCCTTACGTGGGGCTCAGAACCTTCACTCCAGTGGGTGGACTTCTGTGGTATAAGTGTTCACCAGCCTGTGAGTCACCCACCCACCAGTTATTGGATTTGATTTTACTGTGATTTTGTCCCTCCTATCGTCTCATTTTGGTTTCTCCTTTATCTTTGGATGTGGGGTATGCTTTTTGGTGAGTTCCAGTGTCCTCATGTCGATGATTTCCAGCAGCTAGTCGTGATTCCAGTGTTCTCACAAGAGGGAGTGACAGCACGTCCTTCTACTCCACTATCTTGGTTCCTCCTCCTTCTTTCCATTTTTTGATTGTATTATTTCTTTTTTTGATATTGATCTACATGGGCTGTTTGTATATCTTGGATATTAATCCCTTGTTGGTTGCTTTATTTGCAAATATTTTCTCCCATTCTGAGGGCTATCTTTTTGTTTTGTTTATGGCTTCCTTTGCTATGCAAAAGCTTTTAAGTTTAATTGGATTCCATTTGTTTCTTTTTGTTTTTATTTTCATTACTCTAGGGTGGTGGATCAAAAAGTATCTTGCTGCTATTTATGTCAAAGAGTGTTCTGCCTATGTTTTCCTCTAAGATTTTTATAGTGTCCAGCCTTACATTTAGATCTTTAATCCATCACTAATTATTAGAGAAATGCAAATCAAAACTACAATGAGGTATCATCTCACACTGGTCAGAATGGCCATCATCAAAAAATCTACAGAAATAAATGCTGGAGAGGGTGTGGAGAAAAGGGTACCCTCTTGGGTTCTGTTGGTGGGAATGTAAATTGATACAACCACTATGGAGAACAGTATGGAGGTTCCTTAGAAAACTAAAAATAGAGCTACCATATGACCCAGCAATCCCACTTCTGGGCATATACTCAGAGAAAACCATAATTCAAAAAAACACATGCACCCCAATGTTCATTGCAGCACTATTTACAATAGCCAGGACATGAAAGCAACCTAAATGTCTATCAAGAGAGGAGTGGATAAAGAAGATGTGGTGTATAGATGCAATGGGATACTACTCGGCCATAAAAAGGAACAAAATAATGCCATTTGCAACAACATGGTTGGACCTAGTGACTGTCATGCTGAGTGAAGTAAGTCAGACACAGAAAGGCAAATATCATATGATATCGCTTATATGTGGAGTCTAAAAAAAAAAATGCAATGAACCTATTTACAAGACAGAAGTAGAGCCACAGATGTAGAAAACAAACTTATGGTCACCAGGAGTTAAGGCCGGGGGCAGGGGAGGGATAAATTGGGAGATTGGGATTCACATATACACCCAACTATATATAAAATAGATAACTAAAAAAACCTTGCTGTATAGCACAGGGAACCCTACTCAATACTCTGTAATGGCCTATATGGGAAAAGAATCTAAAAAATAAAATTCTAAAAGAAAAGGAGTGGATATATGTGTATATATATATATATATATATATATATATATATATATATATAAAACTGGTTCACTCTGCTGTACACCAGAAACTAACACAACATTGTAAATCAACTATACGCCAATAAAATTTTTTTATAAAATGATTACTGTTAATTAAAGAAAACCAGACATCTCAAGTTATAAATTTAGTACTTTTCTATGTATGGGAAGATGCAAGAGTCTGGGTTCCTTGAAACCATTCCTTTGATATACATCTTAGCTATCTAAGGCCAGTATCCTGTTCTTTCCCATCCTGAGTTCCCTCAGGGTCCACCGTTAGGAGCAGAGGTTGCTGATGGCTTGATGGCTGCAGCACCCTTTGTTTGATGATATGGCAGACAACAATTTTCATTCACAACCTATAAACCAATTCTTACCAAAGTGTTAACTGGTTATTTAGTAGTAATTTAGCAGGAGGTCCAAGAAGGTCTTGATGGGGAAGGAAAGAGTTTGGGCAACAAAGTAAGAAATCATGGAGTCAATTATGCCCTAGATATTTTATTTAAATATTAAAATTTTTAGATCACTAAATGTATTATGCACAAACATCAAGTATATCTTGTAAGGGGACGACTGAAGGAAGCCATACTGGTTTGCACTTAAGGTTGTGAATTGAAACACCTCAGATGTGAGATTATCTTAGCTGAGAGAGGGAAGAATGAATTTTGAATGACTTAATGACCACATTGATCAATAACTAAGCACTCGAGTTGAGGAAATGGAGGAAGAGTAAGACGCGGAGATCAACTTCCTCCCCACAGATATAGCAGAAATACATCTACACGTGGAACGGCTCCTATAGAACACTCACTGATTGCTGGCAGAAGACCTCAGACCTCCCAAAAGGCAAGAAACTCCCCACGTACCGGAGTAGGGCAAAAGAAAAAAGAAGAGACAAAAGAATAGGGACGGGACCTGCACCAGTGAGAGGGAGCTGTGAAGGAGGAAATGTTCCCACACACTAGAAAGCCCCTTTGTGGGAGGAGACTGCAGGTGGTGGAGGGGGGAAGCTTTGGAGCTATGGAGGAGAGTGCAGCCACAGGGGTGCAGAGGGCAAAGCAGAGAGATTCCCGCACAGAGGATCAGTGCTGACCAGCACTCACCAGCCCAAGAGACTTGTCTGCTCACCCACCGGGGTGGGCAGGGGCTGGGAACTGAGGCTCGGACTTCAGTTGGATCACAAGGAGAGGACTGGAGTTGGCGGCGTGAACACAGCCTGAAGGGGTTAGTGCACCACAGCTAGCCAGGAGGGAGTCCGGGGAAAAGTCTGGGCCTGCTGAAGAGGTAAAAGACTTTTACTACCCGCTTTGTTTCCTGGTGCGTGAGGAGTGAGAATTAAGAGCACTGCTTAAATGAGCTCCAGAGACAGGGGCAAGCCATGGCTATCAGTGCAGACCCCAGAGATGGGCATGAAACGCTAAGGCTGCTGCTGCCACCACCAAAAAACCTGTGGGCAAGCACAGATCACTGTCCACACCTCCCTTCAGGGGAGCCTGTGCAGCCCGCCACTGCCAGGGCCTGTGATCCATGGACAACTTCCCCAGGAGAACACATGGTGTGCCTCAGGCTGGTGCAACGTCACGCCGGCCTCTGCCGCTGCAGTCTCACCCCACATCTGTAACCCTCCCACCCCCGGCTTGAGTGAGCCAGAGCCGCCAAATCAGCTGCTCCTTTAACCCCGTCCTCTCTGAGCGAAGAACAGATGCCCTGAGGCAACCTACACACAGTGCCATGGCCAAATCCAAAGCTGAACCCCAGGAGCTGTGTGAACAAAGAAGAGGAAGGGAAATCCCTCCCAGCAGCCTCAGTAGCAGCAGATTAAATCTCCACAATCAGCTTGATGAACACTGCATCTGCGGAATACCTGAATAGACAACGAATCATCCCAAATTGAGGAGGTAGACTTTAGGAGCAAGATATATTATTTTTTCCCCTTTCCCTCTTTTTGTGAGTGTGTATGTGTATGCTTCTGTGTGAGATTTTGTCTGTATAGTTTTGCTTTCACCATTTGTCCTAGGGTTCTCTCCATCTGTCTTTTTTTTTTTTACTTAAAAAATTTTTTTTCTTAATAATTATTTTTTATTTTAATAACTTTATTTTATCTTACTTTATTTCATTTTATTTTACTCTCTTTCTTTCTTTCTATTTTTTCTCCCCTTTATTCTGAACCCTGTGGATGAAAGGCTCTTGGTGCTTCAGCCAGGAGTCAGTGCTGTGCCTCTGAGGTGGGACAGCCAACATCAGGACATTGGTCCACAAGAGATCTCCCAGCTCCATGTAATATCAAATGGTGAAAATCTCCCAGAGATCTCTGTCTAAACAACAACACCCAGATTCACTCAACAACCAGCAAGCTACAGTGCTGGACACCGTATGCCAAACAACTAGCAAGACTGGAAAAAAAACCCCACCTATTAACAGAGAGGTTTCCTAAAATCATAATAAGTCGACAGACACCCCAAAACACACCACCAGACTTGGACCTGCCCACCAAAAAGACAAGACCCAGGCTCATCCACTAGAACACAGGCACTAGTCCCCTCCACCAGGAAGCCTACACAACCCACTGAACCAACATTAGCCACTGGGGACAGACATCAAAAGCAACAGGAACTACGAACCTGCAGCCTGCAAAAAGGAGACCCCAAAAACAGTAAAATAAGCAAACTGAGAAGACAGAAAAACACACAGCAGATGAAGGAGCAAGATAAAAACCCATCAGACCTAAGAAATGAAGAGGAAATAGGCAGTTTACGTGAAAAAGAATTCAGAATAATGATAGTAAAGATGATCCAAAATCTTGGAAAGAATAGAGAAAATGCAAGAGACATTTAACAAGGACCTAGAAGAACTAAAGATGAAACAAGTAATGATGAACAACACAGTAAATCAAATTAAAAATACTCTAGAAGGGATCAATATCAGAATAACTGAGGCAGAAGAATGGATAAGTGACCTGGAAGATAAAATAGTGGAAATAACTACTGCAGAGCAGAATAAAGAAAAAAGAATGAAAAGAACTGAGGACAGTCTCAGAGACCTCTGGGACAACATTAAATGTACCAACATTCGAACTATAGGGGTTCCAGAAGAAGAAGAGAAATAGAAAGGGACTGAGAAAATTTTTGAAGAGATTATAGTTGAAAACTTCCCAAATATGGGAAAGGAAGAGTTAATGAAGTCCAGGAAGCACAGAGAGTCCCTTACAGGATAAAGCCAAGGAGAAACATGCCAAGACATATATTCATCAATCTATCAAAAATTAAATACAAAGAAAACACATTAAAAGCAACAAGGGAAAAACAACAAATAACACACAAGCGAATCACCATATGGTAAACAGCTGATCTTCCAGCAGAAACTCTGTAAGCCAGAAGAGAGTGGCAGGACATACTGAAAGTGATGAAGGAGAAAAACCTACGACCAAGGTCACGCTAACTGCAAAAATCTCATTCAGATTTGATGGAGAAATTAAAACCTTTACAGACAAGCAAAAGCTGAGAGAGTTCAGCACCACCAAACCAGCTTTACAACAAATGCTAAAGGAACTTCTCTAGACAAGAAACATAAGAACAGGAAAAGACCTACAATAACAAACACAAAACAATTAAGAAAATGGGAATAGGAACATACATATCGATAATTACCTTAAATGTAAATGGATTAAATACTCCCACCAAAAATCACAGACTGGTTGGATGGATACAAAAACAAGATGCATATATATGCTGTCTACAAGAGACCTACTTCAAACCTAGGGACACATACAGACTGAAAGTGAGGGGATGGAAAAAGATATTCCATGCAAATGGAAATCAAAAGAAAGCTGGTGTAGCAATTCGCATATCAGACAAAATAGACTTTAAAATAAAGACTATTACAAGAGACAAAGAAGGACACTACATAATGATCAAGGGATAGATTCAAGTAGAAGATATAACAGTTTAAAATACCTATGCACGAAACATAGGAGCACCTCAATAGATAAGGCAAATACTAACAGCCATAAAAGGGGAGATCGACAGTAACACATTCATAGTTGGGGACTTTAACACCCCACTTTCACCCATGGACAGATCATCCAAAATGAAAATAAGTAAGGAAACACAAGCTTTAAATGATACATTAAACAACATGGACTTAATTGATATTTATGGGACATTCAACCCAAAACAACAGAATACACTTTTTCTCAAGTGCTCATGGAACATTCTCCAGGATAGATCATACCTTGGGTCATAAATCAAGCCTTGGTATATTTAAGAAAACTGAAATTGTATCAAGTATCTTTTCCGACCACAATGCTATGAGACTAGATATCAATCACAGGAAAAGATCTGTAAAAAATAAAAACACATGGAGGCTAAACAATATACTACTTAATAACAAAGTGATCACTGAAGAAATCCAAGAGGAAATCAAAAAATACATAGAAACAAATGACAATGAAGACACGACGACGCAAAACCTATGGGATGCAACAAAAGCAGTTCTAAGAGGGAATTGTATAGCAATACAATCCTACCTTAAGAAACAGGAAACCTCTCAAATAAACAACCTAAACTATCACCTAAAGCAATTAGAGAAAGAAGAAGAAAAAAACCCCAAAGTTAGCAGAATGAAAGAAATCATAAAGATCAGATGGGAAATAAATGGAAAAGGAATGAAGGAAACGATAGCAAAGATCAGTAAAACTATAAGTTGGTTCTTTGAGAAGATAAACAAAATTAATAAACCATTAGCCAGACTCATCAAGAAAAAAAAGGGAGAAAACTCAAATAAATAGATTTAGAAATTAAAAAGGAGAAGTAACAACTAACACTGCGAAAATACAAAAGATCATGAGAGATTACTACAAGCAACTCTATGCCAATAAAATGGACAACCTGTAATAAATGGACAAATTCTTAGAAATGCACAACATGACAAGACTGAAGCAGGAAGATATAGAAAATATGAACAGACCAATCAGAAGCACTGAAATTGAAACTGTGATTTAAAATCTTCCAACAAACAAAAGCCCAGGACCAGATGGCTTCACAGGCGAATTCTATCAAACATTTACAGAAGAGCTAACACCTATCCTTCTCAAACATTCCAAAATATAGTAGAGGGAGGAACACTCCCAAACTCATTCTATGAGGCTACCATCACCTTGATACCAAAACCAGACAAGGATGTCACAAAGAAAGAAAACGACAGACCAATATCACTGATGAACATAGATGCAAAAATCCTCAACAAGATACTAGCAAACAGAAACCAACAGCACATTAAAAGGATGACACACCATGATCAAGTGGGGTTATTCCAGAAATGCAAGCATTCTTCAATATGCACAAATCAATCAACGTGATACACCATATTAACAAATTGAAGGAGGAAAACCATATGATCATCTCAATAGATTCAGAGAAATCTTTTGACAAAATTCAACAACCATTTATGATAAAAACTCTGTAGAAAGTAGGCATAGAGGGACCTTTCCTCAACATAATAAAGATCGTATATGACAAACCCACAGCCAACATCGTTTTCAATGATGAAAAACTGAAAGCATTTCCACTAAGATCAGGAACAAGACAAGGTGGCCCACTCTCACCACTCTTATTCAACATAGTATTGGAATCTTTAGCCACAGCAGAGAAGAAAAGGAAATAAAAGGAATCCAAATTGGAGAAGAAGTAAAGCTGTCAGTGTTTGCAGATGACATGATACTCTACATAGAGAATCCTAAAGATGCTACCAGAAAATTGCTAGAGCTAATCAATGAATTTGGTAAAGTAGCAGGATACAAAATTAATGCACAGAAATCTTTGGCATCCCAATACACTAATGATGAAATATCTGAAAGTGAAATCAAGAGAATACTCCCATTTACCATTGCAACAAAAACAATAAAATATCTAGGAATAAACCTACCTAAGGAGACAAAAGACCTGTATGCAGAAAATTATAAGACACTGATGAAAGAAATTAAAGATGATACAAACAGATGGAGAGATATAGCATATTCTTGGATTGGAAGAATCAACATTGTGAGAATAACTCTACTACCCAAAGCAATCTACAGATTCAATGCAATCCCTATCAAACTACCACTGGCATTTTTCACGAAATAGAACAGCAAATTTCACATTTTGTATGGAAACACAAAAGACTCCGAATACCCAAGCAATCTTGAGAACGAAAAATGGAGCTGGAGGAATCAGGCTCAGTGACTTCAGACTATACCACAAAGCTACAGTAAACAAGACAGTGTGGTACTGCACAAAAACAGAAAGATAGATCAATTGGACAGGATAGAAAGCCAAGAGATAAACCCATGCACATATGGTCACCTTATCTTTGATAAAGGAGGCAGGAATGTACAGTGGAGAAAGGACAGCCTCTTCAATAAGTGGTGCTGAGAAAACTGGACAGGTACATGCAAAAGTATGAAGTTAGGTCACTCCCTAACACCATACAAGAAAATAAGCTCAAAATGGATTAAAGACCTAAATATAAGGCGAGAAACTATCAAACTCTTAGAGGAAAACATAGGCAGAACACTCTATGACATAAATGACAGCAAGATCCTTTTTGACCCACCTCCTAGAGAAATGGAAATAAAAACAAAAATAAACAAATGGGACCTAATGAAACTTCAAAGCATTTGCACAGCAAAGGAAACCATAAACAAGACCAAAAGACAACCCTCAGAATGGGAGAAAATATTTTCAAATGAAGCAACTGACAAAAGATTAATCTCCAGGATTTACAAGAGGCTCATGCAGCTCAATAACAAAAAAACAAACAACCCAATCCGAAAATGGGTCAAAGACCTAAAAAAACATTTCTCCAAAGAAGATGTATGGACTACCAACAAACACATGAAAGAATGCTCTACATCATTAATCATTAGAGAAATGCAAATCAAAACTACAGTGAGATATCTCACACTGGTCAAAATGGCCATCATCAAAAAATCTAGAAACAATAAATGCTGGAGAGGGTGTGGAGAAAAGGGAACACTCTTACACTGCTGGTGGGAATGTGAATTGGTACAGCCACTATGGAGAACAGTATGGAGGTTCCTTAAAAAACTCCATATAGAACTACCATATGACCCAGCAATCCCATTACTGGGCATATACTCTGAGAAAACCATAATTCAGAAACAGTCATGTACCAAAATGTTCATTGCAGCTCTATTTATAATAGCCCAGAGATGGAAACAACCTAAGTGTCCATCATTGGATGAATGGATAAAGAAGATGTGGCACATATATACAATGGAATATTACTCAGCCATAAAAAGAAATGAAATTGACCTATTTGTAATGAGGTGGATGGACCGACAGTATGTCATACAGAGTGAAGTAAGTCAGAAAGAGAAAGACAAATACCGTATGCTAACACATATATATGGAATTTAAGAAAAAGTATGTCATGAAGAACCTAGGGGTAAGACAGGAATAAAGACACAGACCTAGTAGTGAATGGACTTGAGGAAACGGGGAGGTGGAAGGGTAAGCTGTTATAAAACGAGAGAGTGACATGGATATATATACACTACCAAAGTTAAAATAGATAGCTAGTGGGAAGCAGCTGCATAGCACAGGGAGATCAGCTCGGTGCTTTGTGACCACCTACAGGTGTGGGATAGGGAGGGTGGGTGGGAGGGAGATGCAAGAGGGAAGAGATATGGGAACACATGTATAACCACTAAGATCAGGAGCAAGACAAGGTTGCCCACTTTGACCACTCTTATTCAACATAGTTTTGTAAGTTTTAGCCACAGGAATTAGAAAAAAAAAGAAATAAAAGGAATCCAAATCGGAAAAAAAGAAGTAAAGCTGTCAGTGTTTGCAGGTGACATGATACTCTACATAGAGAATCCTAAAGATGCTACCAGAAAACTACTAGAGCTAATCAATGAATTTGGTAAAGTAGCAGGATACAAAATTAATGCACAGAAATCTTTGGCATTCCTATACACTAATGATGAAAAATCTGAAAGTGAAATCAAGAAAATACTCCCATTTACCAGTGCAACAAAAGGAATAAAATATATAGGAGTAAACCTACCTAAGGAGACAAAAGACCTGTATCCAGAAAATTATAAGACACTGGTAAAATAAATTAAACATGATACAAATAGATGCAGAGTTATACCATGTTCTTGGAATGGAAGAATCAACATTGTGAAAATGAATCTACTACCCAAAGCAATCTACAGATTCAGTGCAATCCCTATCAAAGTACCACTGGCATATTTCACAGAACAAGAACAAAGAACTTCACAATTTGTATGGAAACACAAAAGACCCCGAATAGCCAAAGCAATCTTGAGAATGAAAAATGGAGCTGGAGGAATCAGGCTCCCTGGCTTCAGACTATAGTACAAAGCTACATTAATCAAGACAGTATGGTACTGGCACAAAAACAGAAATATAGATCAATGGAATAGGATAGAAAGCCCAGAGATAAACCCACGCACACATGGTCACCTTATCTTTGATAAAGGAAGCAAGAATATACAGTGGAGAAAAGACAGCCTCTTCAATAAGTGGTGATGGGAAAACAGGACAGGTACCTGTAAAAGTATGAGTATGCCCCCTCCCCAAATTTATGTCCTTTTTCCATGCAAAATACTTTCACCTAATCCTATGGCTCTCAAAGATTTAACCTAGTCTAGCATCAACTCTAAGTCCAAAATTTCATGCATGTAAGATGTGAGACTTGAGGTATGATTCGTCCTGAGTCAAAATTTCTCTCCAGCTGCAAACCTGTGAAATCAGAAAAGTTATCTTCTTTCAAAATACAATGATAGGACAGGCATAGGATAGGCATCTACCTTCCAAAAGGGAAAAATCAGAGAAAAAGAAAGGGTCCCAAGCAAGTCCAAAAACTAGCAAGTCAAACTCCATTAAATGTTAAGGCTGGAGAATAATACTTTTAGGCTTCCTTCTCTGTCCTCCAGGCCCACTGACAAAATCCTATGAGTCTGGCTGTCTTCCTTCATTTCATGATGTTTCTGTACCCTTCAGTCCAAGCTGACAGCATATCTGCCGAGATAGCTGCTTAGATCTGTGAGTCATACCATAATCTCTTTTTGGAGTGATGATCTAGCCACAACCTGGTATTCTTTCCAGAACACACTTTCTTGTGTTTTGCAATATGGATAGGTTGAGAATTTTCCAGATCTCATATTCTGGTTCCTTTTTGCTTTTCGCTTAACAATTTCTTCTTCAATTTATCTCTCTCCTCTCACATTCTACTATGAATACTTAGGAATCTCCTCAACTAAATATCAAAATTCATCACTCACATGTCTTACCTTCTATGAATTAAATATGACATTGCCTGCCATATCAGTAAACAAAGGATGCTGCAGCCATCAAGCCATCACATTACAGCCACCCGACAATGAGCCCTGAGGGAACTCAGGATGGAGACAGGATGCCCGCCATCTAGCAGTCAGCTGCTGCAGCCTCCCCTGACAGTGCACCCTGAGATGAGAGAACACAGTACACTGGCCCCAGATAGGTGAGGTGCATATGAAAGGAATGATTTCAGACACTTGCATCTTCCCATAGAAAAGCGCTAAATTCCTTATTTTGAGACATCTGGTGTTCTTTAATTAATATTAATTAATTAATTATTAATATATGGAATCTAAAAAAAAATGGTTCTGAAGAACCTAGGGGCAGGACAGGAATAAAGACGCAGATGTAGAGAATGGACTTGAGGACACGGGGAGGAGGAAGGGTAAGCTGGGATGAAGTGAGAGAGTGGCATAGACTTACATATATTACCAAATGTGAGATAGGTAGCTAGTGGGAAGCAGCCACATAGCACAGGGAGGTCAGCTCTGTGCTCTGTGACCACATAGAAGGGTGGGATAGGGAGGGTGGAAGGGAGAGGCAAGAGGGAGGGTATATGGGGATATATGTATACATATAGCTGATTCACTTTGTTATACAGGAGAAACTAACACACGATTGTAAAGCAATTATACTCTAATAAAGATGTTTAAAAAAAAACAGTAATCTTTTGATGTTCCAACTACCTGTATATCCTGCCTCCTTTTTATGTCTTTGGATCAGTCCCTTGCAGCTATCTGAGAGGCTGTGTCCAAGGCTTAAGCCTTAAGTTTTGTCCACCAAATAAAACATAACTCTCAACATTTAGGTTGTGTATTCTTTTTTTTAAACACGTTTATTGGAGTATAATTGCTTTACAATGGTGTGTTAGTTTCTGCTTTATAACAAAGTGAATCAGTTATACATATACATATGTTCCAATATCTCTTCCCTCTTACGTCTCCCTCCCTCCCACCCTCCCTATCCCACCCCTCTAGGTGGTCACAAACCCAGGAGCTGATCTCCCTTTACGATGCGGCTGCTTCCCACTAGCTATCTGTTTTATATTTGGTAGTGTATATATATCCATGCCACTCTCTCACTTCATCCCAGCTTACCCTTCCTCCTCCCCGTGTCCTCAAGTCCATTCTCTACATCTGCGTCTTTATTCCTGTCCTTCCCCTAGGTTCTTCAGAACCTTTTTTTTTTTTTTTTAGATTCCATATTTGTTTTTCTCTTTCTGACTTACTTCACTCTGTATGATAGACTCGAGGTCCATCCACCTCACTACAAATATAGGTTGTGTATTCTTTTTTTCTGTCAACACTTCCACCAAACTATAGAACAGAATTTAGTCAAGTTTTTTGCCACTTTATAAAAAGACTCATCTTCCTTCCAGTGTCAGAGATCTCACCAAAAGCACTTTTCATCCCCATATTTCTACCAAGAGTCTCTTCAAAGCAACCCAGTCTTTTTTAAACGTACACCTCAAAACTCTTCTTGCCTCTATCCATTACCCAGTCCCAAAGCCACCTCCACATTTTTAGGTACTGGAGGTTAGCACTTCAACATAAGAATATGGGAGGAACACAATTCCATCCATAACACTGCTGAATTATAAAAACAATTTTTCCTATAAATGTTTAATTTGTGAGATTTAATTTGGATTTGATTGTTTTACTAATCTCACTTATTACTTTTTTTTAGTGAATTATAGCTGTTCTAGGTATATAACTATATCTGCATCATGTAGTAGTATTCTTCATCCTCTATTCTAGTAATAATAATATGCTCTAGGCACCATTCTAACTGCTTCACATCTATTAACTTAGCTAACCCTCACAGAAACTCTATAAAGATTTCCAGAAGAATCCCTTGTCTGAAAAAAAAAACACAAAAACAAAAAGATCGTCACATGTTACAATGAGGAAACTGAGACACCAATAAGTTAAGTAGCTTGCCCAGTTCACAAGCTAAGTGTAGAACTGGGATTCTTTTTTTTTTTTTAATATTTATTTATTTGTTTGCACTGGTTCTTAGTTGCAGCAGGCGGCTCCTTAGTTGCGGCACACAGGTTCCTTAGTTGTGGCATGTGAACTTTTAGTTGTGACATGCATGTGGGACCTAGTTCCCTGACCAGAGATCGAACCCAGGCTGCCTGTATTGAGAGTGCAGAATCTTAACCACTGCACCACCAGGGAGTTTCCCAGAACTGGGATTCCAACGTAGTCATTCTGGTGAATACACAATACACTCTTTCTTACCTCTTATTTTCGTTTTTTCTTTTTTATGTTGACTGCAATGTAGATCCCTGTACAGTTAAAATGATAAAAATGGCAGTGAGTTTGAGAGGAATTATAAGAAGGATGGGAGAGATTTAGAGGATATTTTTCCTTACCACCTGTCAGTTAGGAAATTATAATACCTTCCACATCTGGTTCATGAAGTTTATAGAAATACTGTCTCTGAATATTATACATCAATATATAAAAATAGGAAGTAATGTCATAAAACATATATCCATATTAATACAAATAAGTACGTATATTCACTGATATAGATTATTTAACTTAGAAGGACAAAAGCTGAAAATGTTCTGAAGTTGGAGCATAAACTGGAGGCTGGAATAACAGACCTGTGAGAGCCCTCCATCATGGCAGGATGCTTAGAATACAGAGGAAGTCAGTGGAGTCCCCACAGGACAGATGGAAAATGTAGGACCCTTCACCGTGAATAGACAGACTAACCTATAGTACCAATAACACAGTCCTCTAGTTATCATTCCTCCATAAGACAACTACCTTTCCCCCCCAAAATGTTTAAGCCACTTCAAGATGGAGCCACTTCATGGACAACTTGTTCCTTTGAGCTCCACAGAAATTCCCCCTGCTTTCCTCTCACTTGTTAGTGGTGAATTGTGCAGGAGTGATCCTACGAAAGTGAGGACAACGGCTGCTGCCAGGAACCAAGAAGAGAGCCCCAAACTACTTGTCCCCTTCCTTTCACATTTGCTGAGCAGATTATGAAAGGGGAAGAGCAATGAAGATGTTTATAGTCTACGAGCACCATGCCTTAGGAAACTCTGGCCACAGGGACAGACTCCGGCACCACAATGTCTGGATTCAAATCCTGGCTCCCCACTGCAGGTTGTGTGGGTTTGGACAAGTTACTTTTGTGTCAGTTTTGTCATCTATAAAATGGGAATGATAATGGTATGTCCATCTTGAAGGTTTTATTGTTGTTTGTCATTTGATGGGGGGAGGTGTAAGTTGACGTGGTTGATATAGTGTGGCATTTCCAGCAGTCATCAGCCTTGGCCCCAGCCCCAACATTAGGATGCTGGTGTGGTTCTCATTTAAACAACTTCTTCCTGGAGTCTTCCTTTGTGGGGGGCGGGTGGACACTTGAAAGAACATTAGCTCTTTCAATCCACTTGAGGATCACTAAATGCTTCTCTAGCTACATGGCCCCAAAGATGAGAGAACCTCAATGATATTATGCTGGGTGACCTCTGTGATGATTAGGGTGCCCCAAAATCTGAATCAACCTAAAATATGTCTACCTAAAGTGACAGAGTTGTAAACTGTCTGGACCATAATTAACTTTAAACAATTAGTCAAACAAGGTTACATTCCTCAAGGGAATTAGATGACCCTTGGACAAGCTTATTCGATAAGATTTCTCTGCCCCTAGTATAATTTGAAGTGACCTGGAGAATCTTGTTGGTTGCCAAGGTAGGAAAACTGAGAGCCATGTGGTAACCCTCAGTTCTGGAGAGGACCTGCTCCTTAAGTTCTTCAAAAATACCCCCAGAGCATTGGGGAGAGCCTTCCCATGAATTTGTAATTGGGCACAAACACTGGCCTTGGTCACAATCTTGAGAGTTTGCATCCAAAGCCGCTCTAAAAATTCAAGTGCCTTAAATCGTTGCTCTTCTTTAGGGGGAAAAGAGAAGCAAAATTGGCCAACTTCCCTAAGTAAATTGTGAAGCTGGCAAACCTAGCCTCCTGCAGATACATCCCCTCTGTCCTTTCCCAACTTCATCTTCAGAGGGCCACAGGTTCTTGAGCAGCTCCAATGACTCAATCAGGGAGGAAATTTCAATTTGCACAAAGGTTTTAGGAACTTAAAGCTGGACCCAGGAGAATTTTCAGGCTCTTGTGACAGGGACAAAAAGATAAGTTACTGATGGAATTATTTCCAATCCTATGCTAGGCCCCAGGGACATTTTTGAGTGGGTTTTCTTTAGTCATTAAATCATAGCACCTTGTGTCCTGAATTGGATAGAAAAAGTTTGCAACCAAGGATATCTACTTTTTCAAGAGATTTTTGTGACACCCATCTGGTTTTCTGTACTTCAAATAACAGAACTCTTCCAAGCTTGTTTGTTCCTGGAGAAAACATGAATGTCTTAGAAGAAAACAGAATGCATTTGTTTCTTATCAAAAAGATTTATCTGATGTATTAAGAGAGTATCAACTAAGGTAAATTAATCCTCAAAGCTCTCCCCTTTCCTACCCTAACATTTATTTCCTTCTCCCAGAAGATACATCCCTCCCCTTATCAGAGTCAAGATTCTCGGAATTGCGCCTGAGAATGTTTAAGAGAAGCTATTCAGCTCCTGACTCATCTGGCTTGGATATGAGGCCTCTAACAAAGTAATTAAGGTTAAAGGAGTTTGTAATGGTAGAACCCTGATCCAATAGGACTAGTGACCTTATAGGAAGGGACACCAGAGGGCACACTCTTCATGTGCATGCACCAAGGAAAGACCACATGAGGACATAGTGAGAAGGTGGCTGCCTGTAAGCCAGGAAAAGAGATCTCACCAGAAACCAACTCTGCCAGATGGACCTTGATCTGAAACTTACAGCCTCTAGAACTGTGGGAAATTTTCTGTTTCCAGTTCTGGTTCCAACCAACATTCTCACATCAATTCCAATGTGTGGGTTTCTTTTCTCCACACTAAGCTATTCTTCTACACCAGTTGAGTGTCCTACAATTCAACTCATTTCTGACACTACCTGGAAATAGAGTCATATCCCACAGTTTAAGGTCTCAGTCCTACAAGACTGTTCTCCCCCTTCAGATGCCAATCATGAATCCAGGTTTTTTCCCATGCTTTTGGCCAACTGGCTATAGATCAGAGACCCCTTCTTTGGGATTGATTACTTTGCTAGAGCAGTTCACAGAACTCAGAACAATTTACTTACTGGATTATCAGTTTATTATAAAAGGATATAACTCAGGAACCACCAGGTGGGACACATGTACTGGGCAAAGTATGGAGAAAGAGCAAGGAGAGTCCCTGCCCCCTCCAGGTGCACCACTCTCCCTGAATCTCCTCATGTTCACTAACCTGGAAGCTCTCTGAACCCTGTATGTTGGGTGTTTATGAAGCCTTCATTACATACACTTGATTGATTAAATCATCAGCTGTTGGCAATTGATTCAACCTCCAGCCCCTCTCCTCTTCCTGGAGAGAAGTTGAAAATTCCAGTCCTCTAATCAGTGGTTGGTTTTCCTGGCAACCAGCCCTCATCCTTAGGTGTTTCCCAAAAGCCACCTCATTAACTTAACAAAAGACACCTATTATTGCTCTCATCACAGAAAATTCCAAGTGTTTTAGGAGCTCTGTGCCAGAAATGGGACAGAGACCAAATATATATTTCATATTATAAATCACATTATCACACCGCTATTCAAGTCACTCAGCCTGTGGTATTCTGTTATGGTAGCCCAAGCAGTACTAAGAAGTAGGTACAATTAGTTCCTCCATTTCACAGACATGGAAATTAAGCACAAGTATGGCATAACTGTTAAGTGACAGGGCTGAGATTTGAAAACCAGACAGTCCAGTTCTTACTGGTGTAATCCCAATCTCTGCAGTATACCACTATTTGTGCTTCAATTAAAAAATGCCACCCAAATGAGCCAAGAAATTCCCACCAGTCTACACACAGAAAGCTAAGGTTATATGAAGGTAGCTCATAACATCCACCATACACAATGCAACATTGTCTATAAGTATGACACAGGGTGAACCAGCTAGCAGTGAGCCACATCACATTAATGTCCCAATACAGCACACATCCTTGACAAACAATGCAGTTGTTCTCTTGTCATCCAACAGCCATCCTGGGAAGTTTTCCTGTCAACCACAGCCATCTGACTCTTTCTCCTTTTACCTTCTCTGTAAGATGGCTCTGTGAAGTCTCCCTGAGGCATCAGTGTCATTTGTTCAATCTTCCCATAACCTAAGCCAATTCTGTTCTTTTTGGTCCTTCCTGCACAAAGAGACTGATGACAGCTCATAATGCCATTTACCTTCAAGGAAGTGAGGAAACCTGGGTTCTCAGCCCAGGTTAATTTTGCCCCCAACTGGACATTTGGTAATGTCTGGAGACAATTTTGAAAACAACTGGGGGAGAGGGTACTACTGGCATGGAGATTGTAGAGCCCAGGAATGTTGCTAAAATCCTACAATGCACAGCTAGGCTCCCAAAAGAACTACTCAGCCCAAAATGTCAATAGTGCCAGGGTTGAGAAAATGCTGAAAAGGGAGTCATGTGTTAAGTAAACAGTAGCATTTCAGGCATGGGGTAGGGGTGAGGGGAGGGTCATTTACACTCTACTTCTTTCTACCGCTCCTCAAATGTGGCTTTGCACATGATCATAGCCACATACGTTTACTTGGCTCTGTACTTGGCTAAGTGATAAGACAGAAATGCTATCTTGATATCTTTTTTCTTCTGAGTAACTAGGTTTTTTGGAGAGGACCCATCTAAGTTTTTTTTTTTTTTTTTTTTTTAAACATCTTTATTGGGGTATAATTGCTTTACAATGGTGTGTTAGTTTCTGCTTTACAACAAAGTGAATCAGCTATACATATACATATGTTCCCATATGTCTTCCCTCTTGCGTCTCCCTCCCTCCCACTCTCCCCATCCCACCCTTCCAGGCTGTCACAAAGCACCGAGCTAATATCCCTGTGCCTTGCGGCTGCTTCCCCCCAGCTATCTACCTTACTACGTTTGTTAGTGTGTATATGTCCATGACTCTCTCTCGCCCTGTCAAAACTCACCCTTCCCCCTCCCCATATCCTTAAGTCCGTTCTCCAGTAGGTCTGCGTCTTTATTCCTATCTTACCCCTAGGTTCTTCATGACATTTTTTTCCCTTAAATTCCATATATATGTGGTAGCATACGGTATTTGTCTTTTTCTTTCTGACTTACTTCACTCTGTATGACAGATTCTAGGTCTATCCATCTCATTACAAATAGCTCAATTTCATTTCTTTTTAAGGCTGAGTAATATTCCATTGTGTATATGTGCCACATCTTCTTTATCCATTCATCCGATGATGGGCGCTTAGGTTGTTTCCATGTCCTGGCTATTGTAAATAGAGCTGCAATGAACATTTTGGTACATGACTCTCTTTGAATTTTGGTTTTCTCAGGGTATATGCCAAGTAGTGGGATTGCTGGGTCATATGGTAATTCTATTTGTAGTTTTTTAAGGAACCTCCATACTGTTCTCCACAGTGGCTGAACCAATTCACATTCCCACCAGCAGTGCAAGAGTGTCCCCTTTTCTCCACACCCTCTCCAGCATTTATTGTTTCTTGATTTTTTGATGATGGCCATTCTGACTGGTGTGAGATGATATCTCATTGTAGTTTTGATTTGCATTTCTCTAATGATTAATGATGTTGAGCATTCTTTCATGTGTTTGTTGGCATTCTGTATATCTTCTTTGGAGAAATGTCTATTTAGGTCTTCTGCCCATTTTTGGATGGGGTTGTTTGTTTTTTTGTTATTGAGCTGCTCTAAGTTTTTATAGAATCTAAATTCCTGACATAGGTTGAATTTTTCTTGTGCATTCATAAATGAAGTATGTTTAGAATTTCTAAAAATATCATGAGCCATATAATTACTACTTTTAATGTCATGATGTAAAAATATTAACTTTGTATGGTACAAATTTTATTTGGTACAAAACTAAGTATGCAGAGTTCTAGTAATTACCCAGGTGTTATTATTATTATTGAAACCATTGCAGACCTAAGAGAACAAATAATCTTTTCCATTTTAACGTCAACAGTGAAACCAGCAGACCATATGATTTTAATTTTATGCTGTTCAGATAAAGCCTTCACAAGTACTTCCTTCAGACCACTCTCCCTAGAAATGACTCCACTGTGCCCTATAACAGACCTGTATTTAACAGCCTCATTCTTTCCCAGAACTTAAACAATTGATTTGAGGCAGATAAACCTCAAATCTACATCTCAAGCTTCAAATGTTCCCCTAATCTTTGATAGCTCATTTATAACTGTCCACGAGACAGTCACACCTGAGCATCTTGCCAAGCATCTCAAACTCAATTATGTTTAAAATCCAATCCTTCATCATCCTTCCCTCAGCCAGCTCCTCTTCCTAATTTAGTGCTTTTTTCCAGTCACCAATGATCAGAACTCCTGTAAGTGCCTTTAAATTCTACCCTTTTCCCCCTTACCATATCCATCACCAGGTCCTAAATTTTCAACCACCACAGTGCTTCTGCCATTGTTTTTCTCCTTCCAATTCCCACTCCCACCACTCTAGTTCAGGCCCTGTTTTCAACTCACCTGGACTGTGGTACGAGAGTCCTCATTGATGTCTCTACTCCAGCATCTTCCTGCAGGCAGATGCCTCTTCCAGGTCTGATCATGCCATCCCCTGCCCCAAAGTCTTCAGTGATGCCTATTGCTAAATGCTTCACCCTGCTTCCCAGGGATGTGTATAATAAGATATTAAAATATCCTTTGAAAATTAAAGAATATTATTTAAATGTAATTTACTGACATAATTTGTTTTTAAAATTGTTTTATTTTTGATAAAACTCCAGATAATCCTGTAGAGAAACAAACCTCAGAGAACTGATTCCTTAAGAGACTTTGGACAGGAAGACCTGGACACTGAAGATGGAGAATCAGCCTGCAGCCATGAGTTCGGAAAAAAGTTCAGAAAAGGAGAAGAGGAAGGACAGCAGCACAACCTGTAATCATGACAATGGTGCAGATGGTTACAAGTGAAATCTTGGCATTGGCTTTTCTGATATTCATTGTATTTTTTTTTTTTGAAAGCCATTCTTGTAGAAGAGTCTTATTGGAAAGTAATTTCATAACATGAGTTCCTGTTAGTACAGCATTCACAGACCTCAGCATGTTATCTGAGTAGCTTGGGGTCTGCTAAAGTTTAGGTATTGCTATTCCAGACCAGATAGTCTATATGAGCCCTTAAACTAGGAATTCAGAATGAAGAAATTATTTGAGAATAGTAGAATTATATAGTTAATAAATTGTGGGTAGCTTTAACTAAACAATTAGAGTTGATATTTCAGCCTTTTACAATGAGCATGTACAGTCATCCCTCAGTAGGTTGTTGGAATAATGATTACGTAAACCTGTATGTTAGTTATTCTCCATTTTCTGAACACTTCCTATCCAGCTGTAGAGCTGGAAGCATCAAATAGAAGAAGATGAGGTAACCCAGTAATTAGGTGCCACAGGAAATAGGCACCACCCCTAGGGCTGGGAGAACCTAAAGAGGCAAAAGAGGCTACTGCTTCAGAACAGGAACTTGGAGGAGATTCCTCCAGAACAAGAATTTAAAAAGACAGAGGTAGAAGGAAGAGAAAAAGAGCAAGAAAGAATTATAGTTTCTCCTCATCTCCCATCTACTAATCACCTACCAATATCTCCTCTTGGTGAAACTAAATAGAAAACCACTGGTAAAGAATATGAGAACTACATTTTGCAGATTCCCACAACAGATTACAAAAAAGTATCAAAGGATAATTGGGGGACTGAAAGAGAACAGGTAAATATCCAGCACCCCTCACAAAAGGGCCCCAAGAAAGAAGTCAACCTGTCTCTGTGATGTGTCCAATTTCTCCATCTCCATAGTTTCTTCCTTTCACACATACAAGGCAATGAACAAGGACGTATTTTCCTCACTTACAGCAAATATCACTGTCCCAGAAGAAATCCTTTTAACATTAATAATCCTTAACCTCCTCCTGCCCACAACATTGGATTATCTATATATCCTATGTGTAATCAAGAATCATTTTATAAATCATACAAGGTGTGAGGACTGGGGCACTTTTGTAGTAGTATAAAGCATTTAAGCATTTGTTTTTATTTTTCATGTTAATCAAATATATAAGCATGCAAAGGAGAATTACAATAATAAGGTCTGTAGGGGAATTGGGGAAAAAATTCTAACCCTGATTCTTTCCACACTACCAGACCCATTATTCTATAGTTTTTATCCCAGTTTACAGCATCACCATTGAGCAAGACAGAAACATGGGGATCATATTTACCTTTACCTTCATATCTTTTCAGGCATCGAATGATGTGGATTTTTCTTCCTGAATATTTTTCAAACATGTTTCATCACATCTACTACACATTAGACATTCATTCCTTCTTGCCTAGACAAATACAAGAGTTTTCTCAAGTGGTAAGCAAACAAGAACCCATGTTCAATTGGGAAAACAGACACAGAATGAATTCCTTTAGAGTGAGGACTGCCTTATATACTTATGTATACTGAACCCATAGGACAGTGTGTGGCACCCAGGAGTTCAATAAAGAATTTTGTGAATGAATGGATCTGTCCTTTCCATTGGTGTGAATAAAATTTAATTAAGGTGTTTTTATTACTAGAATAACTGTGCATTTTGCCAGCAAATGGCCTATGTTATAGTTTTCTGCCAATCTAATATCCATTTTTTCTTTGTTCTTCCTAACAGATATTTGACTTTGTTTTCCTACCTTCCTCACTCCCACTTCCAGAAGGGAGCCTGATTCCTTTGATTCAACCAGTTGAAGTAGGCATCTCACCCAGCCATTCTTATTGGTCTAAGGGTGGACCCCTGCCTAAGATGAACCAGACTCTCCCCCAGGCTTGGACCACTTCTCTCTTGCTTCTATTGAATGGGAATAAGAAAGCATGTTGAACCATTTGCTTCTGGGCATCATTTTGTAACCATGAGGATGCACAACATTAGAAGAAAGTTAATGCTTTGCCCAGAAGATTGGAGAGACAGAACAATTGATATTTTTCTTTGAACTAGTGACTCCATCGACTGTGGAGACTTTGCTATGTCTAGGCTTCCTGTTTTGTGAGATAGTAAATTTTCTCATTAAATGAATTGGAGCTTTCTCTTACTTATAGCCAAGAGAATCCTAAGTGGTTTGTTTAATTGTCATCTTCTAATATATTCTAATAATTGTTATCTTCCTAATATTAATTGTCATCTTCTAATAATGTAGATTTATACTTCTAAAGGTCATTTTTACTACTCTAACCTGAAAGATCCCTGCTGTTTAAAAAGTTTTGTCATAGTCAGTGTTTGGAATACAAGTCTGTACTGTAAAGGGAAGGGGAAAGTGAGGTGGGAGAGTGAAGGATTTTGTCAAAAGAGTGGGGGAGGGTGGGAGAGAATAACCAATAAATATTTCTCATACATAAGGAAACAGAAACTCAAACAGATGTGAATACTCTAGTTAACATGACCTATTAGGAAAGTTCCTTGGGTTGTTTTCAACCCATAATCTTGCCTGGGTCACTAGAAACTGTAATGTTTTCAAACAGTTGGCCTGAGGTCAGGACAAATTCTGCAATCATACAGTTGAGTGAAGTTAATGTAATGATGGGAAATCAATATTTATCTCATTAAATTAGCACCATCTTATGAGCTAGTAGGGTAACTTGGCAATAACTAGAATTTCACCATCAAGATAAGATTTACTCTCTGAGCCAGACTGACCTCTGATCATGGAAGAGTATTTTATGGCATGAAACAAATTAGAATATTTTGCCTCTTTTTCACCTAATCTCTACATTCCAGTATTATTTCAACCTAGATTTTTTTCTTGCCTGTGACATCTTCTTCTTCCAACACAGAAAAATATTCTTATTGATGTGATTCACCCTGAGGATTCAGTTTGATCATTTAAGACCTTTCTATTCCTTGGTTTGAATAAAGACTGGAAAAGCTGACAAGGCTCTCCAGAGATTTTTAATATAGTAATATTTCTTATGTGCATTATACCACCTAAATCATTCGATAATCAAAATTTCATCCCTCAATACTCCATGACATTTTTCCTTTCAGAAGTCAATTATTCTAGAATTTAAAAAGGAAAAGATAAATGAAAGTAATAAAAGAATACATTCCAAAAAAGTCAGTATTGTTTTAATTCCAAAACACCCTCAGAAACTTCTAATAGCATGATGAAAGATAGGATAATAGGCTGTGATTCAAATAAAAGACAATGATATCCCTACTCAAAGCACTTCAGTAGGCAATCAGAATACACCATCCTTAAGAACCCATCCACACACAACATTAAAAAAATGAAGGATAAAAAGCATATGATCGATTGGGATGAGAGGAAGATGGCAGAAGAGTAAGACGCAGAGATCACCTTCCTCCCCACAAATACACCAGAAATACATATACACGTGGAACAACTCCTACAGAACACCTACTGAACGCTGGCAGAAGACTTCAGACCTCGCAAAAGGCAAGAAACTCCCCACGTAACGGGGTAGGGCAAAAGAAAAAAGAATAAACAGAGACAAAAGGATAGGGATGGGACCTGCACCAGTGGGAGGGAGCTGTGAAGGAGGAAAGGTTTCCACACACTAGAAGCCCCTTCGCGGGCAGAGACTGCGGGTGGCGGAAGGGGAAGCTTCAGAGCCGTGGAGGAGAGCACAGCCAGAGGGGTGCGGAGGGCAAAGCGGAGAGATTCCCGCACAGAGGATTGGTGCCAAACAGCACTCACCAGCCCAAGAGGCTTGTCTGCTCACCCGCTGGGGCATGCAGGGCTGCGAGCTGAGGCTCGGGCTTCCGGGAAAGGACTGGGGTTGGCAGCGTGAACACAGCCTGAAGGGGTTAGTGCACCACGGCTAGCTGGGAGGGAGTCCGGGGAAAAGTCTGGACCTGCTGAAGAGGCAAGAGACATTTTCTTCCCTCTTTGTTTCCTGGTGAGCGAGGAGAGGGGATTAAGAGCGCTGCTTAAAGGAGCTCCAGAGACAGGTGAGAGCCACGGCTAAAAACGCAGACCCCAGAGAAGTGTATGAGACGCCAAGGCTGCTGCTGCCGCCACCAAGACGCCTGTGTACGAACACAGGTCACTATCCACACCCTCCTTCTGGGGAGCCTGTGCAGCCTGCCACTGCCAGTGTCCCAGGATCCAGGGACAATTTCCCCGGGAGAACACATGGTGCGCCTCAGGCTGGTTCAATGTCACGCTGGCCACTGCCGCTGCAGGCCCGCCCTGCACTCCACGCCGCCCCCCCCGGCCCCCCCCCCGCCCCGGCCTGAGTGAGCCAGAGCTCCCGAAGCAGCTGCTCCTTTAACCCCATCCTGTCTGAGCAAAGAACAGATGCCCTCCGGCGACCTACACGCAGAGGCGGGTCCAAATCCAAAGCTGAACCCCGGGAGATGTGCGAACAAAGAAGACAAAGGGATATCTCTCCCAGCAGCCTCAGAAGCAGCGGATAAAAGCTCCACAATCAACTTGATGTACCCTGCATCTGTGGAATGCAAGAATAGAAAACCAATCATCCCAAATTGAAGAGGTGGACTTTGAGAACAAGATTTATGATTTTCCCCCTTTTCCTCTTTTTGTGAGTGTGTATGTATATGCTTCTGTGGGAGATTTTCTTTGTATAGCTTTGCTTCCACCATTTGTCCTAGGGTTCTATCCATCCGTTTTTTTAAAAAATATTTTTTTCTTAATAATTATATTTAATTATAATAACTTTATTAATTTTATCTTACTTTATCTTCTTCTTCCTTTCTTTTTTCCTTCCTTCCTTCCTCCCTCCTCCCTTCCCTCCTTTCTTTCTTTCTTTCTACTTCTACTAATTCATTCTTTCTACATTTTCTCCCTTTTATTCTGAGCCATGTGGATGAGAAGCTCTTGGTGCTGCAGCCAGGAGTCAGTGCTGTGCCTCTGAGGTGGGAGAGCCAACTTCAGGACACTGTCCACAAGAGACTTCCCAGCTCCACATAATATCAAACGGCGAAAATCTCCCAGAGATATCCATCTCAACACTAGCACCCAGATTCACTCAACGACCAGCAAGCTACAGTGCTAGACACCCTATGTCAAACAACTAGCAAGACAGGAACACAACCCCACCCCATTAGCAGAGAGGTGGACTAAAATCATAATAAGTCCACAGACACCCCAAAACACACCACCAGACGTGGACCTGCCCACCAGAAAGAACAAGATCCAGCCTCTCCCACCAGAACACAGGTACTATTCTCCTCCACCAGGAAGCTTCACAACACACTGAAAACAACCTTAGCCACTGGGGACAGACACCAAAAACAACAGGAACTACGAACGTGCAGCCTGCAAAAAGGAGACACCAAACACAATAAAATAAGCAAACTGAGAAGACAGAAAAAACACACAGCAGATGAAGAACCAAGATAAAAACCCACCAGACCTAACAATGAAGAGGAAGTAGGCAGTCTACTTGAAAAAGAATTCAGAATAATGATAGTAAAGATGATCTAAAATCTTGGAAATAGAATAGACAAAATGCAAGAAACATTTATGAAGGACCTAGAAGAAATAAAGATGAAACAAACAACGATGAACAACACAATAAATGAAATTAAAAATACTCTAGATGGGATCAATATCAGAATAACTGAGGCAGAAGAACGGATAAGTGACATGGAAGATAAAATAGTGGGAATAACTACTGCAGAGCAAAATAAAGAGAAAAGAATGAAAGAACTGAGGACAGTCTCAGAGACCTCTGGGACAATATTAAATGCACCAACATTCGAATTATAGGGGTTCCAGAAGAAGAAGAGCAACAGAAAGGGACTGAGAAAATTTTTGAAGAGATTATAGTTGAAAACTTCCCTAATATGGGAAAGGAATAGTTAATCAAGTCCAGGAAGCACAGAGAGTCCCATACAGGATAAATCCAAGGAGAAATACGCCAAGACATATATTAATCAATCTATCAAAATTAAATACAAAGAAAACACATTAAAAGTAGAAAGGGAAACACAACAAGTAACATACAAGCAAATCCCCATAAGGTTAACAGCTGATCTCTCAGCAGAAACTCTGCAAGCCAGAGGGACTGGCAGGACATATTTAAAGTGATGAAGGAGAAAAACCTGCAACAAAGCTTACGCTACCCAGCAAGGATCTCAATCAGATTTGATGGAGAAATTAAAATCTTTACAGACAAGCAAAAGCTGAGAGAGTTCAGCACCACCAAACCAGCTTTACAACAAATGCTAAAGGAACTTCTCTAGGCAAGAAACACAAGAGAAGGAAAAGACCTACAATAAAAAACCCAAAACAATTAAGAAAATGGGAATAGGATCATACATATTGATAATTACCTTAAATGTAAATGGACTAAATGCTCCCACCAAAAGACACAGATTGGCTGAATGGATACAAAAACAAGACCCTTGTATATGCTGTCTACAAGAGACCCACTTCAGACCTGGAGACATATACAGACTGAAAGTAAGGGGATGGAAAAAGATATTCCATGCAAATGGAAACCAAAAGAAAGCTGGAGTAGCAATTCTCATATCAGACAAAATAGACTTTAAAATAAAGACTATTAGAAGAGACAAAGAAGGACACTACATAATGATCAACGGATCGATCCATGAAGAAGATATAACAACTGTAAATATTTATGCACCCAACATAGGAGCACCTCAATACATAAGGCAAATACTAACAGCCATAAAAGGGGAGATCGACAGTAACACATTCATACTAGGGGACTTTAACACCCCACTTTCACCAATGGACAGATGACCCAAAATGAAAATAAATAAGGAAGCACAAGCTTTAAATGATACATTAAACAACATGGACTTAATTGATATTTATAGGACATTCCATCTAAAAACAACAGAATACACATTTTTCTCAAGTGCTCATGGAACATTCTCCAGGATAGAACCTATCTTGGGTCACAAATCAAGCCTTGGTAAATTTAAGAAAATTGAAATTGTATCAGGTATCTTTCCGGATCACAACACTATGAGACTAGATATCAATTACAGGAAAACATCTGTAAAAAATACATATACATGGAGGCTGAACAATACACTTCTTAATTAATAAGTGATCACTGAAGAAATCAAAGAGGACATTAAAAAATCCCTAGAAACAAATGACAATGGAGACACGATGACCCAAAACCTATGGGATGCAGCAAAAGCAGTTCTAAGACGGAAGTTTATAGGAATACAATCCTACCTTAAGAAACAGGAAACATCTTGAATAAACAACCTAACCTTGCACCTAAAGCAATTAGAGAAAGAAGAACAAAAAACACCAGAGTTAGCAGAAGGAATAAAATCATAAAAATCACATCAGAAATAAATGAAAAAGAAATGAAGGAAACAATAGCAAATATCAATAAAACTAAAAGCTGGTTCTTTGAGAAGATAAACAAAATTGACAAAACATTAACCAGACTCAACAAGAAAAAAAGGGAGAAGACTCAAATAAATAGAATTAGAAATGAAAAAGGAGAAGTATCAATGACACTGCAGAAATAAAAAAGATCATGGGAGATTACTACAAGCAACTCTATGCCAATAAAATGGACAACCTGGTAAATTGGACAAATTCTTAGAATTGCAAAACCTGCCAACATTGAATCAGGAAGAAATAGAAAATATGAACAGACCAATCACAAGCACTGACACTGAAACTGTGATTTAAAATCTTCCAACAAACAAAAGCCCAAGATGAGATGGCTTCACAGGTGAATTCTATCAAACATTTAGAGAAGAGGTAACACCTATCCTTCTCAAACTCTTCCAAAATATAGCAGAGGGAGGAACACTCCCAACTCATCTACAAGGTCACCATCACCTTGATACCAAAACCAGACAAGGATGTCACAAAGAAAGAAAACGACAGGCCAATATCACTGATGAACATAGATGCAAAAATCCTCAACTAAATACTAGCAAACAGAATCCAACAGCACAATAAAAGGATCATAAAACATGAACAAGTGGGGTTTATTCCAGGAATGCAAGGATTCTTCAATATACGCAAATCAATCAATGAAATAAACCATATTAACAAATTGAAGGAGAGAAACCGTATGATCATCTCAATAGATGCAGAGAAAGCTTTCGACAAAATTCAACACCCATTTATGATAAAAACCTTGCAGAAAGTAGGCATAGAGGGAACTATCCTCAGCATAGTAAAGGCCATATATGACAAACCCACAGCCAACATCATCCTCAATGGTGAAAACCTGAAAGCAGTTCCACTAAGATGAGGAACAGGACAAGGTTGCCCACTCTGACCACTCTTATTCAACATAATTTTAGAAGGTTAAGCCACAGCAATCAGGAAAGAAAAGGAATAAAAGGAATCCCAAATCGGAAAAGTAGAAGTAAAGCTGTCACTGTTTGCAGATGACATGATACTACACATAGAGAATGCTACCAGAAAACTACGAGAGCTAATCAATGAATTTGGTAAACTAGCAGGATACCAAAATTAATGCACAGAAATCTCTGGCACTCCTATCCACTAATGGTGAAAAATCTGAAAGTGAAATCAAGAAAATACTTCCATTTACCACTGCAACAAAAACAATAAAATATCTAGGAATAAACCTACCTAAGGAGAAAAAAGACCTATATGCAGAAAATTATGACACTGATGAAAGAAATTAAAGATGATACAAACAGATGGAGAGATATACCATGTTCTTGGATTGGAAGAATCAACATTGTGAAAATGACTCTACTACACAAAGCAATCTACCAAATTCAATGCAATCCCTATCAAACTACCACTGGCATTTTTCACAGAACTAGAACAAAAATTCCACAATTTATATGGAAACACAAAAGACCCCGAATAGCCAAAGCAATCTTGAGAACGAAAAACGGAGCTGGAGGAATCAGGCTCCCTGAGTTCGGACTATACTACACAGCTACAGTAATCAAGACAGTATGGTACTGGCACAAAAACAGAAAGATAGATCAACGGAACAGGATAGAAAGCCCAGAGGTAATCCACGCACATATGGTCACCCTTATCTTTCATAAAGTAGGCAGAAATGTACAGTGGAGAAAGGACAGCCTCTTCAATAAGTGGTTCTGGGGAAATTGGACAGGTACATGTAAAAGTATGTGATTAGATCACTCCCTAACTCCATACACAAAAATAAGCTCAAAATGGATTAAAGAACTAAATGTAAGGCCATAAACTTTCGAACTCTTAGAGGAAAACATAGGCAGAACACTCTGTGACATAAATCACAGCAAGATCCTTTTTCTGACCCACCTCCTAGAGAAATGGAAATTAAAAGCAAAATAAACAAATGAGACCTAATGAAACTTCAAAGCTTTTGCACAACAAAGGAAACCATAAACAAGACCAAAAAACAACCCTTTGAATGGGAGAAAATATTTGCAAATGAAGCAACTGACAAAGGATTAATCTCCAGAATTTATAAGCAGCTCATGCAGCTCAATAACAAAAGAACAAAAAACCCAATCCAAAAATGGGCTGAAGACCTAAACAGACATTTCTCCAAAGAAGATATACAGACTGCAAACAAACACATGAAAGCATGCTCAACATCATTAATCATTAGAGAAATGCAAATCAACAACTACCATGAGATATCATCTCACACCAATCAGAATGGCCATCATCAAAATATCTAGAAACAAAAAATGCTGGAGAGGGTGTGGAGAAAAGGGGACACTCTTGCACTGCTCGGTGGGAATGTGAATTGGTACAGCCACTATGGAGAACAGTATCGAGGTTCCTTAAAAAACTACATATAGAACTACCATATGACCCAGCAATCCCACTACTGGGCATATACCCTGAGAAAACCATAATTCAAAAAGAGTCATGTACCAAAATGTTCATTGCAGCTCTATTTACAATAGCCTGGAGATGAAAACAACCTAAGTGTCCATCAATGGATGAATGGATAAAGAAGATGTGGCACATATATACAATGGAATATTACTCAGCCATAAAAAGAAACGAAATTGAGCTATTTGTAATGAGGTGGATAGACCCAGCGTCTGTCATACAGAGCGAAGTAAGTCAGAAAGAGAAAGACAAGTACCGTATGCTAACAGATTTATATGGAATTTAAGAAAAAATGTCATGGAGAACCTAAGGTTAAGACAGGAATAAAGACATGACCTACTAGAGAATGGACTTGAGGATATGGGGAGGGGGAAGCGTAAGTTGGGACAAAGTAAGAGAGAAGCATGGACATATATACACTACCAAATATAAGGTAGATTGCTAGTGGGAAGCAGCCGCATAGCACAGGAATATCAGCTCGGTGCTTTGTGATCACCTGGAGAGGTGGCATAGTGAGAGGGGGAGGGAGGGAGACATAAGAGGGAAGAGATATGGGAACATATGTATATGTATAACTGATTCACTTTGTTATAAAGCAGAAACTAACACACCACTGTAAAGCAATTATACTCTAATAAAGATGTAAAAAAAAAAGATTATTAACAGCAAAAAAAAAAAGCATATGGTCATCTCAAATATAAAAAAAGAAAAAGACTTTGTCAATTTCCATTTATGATTTTTAAAAAGTCTCAACAAAATTGGTATAGAAATAATGTACCTCAACCTATTAAAAGACATGTATGACAAACCCACAGCTAATATTATGCTCAACAGTGAAAAGCTAAAAGTTTTCCCTCTAAGATCAGGACAATAGAGGTATGCCCACTCTTGCCGCTTTTATTCCATATGGTGGTAGAAGTCCTAGCCACAGCAATTGGGCAAGGAAAAGGAATAAAAGGCATCCCAATCAGGAAGGAAGAAGTAAAACTCTCACTGTTTGCAGATAACATGATACTATCAGGAAAATACTAAATGCTCCACCAAAAATACTGCTAGAAATAATAAATAAATTTAATAAAGTCACGGGATACAAAATCAATATACAGAAATCCCTGGACTTTCTATACACTAATAATAAACTATCAGAAAGAGAAATTAAGAAAATGAGCCATTTACAACTGTATCAAAAAGAATAAAATACCTAGAAATAAATTTGACTAAGAAAGTGAAAAACCTGTACACTGAAAACTATGACACTGATGAAGAAAATGAAGAAGACACAAATAAATGGAAAATTATTTTGTGCTCATGGATTGGAAAAATTAATATTGTTAAAATAAAATGTCCATTTAAATGTTTAAATGTCATTTGGGTAGCCCCAAAGAAATCTACAGATTCAATGCAATCGCTATCAAAATTCCAATGGCATATTTCATGGAAATAGAACAAAAAATTCTGAAATTTGTATGTCACTACAAAAGACCAGAATGGCCAAAACATTCTTGAGAAAGATAAACAAAGCTAGAGGTATCGTGCTTCCTAATTTCCAACTATATTTGAAATCTACAGTAATCAAAACATTATGGTACTGGCAGAATAACAGACACACAGATAAATGGAATAGAATTGGGAGCCTAGAAATAAACCCACACATATATGAACAATCAATTTATGAGAAAGGAGCAAAGAACATACAATGGAGAAAAGATAATCTCTTGAATAAATTGTGTTGGGAATACTGGACAGCCACATGCAAAAGAATAAAACTAGGCCACTATCTTACACCAAACACAAAAATTTACTCAAAATGGATGAAAGACTTGAAATGTAAGATCTGAAACCACAAAATCCCTAGGAGAACACATAGGAACTACACTCTTTGACACTGGTCTTAGTTATGTTTTTGTGGATCTGACTCCAAAGGCAAGGGAAACAAAAACAAACAAAAAGGATTATATCAAACTGAAAAACATCTACACAGCAAAGGAAACCATCATCAAAATGAAAAGGCAACCTACTGAATGGAAGAAGATATTTGTAAGTCATATATCAAATAAGGGGTTAATATCCGAAATATTTAAAGAGTTCATACAACTCAATATTTTATTTATTTATTTTTTTTAAACTTAATATATTTTATTTTATTTATTTATTTTTTTTAAACATCTTTATTGGGGTATAATTGCTTTACAATGGTGTGTTAGTTTCTGCTTTATAACAAAGTGAATCAGCTATACATATACATATGTTCCCATATGTCTTCCCTCTTGCATCTCCCTCCCTCCCACTCTCCCCATCCCACCCTTCCAGGCTGTCACAAAGCACCGAGCTAATATCCCTGTGCCTTGCGGCTGCTTCCCCCCAGCTATCTACCTTACTACGTTTGTTAGTGTGTATATGTCCATGACTCTCTCTCGCCCTGTCAAAACTCACCCTTCCCCCTCCCCATATCCTCAAGTCCGTTCTCCAGTATGTCTGCGTCTTTATTCCTGTCTTACCCCTAGGCTCTTCATGACATTTTTTTCCCTTAAATTCCATATATATGTGTTAGCATACGGTATTTGTCCTTTTCTTTCTGACTTACTTCACTCTGTATGACAGATTCTAGGTCTATCCATCTCATTACAAATAGCTCAATTTCATTTCTTTTTAAGGCTGAGTAATATTCCATTGTGTATATGTGCCACATCTTCTTTATCCATTCATCCGATGATGGGCGCTTAGGTTGTTTCCATCTCCGGGCTATTGTAAATAGAGCTGCAATGAATATTTTGGTACATGACTCTTTTTGAATTTTGGTTTTCTCAGGGTATATGCCCAGTAGTGGGATTGCTGGGTCATTCTATTTGTAGTTTTTTAAGGAACCTCCATACTGTTCTCCATAGTGGCTGAACCATTTCACATTCCCACCAGCAGTGCAAGAGTGTCCCCTTTTCTCCACACCCTCTCCAGCATTTATTGTTTATAGATTTTTTGATGATGGCCATTCTGACTGGTGTGAGATGATATCTCATTGTAGTTTTGATTTGCATTTCTCTAATGATTAATGATGTTGAGCATTCTTTCATGTGTTTGTTGGCATTCTGTATATCTTCTTTGGAGAAATGTCTATTTAGGTCTTCTGCCCATTTTTGGGTGGGGTTGTTTGTTTTTTTGTTATTGAGCTGCATGAGCTGCTTGTAAATTTTGGAGATTAATCCTTTGTCAGTTGCTTCATTTGCAAATGTTTTCTCCCATTCTGAGGGTTGTCTTTTGGTCTTGGTTATGGTTTCCTCTGCTGTGTAAAAGCTTTGAAGTTTCATTAGGTCCCATTTGTTTATTTTTGTTTTTATTTCCATTACTCTAGGAGGTGGGTCAGAAAGGATCTTGCTGTGATTTATGTCATAGAGTGTTCTTCCTATGTTTTCTTCTAAGAGTTTGATAGTTTCTGGTCTTACATTTAGGTCTTTAATCCATTTTAAGCTTATTTTTGTGTATGGTGTTAGGGAGTGATCTAATCTCACACTTTTAGATGTACCTGTCCAGTTTTCCCAGCACCATTTATTGAAGAGGCTGTCCTTTCTCCACTGTACATTCCTGCCTCCTTTATCAAAGATAAGGTGTCCATATGGGCGTGGGTTTATCTCTGGGCTTTCTATCCTGTTCCACTGATCTATCTTTCTGTTTTTGTGCCAGTACCATACTGTCCTGATTACTGTTGCTTTGTAATATAGTCTGAAGTCAGGGAGCCTGATTCCTCCAGCTCGTTTTTTCATTCTCAAGATTGCTTTCGCTATTCGGGGTCTTTTGTGTTTCCATACAAATTGCGAAATTTTTTGTTCTAGTTCTGTGAAAAATGCCAGTGGTAGTTTGATAGGGATTGCATTGAATCTGTAGATTGCTTTGTGTAGTAGAGTCATTTTCACAATGTTGATTCTTCCCATCCAAGAACATGGTATATCTCTCCATCTATCTGTATCATCTTTAATTTCTTTCATCAGTGTCTTATAATTTTCTGCATACAGCTCTTTCATATCCTTAGGTAGGTTTATTCCTAGATATTTTATTCTTTTTGTTGCAATGGTAAATGGGAGTGTTTTCTTGATTTCACTTTCAGATTTTTCATCATTAGTATATAGGAATGCCAGAGATTTCTGTGCATTAATTTTGTATCCTGCTACTTTACAAAATTCATTGATTAGCTCTAGTAGTTTTCTGGTAGCATCTTTAGGATTCTCTATGTATAGTATCATGTCATCTGCAAACAGTGACAGCTTTACTTCTTCTTTTCCGATTTGGATTCCTTTTATTTCCTTTTCTTCTCTGATTGCTGTGGCTAAAACTTCCAAAACTATGTTGAATAAGAGTGGTGAGAGTGGGCAACCTTGTCTTGTTCCTGATCTTAGTGGAAATGCTTTCAGTTTTTCACCATTGAGGATGAAGTTTGCTGTGGGCTTGTCATATATGGCCTTTATTATGTTGAGGAAAGTTCCCTCTATGCCTACTTTCTGCAGGGTTTTTATCATAAATGGGTGTTGAATTTTGTCGAAAGCTTTCTCTGCATCTATTGAGATGATCATATGGTTTCTCTCCTTCAATTTGTTAATATGGTTTATCACATTGATAGCTTTGCGTATATTGAAGAATCCTTGCATTCCTGGAATAAACCCCACTTGATCATGGTGTATGATCCTTTTAATGTGCTGTTGGATTCTGTTTGCTAGTATTTTGTTGAGGATTTTGCATCTATGTTCATCAGTGATATTGGCCTATAGTTTTCTTTCTTTGTGACATCCTTGTCTGGTTTTGGTATCAAGGTGATGGTGGCCTCGTAGAAGGAATTTGGGAGTGTTCCTCCCTCTGCTATATTTTGGAAGACTTCGAGAAGGATAGGTGTTAGCTCTTCTCTAAACGTTTGATAGAATTCACCTGTGAAGCCATCTGGTCCTGGGCTTTTGTTTGTTGGAAGGTTTTTAATCACAGTTTCAATTTCAGTGCTTGTGATTGGTCTGTTCATATTTTCTATTTCTTCCTGATTCAGGCTTGGCAGGTTGTGCATTTCTAAGAATTTGTCCATTTCTTCCAGATTGTCCATTTTATTGGCATAGAGTTGCTTGTAGTAATCTCTCATGATTTTTTTTATTTCTGCAGTGTCAGTTGTTACTTCTCCTTTTTCATTTCTAATTCTATTGATTTGAGTCTTCTCCCTTTTTTTCTTGATGAGTCTGGCTAGCGGTTTATCTATTTTGTTTATCTTCTCAAAGAACCAGCTTTTAGTTTTATTGATCTTTGCTATCGTCTCCTTCATTTCTTTTTCATTTATTTCTTATCTGATTTTTATGATTTCTTTCCTTCTGCTAGCTTTGGGGTTTTTTTGTTCTTCTTTCTCTAATTGCTTGAGGTGCAAGGTTAGGTTGTTTATTCGAGATGTTTCCTGCTTCTTAAGGCGGGCTTGTATTGCTATAAACTTCCCCCTTAGAACTGCTTTTGCTGCATCCCATAGGTTTTGGGTCGTTGTGTCTCCATTGTCATTTGTTTCTAGGTATTTTTTTATTTCCTCTTTGATTTCTTCAGTGATCACTTCATTATTAAGTAGTGTATTGTTTAGCCTCCCTGTGTTTGTATTTTTTACAGATCTTTTCCTGTAATTGATTTCTAGTCTCATGGCATTGTGGTCAGAAAAGATACTTGATACAATTTCAGTTTTCTTAAATTTACCAAGGCTTGATTTGTGACCCAAGATATGATGTATCCTGGAGAATGTTCCATGAGCACTTGAGAAAAATGTGTATTCTGTTGTTTTTGGATGGAGTGTCCTATAAATATCAATTAAGTCCATCTTGTTTAATGTATCATTTAAAGCTTGTGTTTCGTTATTTATTTTCATTTTGGATGATCTGTCCATGGGTGAAAGTGGGGTGTTAAAGTCCCCTACTATGAATGTGTTACTGTCGATCTCCCCTTTTATGGTTGTTAGTATTTGCCTTATGTATTGAGGTGCTCCTATGTTGGGTGCATAAATATTTACAATTGTTATATCTTCTTCTTGGATCGATCCCTTGATCATTATGTAGTGTCCTTCTTTGCCCTTTTTAATAGTCCTTATTTTAAGTCTATTTTGTCTGATATGAGAATTGCTACTCCAGCTTTCTTTTGGTTTCCATTTGCATGGAATATCTTTTTCCATCCCCTTACTTTCAGTCTGTATATGTCTCTAGGTCTGAAGTGGGTCTCTTGTAGACAGCATATACAAGGGTCTTGTTTTTGTATCCATTCAGCCAATCTGTGTCTTTTGGTGGGAGCATTTAGTCCATTTACATTTAAGGTAATTATCGATATGTATGTTCCTATTTCCATTTTCTATATTGTTTTGGGTTCGCTACTATAGGTCGTTTCCTTCTCTTGTGTTTCGTGTCTAGAGAAGTTCCTTTAGCATTTGTTGTAAAGCTGGTTTGGTGGTGCTGAACTCTCTCAGCTTTTGCTTGTCTGTAAAGGTTTTAATTTCTCCATCAAATCTGAATGAGATCCTTGCTGGGTAGAGTAGTCTTGGTTGCAGGCTTTTCTCCTTCATCACTTTCAGTATGTCCTGCCACTCCCTTCTGGCTTGTAGGGTTTCTGCTGAGAGATCAGCTGTTAACCTTCTGGGGATTCCCTTGTGTGTTATTTGTTGTTTTTCCCTTGCTGCTTTTAATATGCTTTCTTTGTATTTAATTTTTGACAGTTTGATTAATATGTGTCTTGGCGTGTTTCTCCTTGTATTTATCCTGTATGGGACTCTCTGTGCTTCCTGGACTTGATTAACTATTTCCTTTCCCATATTAGGGAAGTTTTCAACTATAATCTCTTCAAATATTTTCTCAGTCCCTTTCTTTCTTTCTTCTTCTTCTGGAACCCCTATAATTCGAATGTTGGTGCGTTTCATGTTGTCCCAGAGGTCTCTAAGACTGTCCTCAGTTCTTTTCATTCTTTTTCCTTTATTCTGCTCTGCAGTAGTTATTTCCACTACTTTATCTTCCATGTCACTTATCTGTTCTTCTGCCTCAGTTATTCTGCTATTGATCCTATCTAGAGTGGTTTTAATTTCATTTATTGCTTTGTTCATCGTTGATTGTTTCATCTTTAGTTCTTGTAGGTCCTTGTTAACTGTTTCTTGCATTTTGTCCATTCTACTTCCAAGATTTCAGATCATCCTTACTATCATTATTCTGAATTCTTTTTCAGGTAGATTGCCTATTTCCTCTTCATTTGTTAGGTCTGGTGGGTTTTTATCTTGCTCCTTCATCTGCTGTGTGTTTTTCTGTCTTCTAATTTTGCTTATCTTACTGTGTTTAGGGTCTCCTTTTTGCAGGCTGCACTTTCGTAGTTCCCGTTGTTTTTGATGTCTGTCTCCAGTGGCTAAGGTTGTTTCAGTGGGTTGTGTAGGCTTCCTGGTGGAGGGGACTAGTGCCTGTGCTGTGCTGGATGAGGCTGGATCTTGTCTCTCTAGTGGGCAGGTTCACGTCTGGTGGTGTGTTTTGGGGTGTCTGTGGCCTTATTATGATTTTAGGCAGCCTCTCTGCTAATGGGTAGGGTTGTGTTCCTGTTTTGCTAGTTGTTTGGCATAGGTTGTCCAGCACTGTGGCTTGCTGGTCGTTGAGTGAAGCTGGGTGCTGGTGTTAAGATGGAGGTCTCTGGGAGATTTCCACCGTTTAATATTATGTGGAGCTGGGAGGTCTCTTGTTGACCAGTGTCCTGAAGTTGGCTCTCCTACCTCAGAGGCAGAGCCCTGACTCCTGGCTGGAGCACCAAGAGCCTTTCATCCACACGGCTCAGAATAAAAGGGAGAAAAAGTAGAGAGAATTATTAGAAGTATGAGGAAAGAAAGAAGGAAAGGAGGAAAGGAAGGAAGGAAGAAAGAAGCAAAGAAGGAAAGAAAGGAGGGAGGGAGGGAGGGAGGAAGGAAGGAAGGAGGGAAAGAAGGAAAAAAGACAGAAAGATGATACAGTAAAAATAAAATAAAGTATAATATAGTTATTGAATTTAAAAATATTTAGAAAAAAAAAAGGGACGGATAGAACCTTAGGACAAATGTTGGAAGCAAAGCTATACAGAGAAAATCTTACACAGAAGCATACACATACACCTTCACAAAAAGAGGTAAAGGGGGAAAAATCATAAATCCTGCTCCCAGAGACCACCTCCTCAATCTGGGGTGATTCGTTGTCTAAAGGAGGGAAGGAAGGAAGGAAAGAAAGAACGAACGAAGGTAAAGTATAATAAAGTTATTACAATTAAACTTAACTATTAAGAAAAAGAATTTTTTTTAAAAAATCATGGACGGATAGAGCCCTAGGACAAATGGTGGAAGCAAGAGTATACAGACAAGATCTCACACAGAAGCATACACGTACACATTCACAAAAAGAAGAAAAGGGAAAAAAATCATAGATCTCGCTCCTAAATTCCCCCTCTTCAATTTGGGATCATTCCTTGTCTATTCAGGTATTCCACAGATGCAGGGTATATCAAGTTGATTGTGGAGCTTTAATCCGCTGCTTCTGTGGCTGCTGGGAGAGATTTCCCTTTCTCTTCTTTGTTCTCACAGCTCACAGGAGCTCAGCTTTGGATTTGGCCCTGCCTCTGCGTGTAGGTCGCTGGAGGGCGTCTGTTTTTTCGCTCAGACAGGATGGGGTTAAAGGAGCCGCTGATTCGGGGCCTCCGGCTCACTCAGGCCGGGGGTTGGGGGATGGGGGAAGGAGGGGCACTGCGTGCAGGGCGGGCCTGCAGTGGCAGAGGCAGCATGACGTTGCGGCAGAGGCCGGCGTGACGTTGCACCAGCCTGAGGCCCGCCGTGCGTTGTCCCGGGGAAGTTGTCCCTGGATCCCGGGAACCTGGCAGTGGCGGGCTGCACAGGCTCCGCGGAAGAGGGGTGTGGAGAGTGACCTGTGCTCGCACACAGGCCCCTTGGTGGCGGCAGCAGCAGCCTTAGCGTCTCCCGCCCGTCTCTGGGGTCCGCGGTTTTAGCTGCGGCTCGCGCCCGTCTCTGGGGTTTGCGCTTTCAGCCGCGGGTCGCGCCCGTCTCTGGAGATCCTTTAAGCAGCGCTCTTAAACCCCTCTCCTCGCGCACCAGGAAACAAAGAGGGAAGAAAAAGTCTCTTGCCTCTTCGGCAGGTGCAGGCTTTTCCCTGAACTCCCTCCCGGCTAGTCGTGGTGCACTAACCCCTTCAGGCTATGTTCAAGCCGCCAACCCCAGTCCTCTCCCTGAGCTCCGTCCAAAACCAAAACCCGAGCCTCAGCTCGCAGCCCTGCCCGCCCCGGCGGGTGAGCAGACAAGCCTCTCGGGTTGGTGAGTGCTGGTCGGCACCGATCGTCTGTGCAGGAATCTCCCCGCTTTGCCCTCCGCACCCGTCGCTGTGCACTACTCCGCGGTCCCGAAACTCCCCCCTCCGCCTCCCGCAGTCTCCGCCCGTGGAGGGGCTTCCTAGTGTGTGGAAACTTTTCCTCCTTCACAGCTCCCTCCCACTGGTGCAGGTGCCGTCCTTATTCTTTTGTCTCTGTTTTTTCTTTTGCCCTACCCAGGTACGTGGGGAGTTTCTTGCCTTTTGGGAGGTCTGAGGTCTTCTGCCAGCCTTCAGTAGGAGTTCTGTAGGAGTTGTTCCACGTGTGGATGTATTTCTGGTGTATCCGTGGGGAGGAAGGCGATCTCCAGGTCTTACTCTTCCACCATCTTCAAGGTCCCCCCCACGACTCAATATTTTAAAAAATAAGCCTGATTTAAAAATTGTGGCATTTTTCCAAAGAAAACATACAGGTATCCAACCAGCACAAGAAAAGATGTTCAATATCTCTAATCATGAGGGAAATGCAAATCAAAACCACAGTGAGATATCACCTCACACCTGTCAGAACGGTTATGATTGAAAAGACAAGAAATAACTAATGTTGGCAAGGATGTGGAGAAAAGGGCATACTGTTGTTAGGAATGTAACTAGGTGCAGCCACTATGGAAAACCGTATGGAGATTCCTCAAAATGTTAAAAATAGAACTACCATATGACCCAGCTATTCCACTTCTGAATATTTATCTAAAGAACACAAAAACACTGATTCAAAAAGATATATGTACTTCTATGTTCATTGCAGCATTATTTACAGTAGCCAAGATACAGAAAAACACCTTAGTGTTCATTGATGGATGAATGGATAAAGAAGGAGTGATATACAATGGAATACTACTTATAGAAAAGAATAATATTCGGCATTTGCATCAACATGGATGGAACTTCAAGGGTATTAGATTAAGTGAAATAAGTCAGATGGAGAAAAATAAATACATATGATTCCACCAATATGTAAAATCTAAAACAAAACAAAACAAACCAACAAACAAAATAAAACAAAAGTTGTTACCAGAGGACAAGGGGGTTGATGTTGGTCAAAATGGTTGAAGGGAGTCAACTGTATGGTGATGGATGGCAACTGGATTGTGGTGGTGATCACTTTGTAGTGTATACAAATGTCAAATTATAAGGCTGAACACCTCAAACTACATAATAAAAACTTAATTAAGTAATTTTAAAAAAATAAACTACCCTGACACTTTCCAACTACCCTGACACTTAACAGTTTCCCAATGTATTTTGTATGATTTGCCCCTAAGATTAGTGGGTATATTGAAATGACTTTTAGACAACCATTTTCCTAGATAATTTAACAGTTCAATTATTGAAATTCATTTTTTTAAATACCATACTGTTTTCACTAGGAACTCCTCCTTGAGAGGATACTGAGGTCTAGGAAAGTTGGACAAGCTCCAGACCTCCCAGTTAAATCTTGGTTTCTCCTTTCCCAGTCTATACTTATTCCAGTACATCATTTTAGGGTCAGATCATAGAATACTTTGATGTACATGGCAAAGAGTTTATCCTCGGTTGGAAGGCAGGGGTGGGGATTAAATGTTTTTGATGTACATGACAAAGAGTTTTGCCTCAGTCTTTAGTTGAAGGGCAAGGGTGGGGATTAAATTTTTTTTGAGGAAAGGTACACTATCATTCAATTTTTATGTTAATGCGATTATATATTAGATCTACTAAAACTGTGTGGTATTAAAATAATAGTTATAGAATGCTGAAGCTTGAAAAAACATTGAGATCTTCTAACTCAACTTCCTTATTCCAAGCACATACAAATGGAGGCTCAGTGAGGGGATGTGTCTTCTTCAAGGTCATATGGCAGGTTAAGGTGAGCTCTGGAATTTGGTTCTCTACTGAACCCTGTTCTCTTTCCATTCATGCCATGTCACCTCTCAGAAGTACCTAATGTAAACATCTCACTTATATTTTAAGTATCACCTTTTTCAAGAAGTCTTTCCAGATGTGTTGACTTAAATTAATCTTACCTCAACTCTATCTTATTTCCCTAGTACTGCCATACATTCACCCCATACTGGACACCAAGCCCCATTATAAGTATTGGGAATAAAATAACAAAAATGTATTTATAGACCCTAGCTCATCCTTTTAAATGCACACAATCCTGAGACATCACCAATTTAATCACTAAGACCTTAAGTTTCCTATAATTATTGCTCAAATATGTCTTTTCCATACCCATTACCACTACCTTGGTTTATGTCCATTTTTTCCCACCTAAATTATTTTAACAACCACCTTACCACTGTCCCTGTCTTTGATTTTGCCAGCACTAGTCCACCCTTCGTATCAATCCAGATACATCTTGTTGAAATATCAAACTGATTATTCATTTTCTAGATAGTAGACATCTGTTTGGTTGTCCAGTTTTTCTTTTTACAGTTTTCATCCACAGGAAATATCATTGTGGGGGGTTGACTCTAGCCCTAGGTTATGTAAGTACCTGATCCAGGCCAGGAAAATTATAGTTTCCCACTCACACATCACTGTGATTGCGAAAAATTTGAAAGTAAATACCTCAGCATGCATCTCACAAGAACAAGGACATTCTCCTCCTGACCATGTCCAAGAAATTTTACATTAATACAGCAACATTATAGTCCTTGTTCAATTTTCCTAATAATGTTTATTATCACTAGGTTTTGTTTCATTTCTTTTCTTTATTTTTTTATTCCAAGTCCAATTAATAATCATATATTAAACTTGGTTGTCATGTCTTTTCTTTTGAATTTTATTTTATTTATTTTTTATACAGCAGGTTCTTATTAGTTATCAATTTTATACACATCAGTGTATACATGTCAATCCCATCGTCCAATTCATCACATCACCACACCCACCCCCCTGCAACTTTCCCCCCTTGTTGTCCATACGTTAGTTTTCTACATCTGTGTCTCAATTTCTGCCCTGTAAACCATTTCATCTGTACCATTTTTCTAGGATCCACATATATGCGTTAATATACGACATTTGTTTTCTCTTTCTGACTTACTTCACTCTGTATCATAGTCTCTAGATCCATCCACGTCTCAACAAATGACCCAATTTCATTCCTTTTTTGGTTGAGTAATTCCATTGTATATATGTACCACATCTTCTTTATCCATTCATCTGTCGATGGGCATTTAGGTTGCTTCCATGACCGGGCTATTGTAAATAGTGCTTCAATGAACATTGAGGTGCAGGTGTCTTTTCGAATTATGGTTTTCTTTGGATATATGCCCAGTAGTGGTATTGCTGGATCATATGATAATTCTATTTTTAGTTTTCTAAGGAACCTCCATACTGTTCTCCATAGTGGCTCTATCCATTTACATTCCCATCAACTGTGCAAGAGAATTCCCTTTTCTCCAAACCCTATGCAGCACTTGTTGTTTGTAGATTTTCTGACGATGCCCATTCTAACTGGTGTGAGCTGATACCTCATTGTAGTTTTGATTTGCATTTCTCTAATAATTAGTGATGTTGAGCAGCTTTTTGTGTGTTTCTTGGCCATCTGTATGTCTTCTATGGAGAAATGTGTATTTAGGTCTTCTGTCCATTTTTGGATTGGGTTGTTTGTTTTTTAAATATTGAGCTGCATGAGCTGTTTATATATTTTGGAGATCAATACTTTGTCATTGATTCATTTATAAATATATTCTCCCATTCTGAGGGTTGTCTTTTCATCTTGTTTATGGTTTCCTTTGCTGTGCAAAAGCTTTGAAGCTTCATTTGGTCCCATATGTTTATTTTTGTCTTTATTTCCATTACTCTAGGAGGTGGATAAAAAAATATCTTGCTGTGATTTATGTCAAACAGTGTTCTTCCTATGTTTTCCTCTAAAAGTTTTATAGTGTCCAGTCTTACATTAAGTCTCTAATCCATTTTGAGTTTATTTTTGTGTATGGTGTTAGGGAGTGTTCTAATTTCATTCTTTTACATGTAGCTGTCCAGTTTTCCCAGCACCACTTATTAAAGAGACTGTTTTTCTCCATTGTATATCCTTCCCTCCTGGCTCTTAGATTAGCTGATCATAGGTGCGTGGGTTTACCTCTGGGCTTTCTATCTTGTTCCATTGATCTATATTTCTGTTTTGGGGCCAGTCTTGATTACTGTAGCTTTGTAGTATAGTCTGAAGTCAGGGAGTCTGATTCCTCCAGCTCTGCTTTCCCCCCTGAAGACTGCTTTGGCTATTTGGGGTCTTTTGTGTCTCCAAACAAATTTTAAGATTTTTGGTTCTAGTTCTGTAAAAAAATGCCATTGGTAATTTGATAGGGATTGCATTGAATCTGTAGATTGCTTTGGGTAGTAAAGTCATTTTCATAATATTGATTCTCCCAATCCAAGAACATGGTATATCTCTCCATCTGTTTGTATCATCTTTAATTTCTTTCATCAGTGTCTTATAGTTTTCTGCACACAGGTCTTTGGTCTCCCTAGGTAAGTTTATTCCTAGGTATTTTATTCTTTTTGTTGCAATGGTAAATGGGAGTGTTTCCTTAATTTTTCGTTCAGATTTTTCATCATTAGTGTGTAGGAATGAAAGAGATTTCTGTGCATTAATTTTGTACCTTGAAACTTTACCAAATTCATTGATTAGCTCTAGTAGTTTTCCGGTGGCATCTTTAGGAATCTCTAAGTAGAGTATCATGTCATCTGCAAACAGTGACAGTTTTACTTCTTTTCCAATTTGTATTCCTTTTATTTCTTTTTCTTCTCTGATTACCATGGCTAGGATTTCCAAATCTATGTTGAATAATAGTTGTGAGAGTGGACATCCTTGTCTTGCTCCTGATCTTAGAGGAAATGTTTTCTGCTTTTCACTATTGAGAATGATGTTTGCTGTGGGTTTGTCATATATGGCCTTTATTATGTTGAGGTAGATTCCCTCTATGCCCACTTTCTGGAGAGTTTTTATCATAAATGGGTGTTGAATTTTGTCAAAACCTTTTTCTGCATCTATTGAGATGATCATATGGTTTTTCTTCTTCAATTGGTTAATATGGTGTATCACAATTATTGATTTGCATATATGGAAGAATCTTTGGATTTCCGGGGTAAATCCCACTTGATCATGGTGTATGACCCTTTCAATAGGCTGTTGGATTCTGTTTACTAGTATTTTGTTGAGGATTTTTGCATATATATTCATCAGTTATATTGGTCTGTAATTTATTTTTTTGTAGTATCTTTGTCTGGTTTTGGTATCAGCATGATGGTGGCCTCATAGAATGAGTTTGAGAATGTTCCTTCCTCTGAAAATTTTTGGAAGAGTTTGAGAAGGGTAGGTGTTAGCTCTTCTCTAAATGTTTACTACAATTCACCTGTGAAGCCATCTGGTCCAGGACTTTTGTTTGTTGGAAAATTTTCAATCACAGTTTCAATTTCATTACTTGTGATTGGTCTCTTCATATTTCCTATATCTTCCTTGTTCAGTCTTGGAAGGTTATACCTTTCTAAGAATCTGTCCATATCTTCCAGGTTGTCCACTTTACCGGCATAGAGTTGCTTGTAGTAGTCTCTTAGGATGCTTTATATTTCTGTGGTGTCTCTTGTAACTTCTTCTTTTTCATTTCTAATTTTATTGATTTGAGTCCTCTCCCTCCTTTTCTTGATGAGTCTGGTTAATGGTTTATCAATTTTGTTTATCTTCTCAAAAAACTAGCTTTTAATTTTATTGATTTTTATTATTGTTTTCTTTGTTTCTATTTCTTTTTTTTCCATTTTAACATCTTTATTGGAGTATAATTGCTTTACAATGGTATGTTAGTTTCAGATTCAGAACAAAATGAATCAGTTATATATATACATATGTTCCCATATCTCTTCCCGCTTGCATCTCCCTCTCTCCCACCCTCCCTATCCCACCCCTCCAGGTGGTCACAAAGCACCGAGCTGATCTCCTTGTGCTATGTGGCAGCTTCCCACTAGCTATCTACCTTACATTTGGTAGTGTATATATGTCCATGCCTCTCTCTAGCTTTGTCACACTTTACACTTCCCCCTCCCCATAGCCTCAAGTCCATTCTCTAGTAAGTCTGTGTCTTTATTCCTGTTTCACCCCTAGTTTTTTCATGACATTTTTTCCCTTAAATTCCATATATATGTGTTAGCATACGGTATTTGTCTCTCCCTTTCTGACTTACTTCACTCTGTATGACAGACTCTAGGTCTATCCACCTCATTACAAATAGCTCAATTTCGTTTCTTTTTATGGCTGAGTAATATTCCATTGTATATATGTGCCACATCTTCTTTATCCATTCATCCAATGATGGACACTTAGGTTGTTTCCATCTCTGGGCTATTGTAAATAGAGCTGCAATGAACATTTTGGTACATGACTCTTTTTGAATTATGGTTTTCTCAGGGTATATGGCCAGTAGTGGGATGTCTGGGTCATATGGTAGTTCTATTTGTAGTTTTTTAAGGAATACCCATACTGTTCTCTACAGTGGCTGTATCAATTTACATTCCCACCAACAGTGTAAGAGGGTTCCATTTTCTCCACACCCTCTCCAGCATTTATTTTTCCTAGATATTTTGATGATGGCCATTCTGACTGGTGCGAGATGATATCTCATTGTAGTTTTGATTTGCATTTCTCTAATCATTAGTGATGTTGAGCATTCTTTCATGTGCTTGTTGGCAGTCTGTGTATCTTCTTCGGAGAAATGTCTGTTTAGGTCTTCTGTCCATTTTTGGATTGGGTTGTTTGTTTTTTTGTTATTAAGCTGCATGAGCTGCTTATAAATTTTGGAGATTAATCCTTTGTCAGTTGCTTCATTTGCAAATATTTTCTCCCATTCTGAGGGTTGTCTTTCAGTCTTGTTTATAGTTTCCTTTGCTGCGCAAAAGCTTTGAAGTTTCATTAGGTCCCATTTGTTTATTTTTGTTTTTATTTCCATTTCTCTAGTAGGTGGGTCAAAAAGGACCTTGCTGTGAGTTATGTCATAGAGTGTGCTGCCTATGTTTTCCTCTAAGAGTTTGATAGTTTCTGGCCTTACATTTAGGTCTTTAATCCATTTTAAGCTTATATTTGTGTATGGTGTTAGGGTGTGATCTAATCTCATACTTTTACATGTAGCTGTCCAGTTATCCCAGCACCACTTATTGAAGAGGCTGTCCTTTCTCCACTGTACATTCCTGCCTCCTTTATCAAAGATAAGGTGACCATATGGGCGTGGGTTTATCTCTGGGCTTTCTATCCTGTTCCATTGATCTATATTTCTGTTTTTGTGCCAGTACCATACTGTCTTGATTACTGTAGCTTTGTAGTATAGTCTGAACTCAGGGAGCCTGATTCCTCCAGCTCCGTTTTTTGTTCTCCAGAATGCTTTGGCTATTCGGGGTCTTTTGTGCTTCCATACAAATTGTGAAATTTTTTGTTCTAGTTCTGTGAAAAATGCCAGTGGTAGTTTGATAGGGATTGCCTTGAATCTGTAGATTGCTTTGGGTAGTAGAGTCATTTTCACAATATTGATTCTTCTAATCCAAGAACATGGTATATCTTTCCATCTGTTTGTGTCATCTTTAATTTCTTTCATCAGTGTCTTATAATTTTCTGCATACAGCTCTTTTGTCTCCTTAGGTAGGTTTATTCCTAGATATTTTATTCTGTTTGTTGCAATGGTAAATGGGAGTGTTTTCTTGATTTCACTTTCAGATTTTTCATCATTAGTATATAGGAATGCCAGAGACTTCTGTGCATCAATTTTGTATCCTGCTACTTTACCAAATTCATTGATTAGCTCTAGTAGTTTTCTGGTAGCATCTTTAGGATTCTCTATGTATAGTATCATGTCATCTGCAAAGAGTGACAACTTTACTTCTTCTTTTCTGATTTGGATTTCTTTTATTTCCTTTTCTTCTCTGATTGCTGTGGCTAAAACTTCCAAAACTATGTTGAATAAGAGTGGTGAGAGTGGGCAACCTTCTCTTGTTCCTGATCTTAGTGGAAACGCTTTCAGTTTTTCACCATTGAGGACAATGTTGGCTGTGGGTTTGTCATATATGACCTTTATTATGTTGAGGAAAGTTCCCTCTATGCCTACTTTCTGCAGGCTTTTTATCATAAATGGGTGTTGAATTTTGTCAAAAGCTTTCTCTGCATCTATTGAGATGATCATATGGTTTCTCTCCTTCAATTTGTTAATATGGTGTATCACATTAATTGATTTACATATATTGAAGAATCCTTGCATTCCTGGAATAAATCCCACTTGATCATGGTGTATGATCCATTTAATGTGCTGTTGGATTCTGTTTGCCAGTATTTTGTTGAGGATTTTTGCATCTATGTTCATCAGTGATATTGGCCTGTCGTTTTCTTTCTTTGTGACATCCTTGTCTGGTTTTGGTATCAGGGTGATGGTTGCCTCGTAGAATGAGTTGGGGAGTGTTCCTCCCTCTGCTATATTTTGGAAGAGTTTGAGAAGGATAGGTGATAGCTCTTTTCTAAATGTTTGATAGAATTCGCCTGTGAAGCCATCTGGTCCTGGGCTTTTGTTTGTTGGAAGATTTTTAATCACAGTTTCAATTTCAGTGCTTGTGAAACTGTGATTGGTCTGTTCATATTTTCTATTTCTTGTGATTGGTCTGTTCATATTTTCTATTTCTTCCTGATTCAGTCTTGGCAGGTTGTGCCTTTCTAAGAATTTGTCCATTTATTCCAGGTTGTCCATTTTATTGGCATAGAGTTGCTTGTAGTAATCTCTCATGATCTTTTGTATTTCTGCAGGGCCAGTTGTTACTTCTCCTTTTTCATTTCTAATTCTATTGATTTCAATCTTCTTCCTTTTTTTCTTGATGAGTCTGGCTAATGATTTATCAATTTTGTTTATCCTTTCTAAGAACCAGCTTTTAGTTTTATTGATCTTTGCTATTGTTTCCTTCATTTCTTTTTCATTTATTTCTGATCTGATTTTTATGATTTCTTTCCTTTTGCTAACTTTGGGGGTTTTTTGTTCTTCTTTCTCTAATTGCTTTAGGTGCAAGGTTAGGTTGTTTATTCAAGATGTTTCCTGTTTCTTAAGGTAGGATTGTAGTGCTACAAAATTCCCTCATAGAGCTGCTTTTGCTGCATCCCATAGATTTTGAGTCGTCGTGTCTCCATTGTCATTTGTTTCTAGGTATTTTTTGATTTCCTCTTTGATTTCTTCAATGATCACTTCTTTATTAAGTAGTGTATTGTTTAGCCTCCATGTGTTTGTATTTTTACAGATCTTTTCCTGTAATTGATATATAGTCTCATAGCGTTGTGGTCGGAAAAGATACTTGATACAATTTCAATTTTCTTAAATTTACCAAGGCTTGATTTGTGACCCAAGATGTGATCTATCCTGGAGAATGTTCCATGAGCACTTGAGAAAAATGTGTATTCTCTTGTTTTTTGATGGAATGTCCTATAAATATCAATTAAGTCCATCTTGTTTAATGTATCATTTAAAGCTTGTGTTACCTTATTTATTTTCATTTTGGATGTTCTGTCCATGGGTAAAAGTGGGGTGTTAAAGTCCCCTACTATGAATGTGTTACTGTCGATTTCCCCTTTTATGGCTGTTAGTATTTGCCTTATGTATTGAGGTGCTCCTATGTTGGGTGCATAAATATTTATAATTGTAATATCTTCTTCTTGGATCGATCCCTTTTTCATTATGTAGTGTCCTTCTTTGTCTCTTCTAATAGTCTTTATTTTAAAGTCTATTTTGTCTAATATGAGAATTGCTACTCCAGCTTTCTTTTGGTTTCCAATTGCATGAAATATCTTTTTCCATCCCCTTACTTTCAGTCTGTATATGTCTCTAGGTCTGAGGTGGGTCTCTTGTAGACAGCAAATATATGCGTCTTGTTTTTGTATCCATTCAGCCAATCTGTGTCTTTTGGTGGGAGCATTTAGTCCATTTACATTTAAGGTAATTATCGATATGTATGTTCCCATTCCCATTTTCTTAATTGTTTTGGGTTTGTTATTGTAGGTCTTTTCCTTCTTTTGTGTTTCTTACCTAGAGAAGTTCCTTTAGCAATTGTTGTAAAGGTGGTTTGGTAGTGCTGAACTCTCTCAGCTTTTGCTTCTCTGTAAAGATTTTAATTTCTCCATCAAATCTGAATGAGATCCTTGCTGGGTAGAGTAATCTTGGTTGCAGGTTTTTCTTCTTCATCACTTTCAATATGTCCTGCCACTCCCTTCTGGCTTGCAGAGTTTCTGCTGAAAGATCAGCTGTTAACCTTATGGGGATTCCCTTGTGTGTTCTTTTTCCCTTGCTGTTTTTAATATGCTTTCTTTGTATTTAATTTTTGACAGTTTGATTAATATGTGTCTTGGCATATTTCTCCTTGGATTTATCCTGTTTGGGACTCTCTGTGCTTCCTGGAATTGATTAACTATTTCCTTTCCCAAATTACGGAAGTTTTTTGTTTTTTTGTTTTTTTTTTTTTTTTTTTTTTTTGCGGTACACAGGCCTCTCACCGCTGTGGCTTCGCCTGTTGCGGAGCACAGGCTCCGGACGCGCAGGCTCAGCGGCCATGGCTCACGGGCCCAGCCACTCCGCGGCATGTGGGATCTTCCCGTACCGGGGCACGAACCCATGTCCCCTGCATCGGCAGGCGGACTCTCAACCACTGCGCCACCAGGGAAGCCCCGGAAGTTTTAACTATAATCTCTTCAAATATTTTCTCAGTCCCTTTCTTTTTCTCTTCTTCTTCTGGAATCCCTATAATTCGAATGTTGGTGCATTTAATGTTGTCCCAGATGTCTCTGTGACTGTCCTCAGTTCTTTTCATTCTTTTTTCTTTATTCTGCTCTGCATTAGTTATTTCCACTATTTTATCTTCCAGGTCACTTATCCGTTTTTCTGCCTCAGTTATTCTGCTATTGTTCCCATCTAGAGTATTTTTCATTTCATTTATTGTGTTGTTCATCATTGTTTCTTTCATCTTTAGTTCTTCTATGTCCTTGTTAAATGTTTCTTGCATTTTGTCTATTCTATTTCCAAGATTTTGGATCATCTTTACTATCATTTTTCTGAATTCTTTTTCAAGTAGACTGCCTATTTCCTCTTCATTTGTTAGGTCTGGTGGGTTTTTATCTTGCTCCTTCATCTGCTGTGATTTTCTGTCTTTTCATTTTGCTTATCTTACTGTGTTTGGGGTCTCCCTTTTGCAGGCTGCAGGTTCGTAGTTCCTGTTGTTTTTAGTGTCTGTCCCCAGTGGCTAATATTGGTTCAGTGGGTTGTGTAGGCCTCCTGGTGGAGGGTAATAGTGCCTGTGTTCTGGTGGATGAGGCTGGATCTTGTCTTTCTGGTGGGCAAGTCCACGTCTGGTGGTGTGTTTTGGGTTGTCTGTAGACTTATTATGATTTTGGGCAGCCTCTCTGCTAATGGGTGAGGTTGTGTTTCTGTCTTGCTAGTTGTTTGGCATAGGGTGTCTAGCAATGTAACTTGCTGATCGTTGAGTGAAGCTGGGTGCTGGCATTGAGATGGATACCTCTGGGAGATTTTCGCCGTTTGATGTTATGTGCAGCTGGGAGGCCTCTTGTGGACCAGTGTCCTGAAGTTGGCTCTCTCACCTCAGAGGCACAGCACTATCTCCTGGCTGCAGCACCAAGAGCCTTTCATCCACACAGCTCCTTAATTTGGGATGATTCTTTGTCTACTCATGTATTCCACAGATGCAGTGTACATCAAGTTGATTGTGGATATTTAATCCACTGCTTCTGAGGCTGCTGGGAGAGATTTCCCTTTCTCTTCTTTGTTCTCACAGCTCCCAGGGGCTCAGCTTTAGATTTGGCCCCGCCTGTGCATGTAGGTCGCTGGAGGGCATCTGTTCTTTGCTCAGAAAGGATATGGTTAAAGAGCCGCTGATTTGGAGGCTCTGGCTCACTCAGGCCGGAGGTAGGGAGGGTCACGGAGTGCGGGGCGGGCCTGCAGCGGCAGAGGCCGGCATGAAGTTGCCAGCCTGAGGCGTGCCATGCGTTCTCCCAGAGGAGTTGTCCCTGGATCCCGGGACCCTGGCAGTGACGGGCTGCACAGGCTCCCAAGAAGGAGGGTGTGGATAGTGACCTGTGTTCGCACACAGGCTTCTTGGTGGTGGCAGCAGTGGCCTTAGCATCTCATGTTTATCTCTGTGGTCCGCACTTTTAGCCGTGGCTCGCGCCCATTTCTGGAGCTCCTTTAAGCAGTGTTCTTAATCCCCTCTCCTCATGCACCAGGAAATAAAGAGGGAAGAAAAAGTCTCTTGCATCTTCAGCAGGTCCAGACTTTCCCCCGGACTCCCTCCCGGCCTGCTGTGTTGCACTAATGCCCTGCAGGCTGTGTTCACTCTGCCAACCCCAGTCCTCTCCCAGCGCTCCAAATGAAACTTGAGCCTCAGCTCCCAGTCCCGCCCACCCCGGCGGGTGAGCAGACCAACCTCTCGGCTGGTGAGTGCTGGTCAGCCCTGATCCTCTGTGCTGGAATCTCTCTGCTTTGCCCTCCGCACTCTTGTTGCTGTGCTCTCCTCTGCGGCTCCAAAGCTACCCCACTCCGCCACCCGCAGTCTCCGCCTACGAAGGGGCTTGCTAGTGTGTGGACACTTTTCCTCCTTCACAGCTCACTCCCGCTGGTGCAGGACCTGTCCCTATCCTTTTGTCTCTGTTTATTTTTTTCTTTTGCCCTAACCATGTACGTGGGGGGTTTCTTGCCTTTTGGGAGGTCTGAGGTCTTCTGCCAGCGTTCAGTAGGGGTTCTGTAGGAGTTGTTCCATGTGTAGATGTATTTCTGGTGTATCTGTGGGGAGGAAGGTGATCTCCACTCTATTTCATTTATTTCTGCTCTGATCTTTATGATTTATTTCCTTCTGCTAACTTTGTGTTTTGTTTGTTCTTCTTTCTCTAGTTCTTTAGGTGTAAGATTAGATTGTTTATTTGAGATTTTTCATGTTTCTTGAAGTAGGCTTGTATAGCTATAAACCTCCCACTTAGAACTACTTTTGCTGCATCCCCTAGGTTTTGAATCATTGTGTTTTCATTGTCATTTGTCTCCAGGTATTTTTTGATTTCCTCTTTGATTTCTTCAGTGATCTCTTGGCTATTTAGTAACGTATTATTTAGCCTCCATGTGTTTGTGTTTCTTATGTTTGTTTCCCTGTAATTGATTTCTAATCTCATAGCGTTGGGATCAGAAAAGATGCTTGACATGATTCCAGTTTTCTCTAAATTCTCTGAGGTTTGCTTTGTGACCCAAATTGTGATGTATCCTGGAGAATGTTCCATTCACACTTGAGAAGGAATTGTAATCTGCTGTTTTTGGATGGAATGTCCTATAAATATCAATTAAATCTATCTGATCTATTGCATCATTTAAAGCTATGGATGATCTGTCCGTTGGTGTAAGTGAGGTGTTAATGTCCCCCAGTACTATTCTGTTACTGTTGATATCCTCTTTTATAGCTGTTAGCAGTTGCCTTATGTATTGAGGTGCTCCTATGTTGGGTGCATATATATTTATAATTGTTATATCTTCTTCTTGGATTGATCCCTTGATCATTATGTAGTGTCCTTCCTTGTCTCTTGTAACATTCTTTCTTTTTAAGTCTATTTTATCTGATATGAGTATTGCTACTCCAGCTTTCTTTTGATTTCCATTCGCATGGAATATTTTTTTTCCATATCCTCACTTTCGGTCTTATGTGTCTCTAGGTCTGAAGTGGGTCTCTTGTAGACAGCATATATATGGGTCTTGTTTTTGTATCCATTCAAGAGGCCTGTGTTTTTTGGTTGGAGCATTTAATCCATTCACGTTTAAGGTAATTATCTATATGTGTGTTCCTATGACCATTTTCTTAAGTTGGGGGGTTTTGATTTGGTTGGTCCTTTTGTTCTTTTTTGTTTCTTACTTAGAGAAGTTCCTTTAGCATGTAGATATTCTTTGGTGATGCTGAATTCTCTTAGCTTTTGCTTGTCTGTAAAACTTTTGATTTCTCCATTTTATCTGAATGAGATACTTGCTGGCTAGAGTAATCTTGCTTGTAGGTTCTTCCCTTTCATCACTTTAAGTATATCATGCCACTCCCTTCTGGCTTGTAGAGTTTCTGCTGAGAAATCAGCTGTTAACCTTATGGGAGTTCCCTTATATGTTATTTGTCGTTTTTCCCTTGCTGCTTTCAATAATTCTTCTTTGTCTTTAATTTTTGCCAATTTGATTATTGTGTGTCTCAGTGTGTTTCTCCTTAGGTTTATCCTGTATGGGACTCTCTGCACTTACTGGACTTGCGTGGATATTTCCTTTCCCTTGTTAGGGTAGTTTTCAACTATAATGTCTTCAAATATTTTCTTGGGTCTTTTCTCTCTCTCTTCTTCTGGGACCTCTATAATGTGAATGTTGTTGCATTTAATGTTGTCTCAGACGTCTCTTAGGCTGTCTTCATTTCTCTTCATTCTGTTTTCTTTATTCTGTTCCACAGCAGTGAATTCCACCATTCTGTCTTCCAGGTCACTTATCTGTTCTTCTGCCTCAGTTATTCTGCTATTGATTCCTTCTAGTGTAGTTTTCATTTCAGTTATTGTATTGTTCATCTCTGTTTGTTTGTTATTTAATTCTTCTAGGTCTTTATTAAACATTTCTTGCATCTTCTCGGTCTTTTCCTCCATTCATTTTCCGAGGTCCTGGATCATCTTCACTATCATTATTCTGAAATCTTTTTCTGGAAGTTTGCCTATCTCCACTTCATTTAGTTATTTTTCTGTGGTTTTACCTTGTTCTTTCATCTGGTACATAGCCTTCTGCCTTTTCATCTTGTCTATATTTCTGTGAATGTGGTTTTCGTTCCACAGGTTGCAGGATTGTAGTTCTTCTTACGTCTGCTCTGTCATGTCTTTTTTTTTTCTCTTCTCCTTTTTTTTTTTTTTTTTTTTTTGCTGTATGCAGACCTCTCACTGTTGTGGCCTGTCCCATTGCAGAGCACAGGCTCAGGACACGCAGGCCCAGTGGCCATGGCTCACTGGTCTAGCTGCTCCGCAGCATGCGGGATCCTCCCAGACTGGGGCACGAACCCGTGTCCCCTGCATCAGCAGGTGGACTCTCAACCACTGCACCACCAGGGAAGCCCTGTCATGTCTTTTTAATCTCCTTAGTTCTAGAATACTTCCCTACCTTTTTTTGTCTTTTCGTAACATTTATATTTTTAAAGAATAAAGTCATTTTCTTGTAGAAGGTCGCATTCAGGATTTGTCTGTTTTCTCATGATCAGATTCAAACTAAATTATTTTTGGCAACTACTTGGGTGACATTTTGTCCTTATCAATGCCTTCCATTAGAAGGCACTCATATTAGCTTGTTTTGTTACTGATTATGCTATTTGGGTACTTCATTAAAGTAATACTCACCAAGTCTCTCTATTATAAAGGTGTATTTTTCCTTTGTAATTATTGTAACTAATAATCCATTGTCTGATACTTTGAAAAATGTGAATACACTATGGCCCATCAATTTTTGTACCCAGTGGTTCAAACATTTTTTTTGTTTGTTTTAGGTTTTTTTGGCGGTACACGGGCCTCTCAGTGTCGTGGCATCTCCCGTTGCGGAGCACAGGCTCTGGACACGCAGGCCCAGTGGCCACGGCTCACGGGCCCAGCCGCTCCGTGGCACGTGGGATCCTCCCGGACCGGGGCACAAACCCGCGTCCCCCGCATTGGCAGGCGGACTCTCAACCACTATGCCACCAGGGAAGCCCCAAACATTTTTTGATGAGGATGCTGTAGCCACCTATTACATTAGTGGTGCAGAATTGTCATTTTCTAAATCTAATATTTCTTTTACATTTATTAATTGGCATTCTTCTGTGAATAAGTACTTCTCTGCACACCAACCCTTTTCTTTTAGTATCACCATGAATTTATGGCTGCTTTTATTCAGTATTTTTAAATCCATTACTCTCATTATCATTTGTGAAGCTCAAAATGTCTCAAATTTATCCAATGTGAGCCCTTTAAAACTGGCTTCTGTTGTCCTTTTGACATGTCTCCATTAGTTTCTGTGTGCTTTCTTACTTTTGGGCAGACACAGCAAAGTGTTCCAGACTTACTTTGTACTTTCTCTTCCCCAAATCTGGTATCACGCATTTCTCCAAGGAGCTCTGGTTTTCTTGTTGCTGCTGTTCTTGTTGTTGTTTCCTGGGGAATGATCTCAGGATCTGGTCACTAGCATGCTCATTGCTACTGGGATATTATTCCTTTTAGATCCTTACAATGGACAGTGCTAGGAAATACTGCAGTATATATTCTGCTTCCAGACAAGATGGAGTATATTAGGCACTGGATTTACCTTCACACTTTTTTTTGTTTGTTTTGTTTAAATTTTATTTATTTATTTTCTTGGCTGCGTTGGGTCTTCATTGCTGCGAGTGGGCTTTCTCCACTTGTGGTGAGCAGGGACTACTCTTCTTTGCAGGTCGCGGCCTTCTCATTGCAGTGGCTTCTCTTGTTGTGGAGCATGAGCTCTAGACACACGGGCTTCAATAGTTGTGGCTCACAGGCTCTAGAGTACAGCCTCAGTAGTTGTGACATACAGGCTTAGTTGCTCCATGGCATGTAGGATCTTCCCAGATGAGGGCTCAAACCCATGTCCCCTGCATTGGCAGGTGGATTCTTAACCACTGAGCCATCAGTGAAGTCCTTACCTTCACACTTTTAACAACTAGAAATCTGGACTAAATATATAAAACCACTGTTGTCAGATAATGGACAACAAAGAACACACAGACTGTGATCCCTTAGAGAAGAGAAACAAACAAGATAGTTTCCAACAATTTCCTTGTCCTTCTGTCTGGAAGCACACTGCAGACCACACTGCAGATCCCAAGCAGAGCATGCTGGTCTTGTCACATTGAGGAGACAGATGTCAGAGTTCAGAGAGTCCAAGATGGCTGATTACAGGGCAGATTTCCGAATAAGAAGGGATGATACAGGTAAATAGCTCCAGCTCCCAGAAGTCACACAGGGCTGGGAATGACTTGAGCTCCCACTGGTCACAGTGGAGAGTCCTTGTGATCTCTCAGAGCATTCAGAATATACAGAGGGTTATGCCTTAAGAGTGAGGCTTAACTATAACTAGAGTAAATGTTTCTGTAGACATGCTCTACTGAAGCACAAAAACAAGCCTCAAAGGCTTAAACTGGACTGCCAGAAACTCAACTTCCCAGCAGAATAGAGACTAACACTCTTTAAAGGAAGACAACTAAATCAGATGATCGAACATATAAGTTTCACAATGCACAATCAAAAATTACTAGACATGCCAAGAAGCAGGAAGATGACATCCAAATGATAGAAGTGATGGAACTACCAGACAAGGCTATTAAAATGGCCATTACATCTATGTTTTAGTAGTTGAAAGAGAAAACAAACATAATAAGGAGAGGAAAAGGAAGTTATAAATAGAACTTCTAGAGATGAAAGATATAATTGCTTGGTGATTTCATTTTATTTTCTGAATATGTTAAACATATTCAATATTCAATATTTTAAAATATTACATAGAAAGATATTTTCGGAAAAATCCATGCCCCCTGTGAGTAACCAATATTCTAGTTTCTGGATTATGCTTTCTATACTTCTTTTTGTAAAATAAACAAATGTGTTCCTCTTTCCCCTTTTCGCTTACATAAAAGCTAGTATAATATAAAAGCCAATTTGGCCTTTTTAAAAAAAATTTAACAATATACCATGAGAATTACTACATATCAGTTTACACAGATCAACTTCATAATTTTTACAGCTGCATATATTATTCCTCTGTGTGGATGCACCATAGTTTGAGTCTCTATGGACGGACACAAGTTTTTTCCTCAATATTTTGCTACATAAGAAATACTGCAACTAATAACCTTGTGCATGTGTTTTTCACATTATTGGTATTATATCTTCAGGATAAATTTATAGCAATGGGATTGCTGGGTCAAAGGGCAAGTGCATATATAATTTGTTAGATATCACCAACTTCCTCTGCACAGGGACTGCAAAATTCTGCACTCCCAGCAGTGCTATATAAGAGTGTCTGCTTTCCCTGTGTAAGCAGCTCCTTTACCCATTTTCTGTTTGTTCATCCCTGTTTTCCTTAGACTGTAATCATAAAGATGAGCTCATTAGGCAATTTTTAACTTAGCTCCTGATTTCTGCTCTTCTAAATACACACAACACCTTACTTAACCTGTTGATTACTTTTCTAGATTAGAAGGAATAAGAATGAAGAATTAAGTAGTTAAAGAATGACTGACTCTCTTCCCCTAGCTTCCTCTTAGTAAATTTGCAGGTGGACCATGTGGACAAGTCAGCATTCCAAGGAAGATTGGGAGAAGTCAGCAGGTCTACATGCAATGGAAAAATGACGAAGAATATGACCTCCTGCCTTAATGATTAACTGAGATTTTTTCCCCCTTTTTCCCTTTAAAAATTGTCATGGCTGAGCAGAATATCCGGAACTGGTCTCTGGACACAAGTCCATCTTCTCCCCAGATTGCCAGCTTTCTGGAAAAAAGCATCTTTCTTCTCTGCCAAAGATTGTCCCTCAATGTATTGGTTGTTGAGTGGTGAGTGGCCAAACCTGAATTCAGTTATACCCACAGCCACACGAACAGAGTGTGGGCCAAGCTGTTAAACGTTTGTCAATCTGAATAAATGAGAAATTGTATCTTAGTGTAGTCTTAACTTGAATTTAGTTCTTTTCTGAACACCAAGTGAAGAGACACCTGTCATCCTGGAGACATACATTGATCCTCCCTTACAGACAGTGTCCTGGCTGAAGACTGATCCTCCCCTGAAGGATATTTCACCAAACCTGAGTGTTGCTGCTCTACAAACCATTTCAGGTGGTAGTAGTATTCCACCATGAGCACTGGATTATAACTAGTTTTCAGTTTACATTCCCTTGCTCAGCCATTATTCTGCAAAGCACAATCACTGTTAGAATAGGTGGATCCACAGGTGCTTTCAATGTCAGCCACTTGTGTACCCAAACCATTCCTCCTCCAGAGACCCAGGCCTTCAGTGTGTTTCTGGATCACCAGCCCGGACTCCTCTTTCTCCTCTTTGGTGTGCTTTTCTACCAGCAGTCTAGGATAAGGCCATGCCATCTAAGAAGATAGCTTTCATTGACTTCAAATTCCTGGGTTTGGGTTCTATGTGCTACTATCACAGAAGAGCCCCAGACATTAGGTGAATTGACCAACAGAACTCTCAGACTACCTGTGCCTACTAAAAGATTTTATTTGGAACAGTATTTATTAAGACAATTACATAACCATTACATCTTTTCCCAAGGCCTACTTGCCTGACACTTTCATTTCTAAGAAGGGCAATGCAAATGATTCTTCCCAGAACAAAGACCCATTTAAGGATATTTTCTCTTCATTCCTAAATCAAAAGAAGTTTGAAGCTTCTCTCCTTAAAAAAAAAAAAATTATTCTCTGCCTTATCATATCTGTTCTTCCCACCAGATTACCCATGTTGAATATAAGCCCATGACCCCAAGAAAAGATGATTAGAACTCTGAAAACTACCTAGCATTCTTAACACCCAATACTGTATTTCTCATTTGAATGTTCATTAATTAATAAACAAAAATATTTCCCAGTTTCTTGAAAGCTGCAACCACTTTCAATACACTCACTGTTGTTTCAAAATACTGCCCCAACTAAGTAATAGACCCCTTAAGGATAATAACTATATCTTTTGATTTCTCTAATACAGGAGAATTTAATAAAGAACTAAAGACAAAAAAGGGCTTCAGGAATTTAAATATTTGTGACTTTTACCCCACCTACGGAACCTTAAATTGATTGGTGGCAAGAACTAGATCATATTTATGTTGGTATTCATGTCTCACCCTTACACCATCATATTCTCTCTCTGAATTTTCCTCTGCAAGTCTTCTTCTCTTAACTAGCCATAATTTTTTTCAATGGTCAATCGACTCATTGCTTTAGTACACAAATATTTTGTTCCTATTTTTGTATCAAAGAAACACATAGAAATTTTCTTCTCATAGAGAGAATGAGATGGGAATATAGAACGGGAATATAAAATTTCCCGTTTCAGTAATGGGAAATTTTACTCAGAAAAGTTATCCGGGGGAAAAGTGAAAAAAGCAATACACATAATCATAGAGAGAGAATCTAAGGGAAGAAACTGAGAAGCAGAACTTAATTGGTTAAATGTGAAATTTTGAAAAGCCACAAAATGATCATAAAAGACATTTAGAGTTAGTTTCACTTTCACAAACCTGTGTCCATTGGACCTTTTCAGATAAAGAAGAGCTGATGGTCTTCTTTCTGTGGACCATGCTCTTTTCCTAATTAAAGGACTCACACAGAAGGAAATCATAGAAATAAACCAGGAAGAAACTGGGATGTCATACTTAGATCTGTTACTCACTATACCTTGAACAATGCACTTAAACATTCTCTGCCTCAGTTTCCTATCTCTGTAAAAATAATGATGGGAGAAGATACATCTATCTACAGGAATATTGTAAAGGTAAAATAAGATCATGTATCTGAAAGTGTTTTGTGGAATGTCAAGTACCTTTCTTTAAGACCCACTGTGCTCACACTTTGCAAACCCATTTATTCCTCAAAATTATCCCGGAGGTATCATTACGCCTACTGTACAGTTGAGGAGACTGAGGTTCAGAGAACTCAGAACCTTAATCTTAAAATTATCTGATGTGATATTGTGATTAATAATAAGGAATGTATATTTGGTCTTCGTCCCTGTTTCTGACGCAGAGGTCCTAAAAGTCCTGGAATTTCCTAAGTGATGAGAGTAGTAAACGTGCCTCAATATTCATAACAAACCCCTTTCAACCACATCTGAGTTTACATTAATAAAGTGACTTTTGGAAAACACTAAATATGTGAGCTTGTTGCCAGGGGAACCAACCATGTGATTAGAGAGTTGGAACATTCAGTCCCACTCCCCTGACCTCCAGGGAGGATAGAGGGGTTGGAGGTTGAAACAATTGTCAGTGGCCAGTGATTTAGTCAATTGTGTCTATGCAATGAAGCCTCCATAAAAACCCCAAAAGACTGGATTTGGAAAGCTTCCAGGCTGGTGAACCGGAATGCTTCTACATGCTACTATGCCAGACCACAAGCTCCAAGAAGACAGAAGTTCCTTTGTTCAAGACATCACCCCATGTATCTCTTTGATTCATATATTTCAATCCTTTGTAATAAATCAGTTATTTAGTGAGTAAATGGATTTCCTGAGTTCTGTGAGCCACTACAGCAAAATAATCAAACCCTAAGAGTGGGGTCATGGGATCTTCTGATTTATAGTCAGTTGGTCAGAAGCACAAGTGAAAACCTGGGCTTGCAATTGACATCTGAAGTGGAGGGTGGCCTTGTAGAACTGAGCCCTTAACCTACGGAGTCTGATGCTATTTCCAGGTAAAGAGTGTCAGAATTGCATTGAATTGTAGGGCATCCAGTTGGTGTCAGAGACTTGCTTGATGGTGTGGAAGAAACCACCATACACACGTTGGAATTGGGCACAGGGTTGGAATTAGTGAACAGAATCTGCACCTGATTAGTACAGCAAAAATTTGAACTGATTGCAAATGCCATCATCCATCTGCTATCCATGTCCTATCAGTGTAAAAAGCAAATGCTTTTTCAAAATCACTAAAATATCTTCTCTGATAAGTTACTTGCTCACTAACAGAAAAGAAATGAGCTTATACAAATAATGCATTCTTTTTCTTTAAAGGATTAAAGGAGAGGTGAATGGCTGAATACAAGTGATCTGGGTTAAGACATAGTTGATAAGAATAGTTGATTTTGATAAGAATTTTAGGCAAGGCAATTGAGGAAGGAAAAATGTCATAGAATCCACAGGTAATTTGATGGCTCTCAGCTCCTTCTTAAGATTTGGCAGAACTCATAAATCTTTACCCAAAATGAATTTCTTGTTGTTTTCTCATTTAGCCAATTTTTAATCCTGCTCAGCCATTTCTCTAACAAACCCAAAGCAATGGGGATGGGAGTTATATTATAGTTTTATATTTTCTTCTTTATAGTTCCCAAACGGTCTGAATAGAAAAGCATTTTAGTATTTCTCCCACAAAAGACCAGTGTTTGAAACAGAGAATGTTCCAGGCATTGGCCTGTATTCATCTAAATTTAAATTTCAGGTAGAGTTAATATTATTAAAATGGAAATTGTGCAAGTATGTATGGTAACTTGTTTTGTGAAATTAACTAGATTTCCAGTAACAGTCAAATACTGGGGATATGCAGTTATTGCTTAAATCTGAGATAAAAAGACGCCCACTTTCAAAAAGGAAAGAACTATGGAAAAACCTTGTATCTTAAAAGATGAATATGAATCACAGGAATGAGACAATTTTACCCTTGACAGGGAGGAAAGGGTTTTTCCTTTGGGGGCTGGAGATGAAACACTTAAAAGTAAGAATTTAAAGCTGCAATTCTCTTGAAGGGCTTTGTGACTTACAATTGCATTTATTGGTCTGACAAATTGGTTTTTACAGATGCCGTGATTTGTAAACCAAATATACTGTTTGGCTGGTAACCTCAAAGAGACCACACATCTCACTAAAATGCCTGAGAGGAACTTCCACTATGTTTGTTTATACAGGTGGCAGAGAACACAGAAAGGGGCTACCTGCCAGGTAGTGCAGTCAATCACAAAACATGATCCTTAACAATGAGGATGGGATTGAATTGTCTCTGTTACCCTATACTGGGATCTTCCTTACTGAACTGGCACCTCCTGTTCTATCTGAACCAAAAGAAAGAAGGAAAAGAAACATGGCAGCAAGACATGATAGAGATTGTGTGATGGAGTTTAAACTGGGACTGGAAACCAGAACTCGAAGTCTGGATTTATTGGCCATATAATTCTGGAGGTATCACTTCTCTTATGTTTCCCTTTCTCATGGGACAGAAGAGAAAAGTGAGTAAGTGCCCGGGTTCTGAAGCCAGACACATCTGGACTTGAATCTTCTTTCAACCTCTTGCTGTCTGTGTGTCCTCTCTGAGCCTTATTTTCCATATCTGTGAAATAAGAATAATAATATTACCTCATTGTATTAGTCAGAGTTCTCCAGAGAAACAGAATGAATAGGATGTGTGTGTGTGTGTGTGTGTGTGTGTGTGTGTGTGTGTGTGTGTAGGGAGAGAGAAAGAGATTGAGAGAGAAAAATTATAAGGAATTAACTCATGTGATTATGGAGGCTGACAAGTCCAAAATCTGCAGGATGGGCTGGCAGGCTGGAGATCCAGCAGAGCCAATGTGCTAGGTTGAGCCTGAAGGCTGTCTGCTGTAGAACTAGGAAAAGCTGATGTTGCAGATGAAGTCTGAAGGCAGGCTGCTGGAGAATTCCCTTTTGCTCAGGGGAGGCAAGTCTCTTTTTCTATTCAGGCCTTAAACTAACTGGATGAGGCCCACACACACTTATGGAGAACAATCTGTTTTATGAAAAGATCACCAATTTAAATGTTAATCTCACCTAAAACATCCTCACAGAAATATCCAGAATAAAGTTTGACCAAATATTTGGGCTCCCTATGACCAAGCCAAGTTTACACATAAAATTAACCATCACACTCGTGTCATCCTCACAATATTCCTATGAAATGAATACTATTTGTGAAGCACATCTCCCAAGTTCAAACAACAAATAGCCAAGTAGTGTGTCAAATAGTGACAAAGCCAGGAGTCACTGTGGCTCCCTCTGCTCTCAAGACATTTCCAAATTAACTGCTTCTCCTCAATATCTCCTCCATATATATTCAGTAGCTTCTTGTTAAGAACTCTAAATATATTCAACCATGTAAATTTATAGTGTATGCTTATTTCCTTTTCTGACAGTTCCACCATGATATCACTACTGAGGTAAATGAAATTGAAAAGCAGTTACCTAATCCCCTGTTATCAAGAATCTTTCTACTTTAATGATTATATTCTCCCATTTATTTCCTCCTTTGAAAGATACTACTATGGTTCCTAGAATGAGAAAAAGAGAGGAGAGGGTACGTTTAGGTGGAAATAAGGGAGGAAAGAAGGAATCACTTGAAAACATAATAGATATGTATCTAAGATAACCACATCAATAAAACAGGCAGACAACACCATCAGCTTTCCCTCGCTTAATCCTAAAACCCATAAACCAGTTGTCTGGGGCCCTGGATAACAATTGTAAAAATCTGTTTTGAATACCCAGGCAAATTAACTTGTCTGTAGTTGTAGAAAGAACAGATATTTGTACATCAGAAGAAGAGCTAGCAACAATAACACTCTCTGGTCACTTTGGAAACCAGAGCAAGCCTTGTCCTTCACATCCACACAGTGTCCTGCAACTTTGGCCCTGTAGCCCTGCCAGCTTGCTCCAACCTATGAAGGGTGAGAGCAGTGATTGTCCACAGCCCTTCTGATGGCTGTGGTGCTGCTCTCCAGGATTATTAAGGCTGTCATTTTGCAAGCCTCACATATTACTTCTTCCCTAGCATGAACCCATTTGAGATCAAACTGCCATCTGTAACTACACTTCCACATTCCTTCTCATCTAAGGAAGAATCTCTAGTCTTCGTGAAATGTATTTATAATCCAGTTTCAGTACATAGCTTTCATTGACTCAATACTGGAAGAGACCTCAAAGGTCTATGAGTCCAACTTTCTGCCTAGTGTATATGTATATACATACACACAATGTAATATTACTCAGCCATAAAAACTATTGAAATTCTGCCATTTTAGCAATGTGGATGGACCTGGAGAATATTATGCTTAGTGAAATAAGTCAGAGAAAGAAAAATACTGCATGATATCACTTATATGTGGAATCTAAAAAATGAAACAAATGAATGTATGTAGTAAAACAGAAGCAGACTGCCATATATAGAGAACAAATCAGTGGTTACCAAAGTGGAGAGGGAAGGGGGAGAGGGAGATTAGGGGTATGGAATTAAGAGAGACAAACTACTATGTATAAAATAGATAAGCGACAAAGATACATTATATAGCACAGGGAATTATAGCCATTATCTTGTAATAACTTTTAATGGAGTATAATCTGTAAAAATACTGAATCACTATGCTGTATACCTAAAAGTAATATAATATTATAAATCAACTATACTTCAATTTTTTTTAAAAAAAGTACCACAATTTCCCAGTCAGGTTATCATTTAATCCATCTTTCCTATTGCAATCTGGCAAAACCAAGTAGACCATGTCCATTTGAATGTAGTGACTGGATCTGCTGGTCACCTCAAAATGAAAAACTTTAGTGAGAGACTCAAGGGTGTAATCAAAAGATTCCCTTCATGCAAATGATGTGATGGTCATTAAAAATTCTAGATTCCTTGGTATTGAAAAGATTGGTAAAAAAAAACTTTTGAAACTAAAATCTTGACTTACTCTGAGTTAGGAAATCTGTTAATTATTTAAAAGAAATTAAGTTCTAGGTCCATTAGATTTATCTGAATTTTGGAAACAATGAGAATCTAAATGCTTCTTCTTCATACTGGGCTGAGTAAGCATTAAGTAGTAGAGAGCTAAAAGATTGTTTCCTCTCATGTAAACTGGAAAACTTTGACTAAGTCACAATACATCAGAAAGAAACAAACACTAAGCCAGGAGGTAGCAGATACAGGGAAGAGGAAATCACGGGAAACACTCCATCACATCCTTCACAAAGCTAATTCCAAGCCATTCTCTAACAAGCTTTGTTTGCTAAGGACCCAGAATGACAGGTGGGGCACATAATAAAAAAATAAAACTTATTACACAACAAAATGAAAATAAAGGTTGTCACAATCAAGTTCATTCAAAATAAAACCTTCACTATGCTTTGATCTCAGGATTTAAAAAGTAAAAATCTTCCAGTTACAAATGTTGGGTTTTAATGCTTTTCCCATGATATTAGAAACTTTCAATTCAGATAATATTTTATGGGCAATATTTTATTATTTATTTATCCACTGTAAAAATCAGGTCCACAAACACTGAATGTTTTCAGCTACCAACTTTGCCAAAAGGCAGTTTTAAAAAGAGATGATCAAGGAAAAATGCTGCTTTTGAATTAATTCTGACTGAAAAAAAAAATGAAGGATTGGGCTATATTGAGAAACTGAAGAGAAAGTTGTCACTCTTGTTTTTTTAACCTCATGTTGAATTCATTGTACTTAGTTCATGATTTTCATCTTTGGTCTGGAGGTGGGATCAAGATGGCAGAATAGGAAGATGCTAAGCTCACCTCCCCTCATCAAAACTACAACTACATATAGAACGACTTTCACTGAAATTCAGCTGAAGACTAGCAAAATGGCTTTTCTAAAATCACAACTGTAAAGAAAAATACACACTGAGTCTGATAGGAAGAGAGGAGAAGTGATCTGGTTGGGACCCACACACCTAGTCGGGGACCCAGAAGAGGAGGCTATATCACAGGCACAGGGATCCTCCCTGGGGATCAGAAGATTTAAACCACATATTAGACAACCCAGCCTTGGGGTCAGATATACAGTGGACAAGCCCACTGACCCGGTTTGAAAACCAATGGGGTTTACTGGAGGGCTGTAAGAAACTGAGAATTGCTTGCTCCAAGTCACAGCATGGAGGCAGCAGATTGAAAACTGCCTGGTGCTCTGGCCAGCTTGCCAGGACCACCCCAGCACACCCCAAGCCTGCACCGAGCTTCTGTTCCACACCCTCTTATGCTGGTACTGCTCCCCACTAAGGCAGAGTCTGCATTGCCAACAAGAGTACACACACACAGAAGGAATGGAATCGCTTGGGCCCCAGCCTTGCCTCTGTCCAGGGTGGAGGTAGCCATTGCCAGTGCATGCTTCCATGTGCACACAAGGGATTGAGCAAAACCAGCTTAGTAGTGTGGCTCCAAAGCCTCCAGAGCTGACCAAGCCTCTAACCAAGGTGCTCACACCAGAAGAAAAAATGAAACCAGCACAAAAATGCAGCCCCAAGCCCTTGGGCTATAGCCACGCCCCCAACCAAAGTAGAGACTACCATCATGTCCCAGGAAAAACACAAATCCTTGAGTGCTCCAGATCCTTGGGACTTGATCCTGCCCCCAATTAGTCTGTGACTGCCACTGAGCATAAGAGAAGTCCTTCTTCATACCTGGCTCTGGCTCTAACCCCTCCAACTCCAGCCTTACACTAAGGTGGAAGCTGCCAGAACACTGCAGAAGAAGATGCGGCTAATGCTCACTTCAGATCCAACTTTACCACCAAAGCCACTGCACAAACACAGATAGCATGAGGACACACCAACACAAGGACATGCCTTCAAGAATGGGATAGGTAACTGTTTTACTTACTATCCTAAAGATAGAGAAAGTTAAACAAAGTGAGAAGACAGAGAAATATGTTTCAAAAAACAAAAAAAGAACAAGAAAGAAAACCCCTAGTGAAACAGAAATAATTTACCTGAAAAATAGTCCAAAGCAATAGTAATAAAAATGCTAACTGAATTTGAGAAAAGAGTAGATGAACACAGTAAAAATTTCAACAAAGAACTAGAGCACATAAAAAAGAACCAGTCAGAGCTGAAGAATACAATAATTGACATGGAAAGTATACTAAAAGGAATTAACAGCAGATTAGGTGATACAGAAGAATGCATAAGTGATCTGGAAGATATAATAATTATTAGCAATAATAACAATGTTCTCACACAACCATAAGAGCAAAAAGAAAAACAAAATTTAAAAAGGATACTTGGTGGTGCAGTGTTAAGAATCCATCTGCCAATGCAGGGGACATGGGTTTGAGTCCTGGTCCATGAAGACCCCACATGCCGTGGAGCAACTAAGCCTGTGAACCCCAACTACTGAGCCTGTGCTCTAGAGCCCATTAGCCATAACTACTGAAGCCTGCATGCCTACAGCTCATGCTCCACAAGAGAAGCCACCGCAATGAGAAGCCCATGTATGGCAACAAAGAGTAGCTCCCACTCATTGCAACTAGAGAAAGCCCGCATGCAGCAATGCAGACCCAACACAGCCAAAAAGAAATTAATTAATTTTAAATAATTAATTAATTTTAATTAATTAATTTTTAATTAATTAATTAAAAAAATGATATTTGAAGGAACCTCAGGAACAAAAACAAGCATAGTAACATTTGCATTACAAAGTTCCCAGAAGGAACTTTGTAAAAGAAAGGGGTAGAAAAAGTATTTGATGAAATTATGGTTGAGAACTTCCCTAACCTGAAGAAGGAAAGAGACATCCAGGTAGAGGAAGCACAGAGCGTCCCAACCAAGATGAACCCAGAGTTTCACACCAAAAAATATCATAATTAAAATAGCAAAAGTTAAAGAGGGAATTTCAAAGGCAGCAGTAGAAAAACAGAGTCACATACAAGGGAACTCCCATAAGGTTATCAGCTAATTTTTCAGCAGAAACTTCATAGGCCACAGGCCACAAGCATGATATGTTTAAGTGCTGAAAGGAAAAGACTTACAACTTAGGATACTCTACCAGTAAGGTTATCATTCAAAGTTGAAGGAGAGGTAAAGAGCTTTTTATATAAGCAAAAACTAAGAGTTCATCAATACTATACTGACCTTATAGGACATGTGAGAAGATCTTCTTTAGGTGAAAAAGAAAAGACTACAACAATAAATAAGAGATTATAGAGAGAAAAATTCCACTGAAAAAGGCAAATATAAAGACTGTAGATCAACTACTTAAAGAACCTACTACAAAGATCAAAAGACAAAAATTGTAAAATCAATTATAACTACAATAAACAGAAAAGGAATAGACATAGTGTAAACTATGACATCAATAACACAAAACATGGGAGGGGGAGTAAAGATGTAGATCTTTTAGAATGTGTTTGAACTTAAATGACTGTCACTTTAAAACAAGTAAACATAATTATAGATCAACATATATGAACTCCATGACAAACACAAATCAAAAACCTACAATAATAGATACACAAAAACTAGAGAGAAAGGCACAAAAACATAACATTAAGAAAATCATTGAACCAAAGGGGAGAGACAAAAAAAGAAGAAGAGAGAAGAACTACAAATATAACCTTAAGCAAGCAACAAAATGGCAGCAAGTACATACATATAAATACTCACTTCAAATGTCAATGGAATAAATGCTTCAATCAAAAGATACAGGGGGGCTCCCTTGATGGCACAGTGGTTAAGAATCCACCTGTCAATGCAGGGGACATAGGTTCGAGCCCTGGCCCAGGAAGATCCCACATGCCATGGAGCAACTAAGCCTGTGCACCACAACTACTGAGCCTGTGCTCTAAAGCCCACAAGCCACAACTAGTGAGCCCATGTGCCACAACTACTGAGGTCCTTTTGCCCAGAGCCTGTGATCTGCAACAAGAGAAGTCATGAAAATGAGAAGCCTGCGCACCGCGATGAAGAGTAGCCCCGACTCACCACAGCTAGAGAAAACCCGTGCACAGCAACAAGGACCCAACACAGCCATAAATAAATAAATAACTTTATTTATTTAAAAAAAGATATAGGGTGGCTGATTAGATTAAAAATACCCATCTATAGGCTGCCTATAAGAGACTAACTTCAGAGCTAAAGACACACAGACTGAAAGTGAAGAGATGGAAAAAGATATAACATTCAAACGGAAACAAAATGAAAACTAGGGTAGGAAAACTCGTATCAGACAAAAGAGAATTTAAAACAAAGTCTATAATAAAATATTTTTTAAAGGCATTATATAATCTTAAAAGGTTCAACACAAGAAGAGGATATAAAGTTCATAAACATATATGCACCTAACATAGGAGCTCCTAAATATACATAGCAAATATTAACAGACATAAAGGGAGAAATTGACAATAATAAAATAATAGAAGACTTTAATACCCCACTTACATCAATGGACACATCAACCAGACAAAATCAATAAGGCAATAGTGCCTTGAATAATACAATAGACCAGTTGGACTGAAAAGATATCTCCAGGACATTCCATCCAAGAACAGCAGAATACAAAAATTTTCAAGTGCACATGAAACGTTTTCCAGGATAGATTACATGCTAGGCCACAAAACAATTCTCGTATAATTTAAGAGGATAGAAGTTATTTCAAGCATCTTTTCCAACCACTGTAGTATGAAAGTAGAAATCAATTACAAGAAGAAAAGTGGGAAAAGGAGAAACACATGGAGATTAAACAATATGCTACCAAAAAACCAATGGGTCAATGAAGAAATCAAACAGAAAATCAGAAAATAACCTGAGACAAATGACTATGGAACCACAATTCTTCAAAATCGATGAGATGCAGCAAGAGCAGTTTTAGAGGGAAGCTTATAGGGATACAGGATTTCCTTAAGAAACAAGAAAAATCTCAAATAAACAACCTGACATACCATCTGAAGGAATTTGAAAAAGAACAATCAAAGCACGAAGTCAGCAGAAAGAAGGAAATAGTAAATATCAGATAGGAAATATATAAAATGAGGGAAAAAAAATAGAAAAGATGAATAAAACCAAGAGGTTTTTTTTGAAAAGGTAAAAAACAAAATTGATAAACCTTTAGCCACGTTCATTAAGAAGAAAAGGGAGAGGACTCAAATAAACAAAATTAGAAATGAGAGAGGAGAAATAAAAAGCAATACCAAGAAATACAAAAAAAATCATGAGAAAACTATGAACAGTGACATACCAAAAAATTGGACAAACTAGAAGAAATGAACAAATTTCTAGAAACATACAACCTGCCAAGGCTGAATCAAGAAGAAATAAATCGGGTGCTGCAGAAGATGGCGGAAGAGTAAGATGTGGAGATCGCCTTCCTCCCCACGGATACACCAGAAATACATCTACACATGGAACAACTCCTACAGAACACCTACTGAAGGCTGGCAGAAGACCCCAGACCTCCCAAAAGGCAAGAAACTCCCCACATACCTGGGTAGGGCAAAAGAAAAAAAGAAAAAACAGAGACAAAAGAATAAGGAAGGCACCTGCACCAGTGGGAGGGAGCTGTGAAGGAGGAAATGTTTCCACACACTAGGAAGCCCCTTCGCGGGCAGAGACTGTGGGAGGCGGAGGGGGGAGCCTCAGGACCGCGGAGGAGTGCACATGGACGGGTGCAGAGGGGAAAGCGGGGAGATTCCCGCACAGAGGATCAGTGCCGACCAGCACTCACCAGCCCGAGAGGCTTGTCTGCTCACCCGCCGGGGCGGGCGGGGCTGCGAGCTGAGGCTTGGGTTTCGGTTTCGGACAGAGCGCAGGGAGAGGACTGGGGCTGGTGGCTTGAACATAGCCTGAAGGGGTTAGTGCACCACGGCTAGCCGGGAGGGAGTCCGGGAAAAGGCTGCACCTGCCGAAGAGGCAAGAGACTTTTTCTTCCCTCTTTGTTTCCTGGTGCGAGAGGAGAGGGGTTTAAGAGCGCTGCTTAAAGGAACTCCAGAGACGGGCGCGAGCCGCGGCTAAATGCGCGGACCCCAGAGACGGGTGGGAGACGCTAAGGCTGCTGCTGCCGCCATCAAGGGGCCTGTGTGCGAGCACAGGTCACTCTCCACACCCCTCTTCCGTGGAGCCTGTGCAGCCCACCACTGCCAGGTTCCCGGGATCCAGGGACAACTTCCCATGGAGAACGCACGGTGAGCCTCAGGCTGGAGCAACGTCACGCTGGCCTCTGTCGCCGCAGGCCCGCCCGCACGCAGTGCCCCTCCCTCCCCACCCTCCACCCCCGGCCTGAGTGAGCCGGAGCCACAGAATCAGCGGCTCCTTTAACCCCGTCCTGTCTGAGCAAAAAACAGACGCCCTCCAGCGACCTACACAAAGAGGCAGGGCCAAATCCAAAGCTGAGCTCCTGTGAGCTGTGAGAACAAAGAAGAGAAAGGGAAATCTCTCCCAGCAGCCTCAGAAGCAGCAGATTAAAGCTCCACAATCAACTTGATATACCCTGCATCTGTAGAATACCTGAATAGACAAGGAATGCTCCCAAATTGAAGAGGTGGACTTTAGGAGCGAGATCTATGATTTTTTTCCCTTTTCCTCTTTTTGTGAATGTGTACGTGTATGCTTCTGTGTGAGATCTTGTCTGTATAGTCTTGCTTCCACCATTTGTTCTAGGGCTCTACCCATCCATGGATTTTTAAAAAAAAATTTTTTTTCTTAATAATTAATTTTAATTGTAATAACTTTATTATACTTTACCTTCGTCCTTTCTTTCTTTCTTTCCTTCCTTCCTTCCTTTAGACAACAAATCACCCCAAATGGAGGAGGTGGTCTCTGAGAGCAAGATTTATGATTTTTCCCCCTTTACCTCTTTTTGTGAGGGTGTATGTGTATGCTTCTGTGTAAGATTTTCTCTGTATAGCTTTGCTTCCAACATTGGTCCTAAGGTTCTATCCGTCACTTTTTAATTTTTCTAAATATTTTTTAATCAATAAACTATATTATATTTTATTTTATTTTTACTATATCTTCTTTCTTTCTATCTTTTTTCCTTCTTTCCCTTCCTCCTTCCTTCCTTCCTCCCTCCCTCCCTCCCTCCTTTCTTTCCTTCTTTGCTTCTTTCTTCCTTACTTCCCTTCCACTTTTCCTTCTTTCTTTCCTCAGACTTCTACTAATTCTCTCCATATTTTCTCCCTTTTATTCTGAGCCGTGTGGATGAAAGGATTTTGGTGCTCCAGCCAGGAGTCAGGGCTCTGCCTCTGAGGTAGGAGAGCCAACTTCAGGACACTGGTCAACAAGAGACCTCCCAGCTCCACATAATATTAAACGGTGGAAATCTCCCAGAGACCTCCATCTTAACACCAGCACCCAGCTTCACTCAACGACCAGCAAGCTACAGTGCTGGACAACCTACGCCAAACAACTAGCAAAACAGGAACACAACCCCACCCATTAGCAGAGAGGCTGCCTAAAATCATAATAAGGCCACAGACACCCCAAAACAAACCACCAGACATGAACCTGCCCACTAGAGAGACAACATCCAGCCTCATCCACCACAACACAGGCACTAGTCCCCTCCACCAGGAAGCCTACACAATCCACTGAAACAACCTTAACCACTGGAAACAGATATCAAAAACGAACATGCAGCCAGCAAAAAGGAGACACCAAACACAGTAAGATAAGCAAATTGAGAAGACAGAAAAACACACAGCAGATGAAGGAGCAAGATAAAAATGCACCAGACCTAACAAATGAAGAGGAAATAGGCAGTCTACCTGAAAAAGAATTAAGAATAATGATAGTAAGGATGATCCGAATTCTTGGAAATAGAAGGACAAAATGCAAGAATCAGTTAACAAGGACCTAGAAGAAATAAAGATGAAACAAACAATGATGAACAATGTAATAAATGAAATTAAAAGTACTCTAGATGGGACTAATAGCAGAATAACTGAGGCAGAAGAACGGATAAGTGACCTGGAAGATAAAATAGTGGAAATAACTACTGCAGAGCAGAATAAAGAAAAAAGAATGAAAAGAACTGAGGACAGTGTCAGAGACCTCTGGGACAACATGAAACGCACCAACATTCGAATTATAGGGGTTCCAGAAGAAGAAGAGGAAAAGAAAGGGACTGAGAAAATATTTGAAGATATTATAATTGAAAAATTCCCTAATATGGGAAAGGAAATAGTTAATCAATTCCAGGAAGCACAGAGAGTCCCATACAGGATAAATATAAGGAGAAATACGCCAAGACACATACTAATCAAACTGTCAAAAATTAAATACAAAGAAAGCATATTAAAAGCAGCAAGGGAAAAACAACAAATAACACACAATGGAATCCCCATAAGGTTAACAGCTGATCTCTCAGCAGAATCCCTACAAGCCAGAAGGGAGTGGCAGGACATACTGAAAGTGATGAAGGAGAAAAGCCTGCAACCAAGACTACTCTACCCAGCAAGGATCTCATTCAGATTTGATGGAGAAATTAAAACCTTTACAGACAAGCAAAAGCTGAGAGAGTTCAGCACCACCAAACCAGCTTTACAACAAATGCTAAAGGAATTTCTCTAGACAAGAAACACAAGAGAAGGAGAAGACCTATAATAACGAACCCAAAACAATTTAGAAAATGGGAATAGGAACATACATATCGATAATTACCTTAAATGTAAATGGAATAAATGCTCCCACCAAAAGACACAGATTGGCTGAATGGATACAAAAACAAGACCCTTATATATGCTGTCTACAAGAGACCCACTTCAGACCTAGAGACATATACAGACTGAAAGTAAGGGGATGGAAAAAGATATTCCATGCAAATGGAAACCAAAAGAAAGCTGGAGTAGCAATTCTCATAGCAGACAAAATAGACTTCAAAATAAGGACTATTAAAAGAGACAAAGAAGGATACTACATAATGATCAAGGGATCGATCCAAGAAGAAGATATAACAATTGTAAATATTTATGCACCCAACATAGGAGCACCTCAATACATAAGGCAAATACTAACAGCCATAAAAGGGGAGATTGACAGTAACACATTAATAGTAGGGGACTTTAACACCCCAATTTCACCCATGGACAGATCATCCAAAATGAAAATAAATAAGGAAACTCAAGCTTTAAATGATACATTAAACAAGATGGACTTAATTGATATTTATAGGACACTCCATCCAAAAACAGCAGAATACACATTTTTCTCAAGTGCTCATGGAACATTCTCTAGGATAGATCATATCTTGGGTCACAAGTCAAGCCTTGGTAAATTTAAGAAAATTGAAATTGTATCAAGTATCTTTTCTGACCACCACGCCATGAGACTAGATATCAATTACAGGAAAAGTTCTGTAAAAAATACAAACACATGGAGGCTAAACAATACACTATTTAATAATGAAGTGATCACTGAAGAAATCAAAGAGAAAATAAAAAAAAATACCTAGAAACAAATGACAATGGGGACACAACAACCCAAAACCTATGGGATGCAGCAAAAGCAGTTCTACGGGGGAAGTTCATAGCAATACAAGCCCACCTTAAGAAGCAGGAAATATCTCGAATAAACAACCTAACCTTGCACCTCAAGCAATTAGAGAAAGAAGAACAAAAAATCCCCAAAGCTAGCAGAAGGAAAGAAATCATAAAAATCAGATAAGAAATAAATGAAAAAGAAATGAAGGAAACGATAGCAAAGATCAATAAAACTAAAAGCTGGTTCTTTGAGAAGATAAACAAAATAGATAAACTGCTAGCCAGACTCGTCAAGAAAAAAAGGGAGAAGACTCAAATCAATAGAATTAGAAATGAAAAAGGAGAAGTAACAACTGACACTGCAGAAATAAAAAAAAATCATGAGTGATTACTGCAAGCAACTCTATGCCAATAAAATGGACAATCTGGAAGAAATGGACAAATTCTTAGAAATGCATAACCTGCCAAGACTGAATCAGGAAGAAATAGAAAATATGAACAGACCAATCACAAGCACTGAAATTGAAACTGTGATTAAAAATCTTCCAGCAAACAAAAGCCCAGGACCAGATGGCTTCACAGGTGAATTCTATCAAAAGTTTACAGAAGAGCTAACACCTATCCTTCTCAAACTCTTCCAAAATATAGCAGAGGGAGGAACACTCCCAAATTCCTTCTACGAGGCCACCATCACCTTGATGCCAAAACCAGACAAGGATGTCACAAAGAAAGAAAACTATAGGCCAATATCACTGATGAACATAGATGCAAAAATCCTCAACAAAATACTAGCAAACAGAATCCAACAGCACATTAAATGGATCATACCCCATGATCAAGTGGGGTTTATTCCAGGAATGCAAGGATTCTTCAATAAACGCAAATCTATCAATGTGATATACCATATTAACAAATTGAAGGAGAAAAACCATATGATTATCTCAATAGATGCAGAGAAAGCTTTTGACAAAATTCAACACCCATTTATCATAAAAACCCTGCAGAAAGTAGGCATAGAGGGAACTTTCCTCAACATAATAAAGGTCATATATGACAAGCCCACAGAAAACATCATCCTCAATGGTGAAAAACTGAAAGCATTTCCACTAAGATCAGGAACAAGACAAGGTTGCCCACTCTCACCACTCTTATTCAACATAGTTTTGGAAGTTTTAGCCACAGCAATCAGAGAAGAAAAGGAAATAAAAGGAATCCAAATCGGAAAAGAAGAAGTAAAGCTGTCACTGTTTGCAGGTGACATGACACTATACATAGAGAATCCTAAAGATGCTACCAGAAAACTACTAGAGCTAATCAATGAATTTGGTAAAGTAGCAGGATACAAAATTAATGCACAGAAATCTCTGGCATTCCTATATACGAATGATGAAAAATCTGAAAGTGAAATCAAGAAAACACTCCCATTTACCATTGCAACAAACAGAATAAAATATCTAGGAATAAACCTACCTAAGGAGACAAAAGACCTATATGCAGAAAATTATAAGACACTGATGAAAGAAATTAAAGATGATACAAATAGATGGAGAGATATACCATGCTCTTGGATGGGAAGAATCAACATTGTGAAAATGACTCTACTACCCAAAGCAATCTACAGATTCAATGCAATCCCTATCAAACTACCACTGGCATTTTTCACAGAACTAGAACAAAAAATTTTGCAATTTGTATGGAAACACAAAAGACCCCGAATAGCCAAAGCAATCTTGAGAATGAAAAAAGGAGCTGGAGGAATCAGGCTCCCTGACTTCAGACTATACTACAAAGCTACAGTAATCAAGACAGTATGGTACTGGCACAAAAACAGAAATATAGATCAATGGAACAGGATAGAAAGTACAGAGATAAACCCACGTACATATGGACACCTTATCTTTGATAAAGGTGGCAGGAAAGTACAGTGAAGAAAGGACAGCCTCTTCAATAAATGGTGCTCGGAAAACTGGACAGGTACATGTAAAAGTGTGAGATTAGATCACTCCCTAACACCATACACAAAAATAAGCTCAAAATGGATTAAAGACCTAAATATAAGACCAGAAACTATCAAACTCTTAGAGGAAAACATAGGCAGGACATTCTATGACATAAATCACAGCAAGATCCTTTTTGACCCACCTCCTAGAGAAATGGAAACAAAACAAAAATAAACAAATGGGACCTAATGAAACATCAAAGCTTTTGCACAGCAAAGGAAACCATAAACAAGACCAAAAGACAACGCTTAGAATGGGAGAAAATATTTGCAAATGAAGCAACTGACAAAGGATTAATCTCCAAAATTTACAAGCAGCTCATGCAGCTCAATAACAAAAAAACAAACAACCCAATCCAAAAATGGGCAGAAGACCTAAATAGACATTTTTCCAAAGAAGATATACAGAACGCCAACAAACACATGAAAAGATGCTCAACATTGCTAATTATTAGAGAAATGCAAATCAAAACTACAATGAGATATCACCTCACACCTGTCAGAATGGTCATCATCAAAAAGTCTACAAACAATAAATGTTGGGAAGGGTGTGGTGAAAAGGAAACCCTCCTACACTGTTGGTGGGAAAGTAAATTGATACAACCACTACGGAGAACAGTAGGGAGGTTCCTTAAAAAACTAAAAATAGTACTACCATATGACCCAGCAATCCCACTACTGGGCATATACCCTGAGAAAACAAAAATTCAAAAAGAGTCATGTACCAAAATGTTCATTGCAGCTCTATTTACAATAGCCTGGAGATGGAAACAACCTAAGTGCCCATCATCGAATGAATGGATAAAGAAGATGTGGCACATATATACAATGGAATATTACTCAGCCTTAAAAAGAAACGAAATTGAGCTATTTGTAATGAGATGGATAGACCTAGAATCTGTCATACAGAGTGAAGTAAGTCAGAAAGGGAGAGACAAATACCGTATGCTAACACATATATATGGAATTTAAGAAAAAAAAATGTCACGAAGAGCCTAGGGGTAAGACAGGAATAAAGACGCAGACCTACTGGAGAACGGACTTGAGGATATGGGGAGGGGGAAGGGTGAGCTTTGACAGGGTGGGAGTCATGGACATATACACACTAACAAACGTAGTAAGTTAGATAGCTAGTAGGAAGCAGCCGCATGTCACAGGGATATTAGCTCGGTGCTTTGTGACAACCTGGAGGGGTGGGATAGGGAGAGTGGGAGGGAGGGAGACACAAGAGGGAAGACATATGGGAACATATGTATACGTATAACTGATTCACTTTGTTTTAAAGCAGAAACTAACACACCATTGTAAAGAAATTATACCCCAATAAAGATGTTAAAAAAAAAAAGAATAAATCATCTGAACCGACCTGATATTAGCAGTGAAATAGAATTTGTAATTTAAAAACTCCCAGCAAATAAAATTCCAGGGCTGGATAGCTTCAGAGGAGAATTCTACCAAGCATATACAACAGAGCTTATACCTATATTTCTCAAACTATTCCCCAAAATTGAAGAGGATGGATCACTCCAATATTTGTTCTATGAGACCACCATCATCCTGATACCAAAACCAGATGAGACATTACAAAGAAGAAAATTACTGTGGTCCTAGCCACAGCCATCAGACAAGAAAAAGAAACAAAAAGTAGCCAAATTGGAAGGGAAGTAACACTGTCACTCTTTCCAGATACATGATACTATATATAGAAAATCCTAAAGTCTCCACCAAAAATCTACTACAACTAACAAATTAATTCAGTAAAGAGACCCACTTCAGACCTAGGGACACATACAGACTGAAAGTGAGGGAATGAAAAAAGATATTCTATGCAAATGGAAATCAAAAGAAAGCTGGAGTAGCAACATTGTATCAGATAAAGTAGACTTGAAAATACAGACTGTTACAAGAAATAAGGAAGGACACTACATAATGATCAAGGGATGAATCCAAGAAGAAGATACAACAATTATAAATGTTTATGCACCAACAGAGGAGCACCTCAATACATAAGGCAAATGTTAACAACTATGAAAGGGGAAATTGAAAGTAACACAATAATAGCAGGGAACTTTAACACCCCACTTACACCAATGAACAGATCATCCAAATAGAAAATAAATAATGAAACACAAGGTGTAAATGATACATTAAACATGATGGACTTAATTGATATTTATAGGACACTCCATCCAAAAACAACAGAATACACATTTTTCTCAAGTGCTCATGGAACATTCTCTAGGATAGATCATATCTTGGGTCACAAGTCAAGCCTTGGTAAATTTAAGAAAATTGAAATTGAATCAAGCATCTTTTCTGACCACAACACTATGATATTGGAAGTCATTTACAGGAAAAAGACTGTAAAAAACACAAATACCTGGAGACTAAACAGTGTGCTACTGAATAACCAAGAGATCACTGAAGAAATCAAAGAAAATTTAAAAAATACATAGAAACAAATGACAACGAAAATACAATGACCCAAAACCTATGGGATGCAGCAAAAGCAGTTCTAAGAGGGAAGTTTATACCACTTCAGTCTCACCTCAAGAAACAAGAAAAATCTCAAATAAATGATCTAACCCTACACCTAAAGCAACTAGAGAGAGAAGAACAAAGAAAACCCAAAATCAGTAGAAGGAAAGAAATCATAAAGATCAGAGAAGAAATAAATGAAATAGAAATGAGGAAAACAATAGCAAAGATCAATAAAACTAAAAGCTGATTCTTTGAGAAGATAAACAAAAATATACAATGTTCTTGGATAGGAAGAATCAATATTGTTAAAATGACTATATTATTCAAAGCAATTTACATATTCAGTGCAATCCCTATCAAATTACCAATAACATTCTTCACAGAATTAACAACAATTTTACAATTCTTATGGAAACACAAAAGACCCTGAATAGCCAAAGCAATCTTGAGAAAGAAAAACGGAGCTGGAGAAATCAGGCTCCCCAACTTCAAACTACACTACAAAGCTACAGTAATCAAGACAGTATGGTACTGGCACAGAAACAGAAATATAGATCAGGATAGAAATGGTACAGGATAGAAAGCCCAGAGATAAGTCCACACACATATAGTCACCTAATTTACAACAAAGGAGGCAAGAACATACAATGGAGAAAAGACAGCCTCTTCAATAAGTGGTGCTGGGAAAACTGGACAGCTACATGTAAAAGAATGAAATTAGAACACTCCCTAACACCATACACAAAAATAAACTCTAAATGGATTAAAGACCTAAATGTAAGACCAGACACTATAAAACTCTTAGAAGAAAACATAGGAAAAGCACTCTTTGACACAAACCACAGCAAGATCTTTTTTCACCCACCTCCTAGAATAACAAAAACAAAAATAAATGAATGGGACCTAATTAAACCTAAAAGCTTTTGCACAGCAAAGGAAACCATAAGCCAGACAAAAGACAGCTCTCAGAATGGGAGAAAATATTTGCAAACAAATCAACGGACAAAGGATTAATCTCCAAAATATACAAAGAGCTCATGGAGCTCAATATAAAAAAAACCCAAACAGTCCAATTAAAAAATAGGCAGAAGACCTAAATAGACATTTTACCAAAGATGGCCAAGAAGTACATGAAAAGTTGCTCAACTTCACTAATTATTAGATATATGCAAATCAAAACTCCAATGAGGTATCACCTCACACTTGTCAGAATGGCCATTATCAAAAAATCTAGAAACAATAAATGTTGGAAAGGGTCTGGTGAAAAGGAAACCCTCCTGCACCATTGGTGGGAATGTGAATTGATACAACCACTATGGAGAACAGTATGGAGGTTCCTTAAAAAACTAAAAATAGTACTACCGTATGACCCAGCAATCCCACTACTAGGCATATACCCTGAGAAAACCATAATTCAAAAAGAGTCATGTATCACAGTGTTCATTGCAGCAATATTTACAATAGCCAGGACATGGAAGCAACCTAAATGTCCATCGACAGATGCATGGATAAAGAAGATGTGGCACATATATACAATGGAATATTACTCAGCCAAAAAAAGAAACGAAATTGAGTTATTTGTAGTGAGGTGCATGGACCTAGAGTCTGTCATACAGAGTGAAGTAAGTCAGAGAAAAACAAATATTGTATGCTAACGCATATATATGGAATCTAAAAAAAAAAAAAATGGTACTGATGAACCTAGTGGCAGGGCAGGAATAAATATGGAGAATGGACCTGAGGATATGGTGGGGGAGGGGGAAGCTGGGGCGAAGTGAGAGTAACTTCAACATATATACACTACCAAATGTAAAATAGCTATTGGGAAGCAGCAGAATAGCACAGGGAAATCAGCTCGGTGCTTTGCAATGATCTAGAGGTGTGGGATAAGGAGGTTGGGAGGGAGGCTCAAGAGTGAGGGAGTATGGAGATGTATGTATGCATATGGCTGATTCACTTTGTTGTACAGCAGAAACTAACACAGTATTGTGAAACAATTATACTCCAATAAAGATGTATTTTTTTAAAAAGGGACAGAAGACCTGAATAGATGTTTCTCCAAAGAAGACATGTAGATGGCCTACAGGCATAAAAAAAATGCTCAGTATTGTTAATCATCAGAGAAATGAAAATCAAAACCACAATCACACCTGTCAGAATGGCTATCATCAAAAAGACCACAAGCAATAAATGTTGGTGAGGACGTGTAGAAAAGTGATCCTTAGTACACCATTGGTGGAAATGTAAATTGGTGCAGTCACTATGGAAAACAATATGTCAGTTCTTCAAAAAAACTAAAAATAGAACTACATATGATCCAGTAATTCCACTTCTGGGTGTATATCCTAAAAAAAAAAAAACAACAAAAAGAAACACTAATTGGAAAAGATACATGCACCCCAATGTTCATAGCAGCATAATTTACAATTTCCAAGACATGGAAATAATCTATGAATTGCCAAAGAAGGTGTGAGATATATATATATATATATATATATGATACATATATATATATATGATACATATATATAGTCCACTGAGTAACAGTCTATTACTCAGTCATAAGAAAAGAATGAAACTTTGCCATTTGTAACGACATGGATGGACCTGGAGGGTATTAAACTTAGTGGAATAAGTCAGACAGAGAAAGACAAATATTGTATCTTATCACTTATATGGGGAATCTAAAAATGAAACGAATGAATATGACAAAACTGAAACAGACTCACATATAGAGAACAAACTAGTGGTTACCAAAGGGGAGGGGGAAGGGGGTATGAGATTAAGAGACACAAACTACTGTGTATAAAATAAGTAAGCAACGAGTGTATACTGTACAGCACAGGGAAATATAGTCATTACTTTATAACAACTTTAAATGGAGTATAATCTATAAAAATATTGAATCACAATGTTGTACACCTGAAACTAATATTGTAAATCAATTCTACCTCAATTAAAAAATGTCTCATGGAGGGGAGTGGTGTGATCATACTTGTGTTTAAGTTCACCTTGACTAGTGTGAAAGGAAAGGAGGGTTTCCCATTAAGAGGCAATTGTGATGATCCATGTAAGAGAGTCTAGTAGCCTGAAGGAGAGTCTACCAGGCTGTGGTGATGAGGTGACATGGCCAGACTTGAGACATATATATGAGGGAAACCTGACAGAATGGGAGAATATTTGATGTCTTCTTATGGGAGAAAGAAAAGGAAGGCACCAAAATTGGCGTGGCACCATTCACTAAGAAGGAATAGAGGAGGGCACATAGGTTAATCACTTCTGTGTTGAGCCAGTTTGATGTTGAGAGTAGCTGAGGAAAAGTTTAGTAAGAAGGTAAGTATGTGACTTCTGAGGTTGAGAATATCTTGGCTGGAAACAAAGACATGAGACCCATAAGCTGATGGTAACTTCAGCAGTGAAAAAGTAGGAAGTCATTTATGGTATTACCTAAGAATTTAAAAAGTCAAGGGCCAAAGGCAATAAAATAAATCTTTAAGGGATGTTCAGATAAAGAGGAGCTTACAAGAGGCTGGCCACACAGGGAGAGAGGTGGGAAAACAGAACATCAGTGAAGAAGGGGAGGGCAAAAGTATCATGTCCCACTGGAAAGCATATATTCAGGATTCAGAATTGATAGTTAATTTAAGAACAGAAGGTCATTGGTGACTGCAGCTGGAGCAGTTTCAGTAAAGTCACATAGGTGGGATTCATATTACATTCATTTGAAGAGTGAATACAGGGTGAGGAAGCAGAAATAAACTTTTCTTTCAAGAAGTTTCCTGTAAAACAAAGGAAGGAGTAACTAAGGCAGACTTGAGTTTGAAGAGTTTCTTTTTGAAATATAAATATTGAGCATGTTCACAAGTTAACAGGAAGGAGCCAGTAAAAAGGAAAATGTTGGATTTATAAGAAAAAAAGGAGACAAATCAATTGACCAAATCCCTAAGAAGACAAAGCCAGATGGGACCCAAAGTGCAGAAGGAAGGATGAACGTGGACCAGGAGATGGGATATGTTCTCCCTTATAGAAGGAGGAACAGAGAACCAATAGGGAAGGAAATGAATCTGTGGTTTGGGCGATAGGGGATTGAGGACATCTGATGGCTCCTCTTTAAAAAAATGGAGGCAAGCCCATCAGCTAAGAGGAGTGGGATGAGGAGACTGAGGCTAGTGGAGAAGGCCTGAAATGGTCTCTGTGGAAAAGGAGCAAGAACTGATTAGAGAAACACAGAAGGGACCACACTGACAGCCTAACTGAAGTTAGGACCATGATTATGAAGAGACACAGAACCTTAAGCTGCAGGATTTTCTGCAGTGGCTCTCACCAGCCTGGGTGCACATGTGAGAAAACATACAAAGTATGGCTGGTGCCTTCTTTAGATTTTCTACTCTTTGGTCAGTGTGATAATTTGTCTTCCTAAAAGCGTAACCATCCATTTCAAGGATATTTTAAAACTTAATTAGCATTAACTTAATTAGCATTGTCTACCTAAGGAGACAAAAGACATTTACTCCGAAAACTATGAAAGGCTGATGAAAAAAATCAAAGATGACACAAACAGATGGAAAGATATACCATGTTCCTGGACTGGAAGAATCAATATTGTCAAAATGACTATACTACTCAAGGCAATCTACAGAATCAATTCAATTCCTATCAAATTACCAATGGCATTTTTCACAGAACTAGAACAAAAACTCTTAAAATTTGTATGGTGACAGAGAAGACCCTGAATAGCCAAGCAATCTTGAGAAAGAAAAATGGAGCTGGAGGAAACAGGCTCCCTGACATCAGACTATACTACAAAGCTACAGTCATCAAAACAGTATGGTAGATCAATGGAACAGTATAGAAAGCCCAGAAATAAACCCACATACCTATGGTCAATTAACCTATGACAAAGAGGGCAAGACTATACAATAAAGGAAAGACAGTCTCTCCAATAAATGATGCTGGGAAAACTGGACAGCTATATGTAAAAGAATGAAATTAGAACATTCTTTAACACCATACACAAAAATAAACTCAAAATGGATTAGAAACCTAAATGTAAGACTGGATACTATAAAACTCTAAGATGAAAACATAGGCCGAAAACTCTCTGATATAAATTGCAGCAATATCTTTTCCAAGCCTTCTCCTAGAGTAATGGAAATAAAAACAAAAATAAACAAATGAGACCTAATTAAACTCAGAAGCTTTTGCACAGCAAAGAAAACCATAAACAAAATGAAAAGACAACCCACAAAATGGGAGAAAATATTTGCAAATGATGCAACTGACAAGGGATTAGTCTACAAAATTTACAAACAGCTCATGCGGCTCAATATAGGAAAAAAAATATCAAAAAATGGGCAGAAGACCTAAATAGACATTTTTCCAAAGAAGACATACAGATGGCTACGAGGCACATGAAAAGATGCTCAACATTGCTAATTATTAGAGAAATGCAAATCAAAACTACAATGAGATATCACCTCACACCTGTCAGAATGGTCATCATCAAAAAGTCTACAAACAATAAATGTTGGGAAGGGTGTGGTGAAAAGGAAACCCTCCTACACTGTTGGTGGGAAAGTAAATTGATACAACCACTATGGAGAACAGTAGGGAGGTTCCTTAAAAAACTAAAAATAGTACTACCATATGACCCAGCAATCCCACTACTGGGCATATACCCTGAGAAAACCATAATTCAAAATGAGACATGTACCACAGTGTTCATTACAGCACTATTTACAATAGCCAGGACATAGAAGCAACCTAAATGTCCATCAACAGGTGAATGGGTAAAGAAGATGTTGTGTTTATATATACAATGGAATACTACTCAGCCATAAAAACAAGTGAAATTTTGCTATTTGCAGCAACGTGAATGGACCTGGAGATTATCATACTAAGTGAAGTAAGTCAGAAGTCAGAGAAAGACATATCATATCACTTATATTAGGAATCTTAAAAAAATGATACAAATGAACTTATCTACAAAACAGAAACAGACTCATAGACTTAGAGAATAAACTTATGGTTACCAGGAGGGAAAGGTCGGGGGGGGGCGGTACATTGGCACTTTGGAATTGACATATACACACTGCTATGTTTAAAATAGATAACAGGAAAGGACATACTGTATAGCACAGGGAACTCTGTTCAATATTCTGTAAAAACCCAAATGGGAAAAGAACTTGGAAAAGGATAGTTATACATGTAGATGTATAACTGAATCACTTTGCTATACACCTGAAACTAACACATTGTTAATCAGTATATCAATTTTATATGCTCCAATATAAAATAAAATTAAGAAAAAAAATTTGATTGTATTTAGGGCCTACCCACATATTAAAGTATAATCTCCCCATTTCAAGAGCTTAACTTGATCACATCTTCAAAGCCTCTTTTACTATATAACATATGCAAGTTCCAGGAACTTGGAACTAGACATTTTGGGGCTACCATTCAGATACCACATTCTGTGTTCTGTGTTGGAACTGCCAGTCCTCCACAGCACTCAAGCCTGTCTGGAAATACTACAGGCAATAGGAAACAACTACTAATGGCAATACTCCTCTCTCTGAAGTCCATGCCTCGGGTGTAATTGCAGTTCACTCAGATGAGGATGTATGTTCTAAGAAGGGAGATTAGGTATGAAGCTTGAATCCCATGCATTCATTTTGAGGTGGTTACAGAAATTATGATGTATAATTTTGCAGGTGTGCGAGTGAGCTTGAGAGATTTGGACACAAGAATAAAATAGTTCACTATGTCCAGTAGAGAAAACTACACCCAAATCTCTACTCCCAATTATGGTTTATCTGTGCCATACTTACCAAGGCTTTGCCATTATCATCTCAAATATGCTTAAGAGATTCATTAACTTTTTTTTTTTTTTTTGGCCATGCTGTGCAGATTGTGGGATCTCAGTTCCCCCACCAGGATTGAACCCAGGCCACAGCAGTGAAAGCCTGGAATCTTAACCACTAGGCCACCAGAAACTCCCAAGATTCATTAACTTTAACAAAAAGACTTTTATACTTCTACATTTCATCCCTATTTGACTTTCCCTTACGAAACTCGCAATTTTCTGCGACAAAGAAGATCCCTGACCAGTATTAGCACAGGGTGCCTCTAAACCAACTTCAGTTTCTCTTTCATGTCACAGTGCCCTTAAAGTTATCCAGTTCAGTTCTGTCCCTGTTCATCAAGGGGCATTATGACTGTGCAGTGTAAACTCAAAGCATTAGAAAAAATTCATTCTGACCTATGAAGGACAAGAAACGAAAATTATTTTGATTTAGGAACGCTGACATCATTCTATAAAACTATCTGCTTTCTGTTGAATGGTTTATGTAGCATGCAGGACTGGAGAATTACCAGAACCGGGATTTCTTCCCAATGTTCCCATTCTTAGACACAGAAGACCCCAACATCTTGAGTTTATATCCAATAATTAAAGAACATTATAATCGAGAAAGTCACTTTCACATCTCAATATATTGCTTTTCAAAACTTATGAATGACATATGTTTATGTTTTATATAAATATGAATGTATAAGCATGTATTTTCAGACACATGAGAGTCAAAGGAGCCAGGAAACCTGGGTTCTAGGCTGATTCTAGCCTGGCCCTATCACTAGATTTATCATTTGACAAACATATTTTCCCCATCAGCACCTCACTTTCTGCTGCTGAAAAATGAGTGAGTTGCACTAAATGATTTCAATGGCTTTCTCTCATAGTCCACTATTGTGTGATTTTACCCACGAGTCAAAAGGCATTAGATTAAGGACAATTATTTGAGCCTATAAAATTTTTAGCTGGGTTTATCATAGAAAAAGTATCTATCACTCAGCTACATCTACGTAAACACCTGAGTCATACATTCTATTTACATTAGTCAATTTGAGCAAAGTAAACATCTGGTGTCTCTGCAGCAATAGCCAAAACATATTCCTCTTTTACAAGCCCTTTTATATTGAAAGTCTCTTAAGTCTTTGCTACCTATCTTTGGTAGGTTTGCTACCCAGAGTATTTGGGGGAGGTCACACCATTTTGGAAATGCTTAAATGATTAAGACAATACAACATAACTGTTAAAATAAAAACAATGTTGTTTTGATAAAAAGGAATTCCACCTCATTAGAATTTTAAAAGTTATCTTGAAGACCATGGCAAACAGGTACACATAATATATTTAGCCTCACAAATGCGTTACAGGATTTCACCAAAAAGGGCTATTGAAAAATCTAAATTATTATAGAGCTTGCAAGTTAAGTCAAGGATAAGGAAATGGCTAAAATCAGAGGTTGGAAACTGCAGGTCTGATCTGCCTGCAGATATTTTAGTCTGGTTCACACAGAATCCTAAAGATTCAAAAATTTATTTAAAAAAATTGAATTTGGGTTGGTCTTGAAAAATGGGAAGTTCGGGCCTAGCTGGCCCACGTTCTGCAGTCCCCACAACTCCCTGTCACCCCACCCTGTGCATTTCTTTCATTCACATTACTTCCTGCCTCTGTAAGAATTCAAGTTCACTCCCCATGTCTTGAACAAATGAATAAGGCATAAAAAATAAACACAATATTTATGAACATGGTCTGGAGGAGAGAACACAGGAATTTCTCCTCTTTCATCATTTATGGGTAGATTTTTAAATTAGAGAAATGACAAATTGACAGGGACAAATGCAGCAAGACCTCTGGATTGCTTTGGCTATTTATGGTCTTTTGTGGTTCCACACAAGTTTAGGGTTGTTTTTTCTATCTTTGAAAAATGCCATTGGAATTTTGATAGGAATTTCATTGAATCTATACATTGTTTTGAGAATATCTTTTTTTTTTTAATCTAGTGATTCCTTGCAATAAATCTAGGAATCCATCCAAGAGGCCTAAATGATGAGCTATCCACAATTGGAGAATTAAGAGCAACTCAAAAAGCTTTGAAATGAAAATGATACGATTGTAAAGATGTTACTTTCAAAAGGAAATACAAGAATTGTTTCAGTTACATTGATTTAAGCATTTGACTGCATATCTAACTTAATAATTGACTAAGTATAAAGTATGAATTAAAATTTTTTCATCCACAAGTAATCCTCAAGAAGATGAAAAATAATGGCTTTCATTTCTGCTCACAACATCACTGGAAAAGAATGGATCTTCACAAAAGTTCTTAACATTTGGTTGGAAGAGGACAAAGGTTTCTGAGAGAAATGCTGCCTCCTAATTAAATTTGGTTAAAAACAAAGCACAGTGCCACTACATTGGCACTGAGGGAATTAGAAAGATGGACAAGTCATGTTTTCTGCACTCAAAGAACTTTTAGCTTAAAGGGAAGAAGGGTATGTACAAGAATAGCTCTAATAAATGGTAGAGGGTGACAAGTGCAAAACACTATTGGATCAAGAGTCCCAGGGGACACTGAGCAGGAGAGGGTGACATCTGAGCAGGTATCATATAATAAAGAATTAGTCTAATTTTTGTCCTGGGTTCCTGGTATGGAGTTTCTAAAACCCTTGGAAATTCCTAAGTGATGTTATTCATGATTATATTAAATTAAACCCTTGGATTACTCCTGAGTTTATGTTGAAGAGATGACTCAAGATGGGGCTGGTCACCAGAAAGACGAACCATGTGATTAGAGGGATGGGACTTTGAGCCAAATGATATCAACCCAACCTCCAAGAAGGTGGGGTTAGAGACTGAGTTTAGTCATGTGGCCAGTGATTCAGTCATGCCTATGTAATGAAACTCCAATAAACTCTCAGGACACCAAGGCTCAGTGGAGCTTCTTTGTTGGTGAACACATCAGTGTTCTGGAGGGTGACATACACTGATTCCACAGAGAAAGGACATGGAAGTTCCATGTCTGGGACCCTCTCTTCATTTGGCTTGTTCTGGTTTATATCCTTTAAAATAAAACTGTACTCCCAAGTATAGTGCTTTCCTGAATTCTGAGTCATTTTGGCAAATTACTGGACCTGAGAGGTTTGGGGAACCTCAGATTTTATAGCCCAGTTGGTCAGAAATGTGATGGCCTGGGGACCCCTAAAGTGTAGCTGGTGTCTGATGTAAGAGAAGTCTTGTTGGGGACCATATACTTTACCTTCTGGGGTCTACACTAACTTCAGTGTTTGGTGCAAGAATTGAATTGGACTACAACAGTTGGTGTCAGGATAGCTGGTTATTGATAAGAGGACATTTTCTCAACAGGCAGAGATGGGAAGGACATGCATTCCAGGAACAAATAACATTCAAAGTGTGCCAACAACCACCGCACCACTGTGGCTGCTTATAAGGAGTGGCAAATTGCTCAGTTTGGCACCACTGTGGAAAACAGATAAGTTAGTAGTAGGAGAAGAAGCTTCAGATTCACTGGAAAAGCTTGGAGAGAATGTTAAGATGATGAGATTTTATTTTGAAGGCAAGAGAGAATCACTCACCATTATTTCATACTACTTTTTCTCATTATAAAATATATATTCAGTGTTGAAATTAAACACCCATAATGTTACCATCTTGAGAAAACCACTGTTAACATTTGATGGCTTTCTTTTGAGTCAGTTTCCTAAATAAGTAAATATATGTATATATCTCTGTGTGTGTATGCATGTGTGTGTATGTGCATGTGTGTGTGTGTGTTTGGATCCAACTGTAAATATCTTTCTAATATATTTTCACTAAACACTTTTTCCCATTTATTTATTTATTTATTTATTTTGAGGTAAAATTGGTATGCAACATTATATTAGTTCAGGTGTACAACAGAATAATTTGATATTTGTATACACTACAAAGTGTTCACTACAATAAGTCTAGTTAATGTCCCATCACCACACAATTGACCCCCTTAAATCTTTTTGCCCCTCTGAACTCCTTCCCCTCTGATAAGCACCAATCTATTTTCTGTATCTGTGAGTTTTAGTTTGTTTTCTTTCCTTTTATTTATTCTTGGTTTTGTTTTTTTAGATTCCACAAATAAGGAAATCATACAGTGTTAGTCTTTCTCTGACTGACTTATTTTAGTTAGCATAATACCTTCAAGTTCCTTCCATCCATGCTGTCACAAATGACAAGATGTCTTTTATTATAACAGACAAATTTACACTACCACCAATAGTGCAAGAGGGTTCCCTTTTTTTCCACAATCTCTCCAACACTTGTTATTTCTTGTCTTTTTTTATGATAGTCATTCTGATAGTTGTGAGGTAATATCTTATTATGGCTTTGATTTGTATTTCCCTGATTAGTGATGTCGAACATCTTTTCATGTACCTGTTGGCCATCTGTATGCCTTCTTTGGAAAAAAATAAATCTCTATTCAGAAACTCTGTTCATTTTTTAATCAGATTGATTGGCTTTTTCTTACTAAGTTGCATTTGTTCTTTACATATTTTGAATATTAGCCCCTTAGCATATATATGATTTGCAAATACTTTCTCCCATTCAATAGGTTGCATTTTTATTTTGTTGGTGGTTTCCTTCACCATATAGAAGCTTTTTAGTTGGATGTGATACTATTTGTTTATTTTTGCTTTCATTACCATTGCCTTTGTAGTCAGATTCAAAAAATATCACCTAGACCAATGTCAAGGAGATTAACACATGTTTTCTTCTTGGACATTATGTTTTCTGGGCTGGGTGTGGTATCCTGGGTGTGGTAGTTTGCCCACAAATGTCTCCAATTGTTCCAGTCCCAGAGGAAGCATAAGCCCCCCTGGCCACCAAATCCAGGTGATCAAATGTGGTTCTCCGTGTGGACTGTGCTTTCTCATTGGCTTTAGCAAGGCTGCTGGAGAGTCGTGAGAGTCGGGCACGCCTGAGGCTTTAGCAAGGCCTGCAAATAGCTTTGGTGTTGGGCACGCTCACAGTTTTAGCAAAGCTGCAGAATGTCGCTGGGGGGTGGACAAGTTTTAGAGAGGCTGGAGCAAAGTGCTGAGGGCAGGGCATGCTATGGCTTTAGCAAGGTTGTGTCTGCGCATGTTTGTCTGCACTTGCCAGGGAGAGGGGAGGGTAAAAATCGGTGCTCTCCAGCACTTCTATCCCTGAGGAAAATCCCAATTAATCCCTGCCCTTTCCCTCAAAGGCTTTAAGATTAGCAACTGAATCTCCTTCATTCATAATCCAGTCACTCTCAAACTGATGCCTTTGTGCTGGTCCCCAGGAGGAGTGAGTCTGCTTGTGAGCCCCTCAGCAGGAGGACCTGAGATCCCCATAACCCTCAGGTTCACTGGACCTAAGCGCTGCCAGTTTCCAAAGCCAGATATTTTGGGGGCCTCATCTCTCTGGTGCAGGTTCCAAGGATTTGGGTACCCAAAGTGAGGCACAAACTCCTTTCTCCTCAGGAAGAAACTCCAGTCTGTGAGGCCTCTCCTTATTTTGTGTTGTCACACTGGGGGTGGGGTTTTAGTGAGATCACATCTCTGCCTTTCTTAGCCATCTCAATGTGGCCTTTTTATTGCTTGTTGTGGAGGAAGAGGCTGTTTGCTAGTTTTCAGGGTTTTTTTCGGTGGGAATTATTTCATATTCAGTTGTACACTTGGTGTGTCTGGGGAAGGAGGTGAGTTCTGGGTCTTCTTATGCCACCATTGTGGACCACACCCTCCAACTCCATGCATTATTAATTTTAAAGATAATACACATTATTTTGGGAAATACAGATAATAAAAAGAAAGGCCAATAGTCCCAAAAAGCAGTAATCACCCCCAGACAGTATTTTAGCATAATTTCTTCAGACTTTCTATATAACTTTAAATATATAAAGATTTAGATTGTAGTATGTATACATTTTTACTGACATTGTAAATTTCTGAGCATGCTCAACCATAGACTTTAATAAGATAAATTACCACTACCCCTCATTCACACCCACACAAAACACACACATACACACACACACACACAAACACACACACTTACCTGAAGCAACAGGTAACATCCTATCATAACAACAGATCACAACAGACTTGTTGCTTGGGCCTTGATGATGAGCAGGCTCCATCCTAAATACTGATGCATATCAATCCCTGGAATGCTTTGACTCCACTGTTCATTCAAAATATTAGCAGTCATTACACCAGAGCAGCTGCCACATTTCTCCTGGCTGTTCTGCTGCTTTTTGGGGGGGCCTGTCTTTTCTGCTATTCATGTATGTCTCTGCTGGCCTCTCCCCTCACCTCTTTTCCTCTTCATTCACAGGTTAATTCAGAAATAAAACAAGCAGCCTAAAAAAATTCTATGTGGGAAAAAATAATTTATAAAAAACCTCATCACTGTAAAATATAAAAGGAGAAGAACTGATGCCAGTAAAAATAATTTCAGCAAGACAAAAAAGAAAAGAAATAAATGTTGGTGCTGACTACGATGCAAAGAAAATGTATTCAGTATTCTAAGTGGTTTAATGGAGTTTATTTCAGAGAATATTTCATTGACCAAAACTTATCATACCACTAATAATGAGTATTTAAAATTTTGTATTCAAAACAATCATGAGGTTGAAGTGTGGGATCAAAACATTCACCGGGTGGGGACTTCCCTGGTGGTGCAGTGGATAGGTCTCTGTGCTCCCAATGCAGGGGGCCCAGGTTTGATCCCTGGTCGGGGAACTAGATCCCACATGCATGCCGCAACTAAGAGTTTGCATGCCACAACTGGGGAGCCCAAATGCCACAACTAAGGAGCTCTGGAGCTGCAACTGATGAGCCTGCCTGCTGCAACTAAGACCCAGTGCAACCAAGTAAATAAATACATATTTTTAAAAAATGATGTTTAAAAAAAAAACACACAGTCACTGGGTAAAAATGATGAGAGAGTCAAACAGGGAACAGCTTGCCCTCTAGAACAGTTAACATCAATAAGACTGACTATACCAAATGTTGCTGAGGATGTGGAGCAACTGGAACTCCCATAAAATTTCTGTGGGTGATGAAAATGTTCATCATCTTGAATGTAGTTTCCAACTGTATGCTTTAAATATGTACAGAAATTTTAGGACAATTATACTTCAATAAATCTGTTTTTTAGAAAAGGTAAAACATGTAATTGAATTTTTAATTACAGAGGACTTTCTTCTGGGAAATAAGAATATTAAATCTTGGAATAAATACTTTAGAAACTGAACTTTTTCTATAACCTCAGAGATAACCACTGTTAACAGTATGGTGTATTTCAGGTTATTTTTTGTGAATATACTAATTCACATTGTTATGGTTCTTATTTTACCAATGAAATCCTATGATGTATTCTGTTTTACATTCTTTTAAAATTAACCAATAAAACTTAGGTATCTTAAAAAACCCAGGAGGGTAAAAGTGTCCAGTACCTTAAAAAATCAGATTTGCTCTCAGGATTTGAAACTAAGGATCCAGAATAGCTAAGCCAGCTAGGCACAGAGACAGACGTTGAAATGAAGCCATATGTCAATATGAAAATAAAATAGAAAAAATAAAGTCAATCTCAGCAGCAACAAAAAGTACCTAGAAATAAACCAAACTACAAATGAATAACACCCTTGGGGAGAAAACTGTAAAACTTTATAAAGAACAAAAAAAGAAAACAAACAGGCGCTAGAACAGTTTTATGGATGAAATGTCTCAATACTGTAGGGTCCATTCTCTGCAAATTAATCCATAGATTTAACAGACTACAAATATAGATCCTACAGTGTTTTTCAAAGAGCTTGACAAGATGACTAAAATTCAAATGGAAGAATTAGCATGAAAGAATAGGTAAGATACAGTTTTGAAAGAAAAATAAAAGCATTTTCCCTACCTAATATTAAGAATTGTATAAAGAAATAATAATTAAATAATGTAATGTCATCCCAGGAATAAACAGATCAATGGCATAGAATAAAGGGTCCAGAAAGTAACTCATGTACATGTGGGAATTTAGTAAATAAGAAAGTTGAACCTCAAAACAATGGAGGGATGGACAGATTATTCAATAAACAAGGTTAACGCAAGTTTCTAGACATTAAGAAAAAATAAATTTATCCTTTCCACAACTGTATTTTCTGAATAGTTAATAAAGTACAGCTATGTTAAAGGTCCATATTAAAACAAAACTATTAAAGGATGTTTAAAATATATGGGTATATTTATCACCTTTAATTAGAAAATGACTTCTCGTTTAGTTCACAGAGAGCAAAAGTCATAAACCTAAAGACTAACTGTATAATGAACACAGATTGGGAAGAATATCTGTAGTATATATAATAGCAAAATGTTTTACCCAAAAATATGTAGAAAGGTTCTACCAGAGAAAAAAAAGAGACAATCTGTAAAATAATGGGGGAAAATATATAAAGAAAAAAAATCACAGAGATATAACTACAGATGGCTATTAATATGTGAAAAGATACCCAGTCTTACTAGTAGTTGAGGCAATGCAAATTAACCAAATAGGTATTTTCATTCATCAGATCATCAGACTGGCAAAATTAGAAGTCTGATAGTACTGTGTTGACAAGATTCAATGTTAGTGCATATGGTGCACTAAACTAGTGCATATTCTTTGGGGGACACATCTTATTATACTGGTAGACAGTGCTGATTATTCAGAATTCTACTTCTTGACTGATAGATGCTTCTTGGTATCACTCATGCATTCAAGGATTCAAGGCTAAAGAAGTTCATGACAGCTTAGTTAAGAGTAGCAAAAATTTAGAAACAGCATAAATATTCACTGATAAGGGGAAACTGTGATATAGTTTACAGATACTGTGCAAAAATAGGCAGCAGTTTAAAAAACAGTAGATCTCAAGGACTCACATGGAAATATATCAACATGTTATTGTTGAGTAAAATATATAATATGATGCCTTTTCTCGAAAAGAAAGATACTACATACTTCTATAAGTGTATATACTAAATGCATTTAAATGCATAGGAAAAATGTATGGAATAACCTATGCTAAACTTATGCTGTTTTTTTCTGAGTAAGGGGAGGAGCAAACTATTGGAGAAGATAAGTAAAGGTGAATTCAGCTTGATCTAAAAGGTATTAATATTTTGTGAAGAAAGGGATTTATGTATTATTTCTGTAATTAAACATTGATTTTTAAAAATCACCTGCAATACATGCCAAGAAACATATGACTGCTTCATCACTCTAATTAGTCCTTATATATGTAAAAAAGGATACCAAAGCCCACACAGAACCTTCCAAGGGCTCAAAGAGGTGTGGAAGGAAGGCATTAAACCTACCCTCAAGATAACATTTCAAGAAAGATTAATTTGGGGGTGGTTATTATTTTCTATTAGAACCTGAAAGCCTCGAGTACCCCAGTTGGGAATAGGGATGGCTGGGAAGGGAGATGGATGTGGAGGGAAGGGGTGCGGCAGCACCAACATATTAGTTTTATATTACTTCATAACAAATAATCACAAATTTAGTGGCTTAAAAATAATTATCACACTTTTTCTTTTCTTTTTTTTAACATCTTTATTGGAGTATAATTGCTTTACAATGGTGTGTTAGTTTCTGCTGTATAACAAAGTGTATCTGTTACACATATATATATGTTCCCATATCTCTTCTCTCTTGCATCTCCATCCCTCCCACCCTCTCTATCCCACCGCTCTAGGTGGTCACAAAGCAACGAGCTGATCTCCCTGTGCTATGCGGCTGCTTCCCACTAGGTATCTATTTTATATTTGGTAGTGTATATATGTCCATGCCACTCTCACTTTGTCACAGCTTACCCTTCCCCCTCCCAATATCCTCAAGTCCATTCTCTAGTAGGTCTATGTCTTTATTCCCGTCTTGCCCCTAGGTTCTTCATGACCATTTTTTTTTAGATTCCATATATATGTGTTATCATACGGTATTTGTTTTTCTCTTTCTGACTTACTTCACTCTATATGACAGAATCTAGGTCCATCCACCTCAATACAAATAACTCAGTTTCGTTTCTTTTTATGGCTGAGTAATATTCCATTGTATATATGTGCCACATCTTCTTTATCCATTCATCCATTGATGGACAGTTAGGTTGTTTTCATCTGCAGGTTATTGTAAATAGAGCTGCAATGAACATTTTGGTACATGACTCTTTTTGAATTATGGTTTTCTCAGGGTATATGCCCAGTAGTGAGATTGCTGGGTCATATGGTAGTTCTATTTTTCGTTTTTTTAAGGGACCTCTATACTGTTCTCCATAGTGGCTGTATTCATTTACATTCCCACCAACAGTGCAAGAGGGTTCCCTTTTCTCATCACCCTCTCCAGCATTTGTTGTTTGTAGATTTTTTGATGATGGCCATCCTGACTGGTGTGAGGTGATATCTCATTGTAGTTTTGATTTGCATTTCTCTTATGATTAATGATGTTGAGCATTCTTTCATGTGTTTGTTGGCAATCTGTATATCTTCTTCGGAGAAATGTCTATTTAGGTCTTCTGCCCATTTTTGGATTGGGTTGTTTGCTTTTTTGATATTGAGCTGTGTGAGCTGCTTGTAAATTTTGAAGATTAATCCTTTGTCAGTTGCTTCATTTGCAAATATTTTCTCTCATTTTGAGGGTTGTCTTTTCGTCTTGTTTATGGTTTTCTTTGCTGTGCAAAAGGTTTAAAGTTTCATTAGATCCCGTTTATTTTTTATTTCCATTGCTTTAGGAGGTGGGTCAAAAAGGATCTTGCTGTGATGTATGTCATAGAGTGTTCTGCCTATGTTTTCCTCTAAGAGTTTGATAGTGTCTGGCCTTACATTTAGGTCTTTAATCCATTTTGAGTTTATTTTTGTATCACACAATTTCTGTGGGTCAGGAGTCTGGGTCCTCTGTAAAGCTGCCACCAAAAAGCAGCTTTGGCTGTGGTCTCATGTGAGACTCAACAATGGAAGGCTCTGCTTCCAAGCTCTTATGATTGTTGGCAGAACTCAGTCCTTAAGGCTATAAGACTGAGGGCCCATGTTCTCATCAGTTGCTACCTATAGGCCATCACAGGCTGTCTGCTGGAGGCTGTCCTCATCTCCTAGAGGTCACTAATGGTTCTTTCTCACTTGGGGTTTCCTAACATGTCCACTGGCTTCCTCAAAGCCAGCAACAGGGTGAGAGAGAGACAGACACCAGCAAGATGGGTGCTTCCATATTATGAAACATAATCCCATAGTCCATATATCCCATCATTTTTACTGTATTCTATTGATTAAGAGCAAGTCAGAAATCGCATCCACATTCGAGGGAGGAGACATTGCAAGGGAATGAACACCCGAGGAGGGGATCATTGGGAGCAATTTTTAAAGCAGCCTATGACACATGGCTTCTCTTTTGTTCTGATATAAACCCAGAACAAAGATGTTCCCTCTAAGAAAACTCCAGGAATACATGACATGATAATTTTTTTTAAAAATCTTGTTTCATTAGGAGAAGGGAGAATGGTTGTGGTTCATTCAAGATGATCATGCCTGGGAGAGAAGGGGGACAATGGAGCAAAGTCAGTATCTTTCAAAGGAGATTGGTTGGATTCTAGAGAGGATATCTGTTGTTTTTGCCTGGCCTGTCTATATTTTTAGTTAACAGCTCCCTGGTTTCTCTTTGGAAATGATCCTTCCCTATTCCTAGCCCGTGTCATCCGAGTGTGGGAAGACCTCAGCTCACAGCTCAAGGCTGCCCAACTAGAGCTTCAGTGATGAGTTTAGTAATGAGCATGTAACCCAACACAGTATGATCAGAATCAGACCTGGAACTTTTCTAGGTATTACTGAGAAAGAGGCGCTCAGTTCTCTGGGGTAGTTGAGCTGGTAGAACAAAATACTAGACCTGCTGGCAGCCGTCTCTCTCACCAGTTGGTGTGAGGGAGCAAAAAAAGAGCTATGAGGTGGAGAGAAGAATAGTCCTGATAACATCATTTGAATACGTGGTTCCACCTGTTTCTGAAGTTAATGTACACCTAGCCTTACAAATTTCATACACCAACAACTCCATTATGACTTTGCTTGAGTTAATTTAATTTGGGTTTCTATCATTTGCAACTGAGATAAGGAAGGGATGACTTTCTCAGATAAAGTGCCAATTGCAGGGGACAAGGAGTTTGTCTTACCGGAAATGGCCACTTCTCACTATTATTGTTTGTTCCTTGTAATCTGAGCCACCTTTTTGTCCACTTTAAAATCTAAAATCTAAGTGGCTGGTTCAGGCCTAGGTGATCTTATCTCTAAGAGTTTATCACTACAGCTAAGTATTAACACTGGTGGGATAGGGAGGGTGGGAGGGAGACACAAGAGGGAGGAGATATGGGGATATAGGTGTATGCATAGCTGATTCACTTTGTTATAAAGCAGAAACTAACACACCATTGTAAAGCAATTATACTCCAACAAAGATGTTGAAAAAAAAACCCAATCAAGGAGTTAGAAGCAATGGAAAACAAAGTCAGTAAGGTAGGAGAAGATGCAAACACCAGGAAGTCAAAGGAAAAGAGCTACCTAACATACAGTGTAAAGTGTTTCAGACAGAATAAGTAAGAACTGTAACAAAATCACTTCATCAGTGATGATTAAGAGGGTGTTTGGCAACTTTGAGGGAGCATTTCCACTAGAGTGGCATGGAGTCTTTAGCATGAATCCAGGAGTCCATGAGTGGTAGCAAGTGTGTACTCTTTTGCTTTGGCAAAAAGGGAACAACAGAGATGGAACGGTAGCTCAAAGAGAGGTCTGAGGAGGGAAAGTGTTCTTGCCTGAGAGAGGATGGGAGTGCCAGGAGATCAGATGGAACCCGTTCTCCGTGGGGTGAGGTCCAGGGAAAGAGTGGAAGGGCTCCCTTCAAACTAGCGTTCTCAAAACTGGCTGCCATAGAATCACCCAGCAAAGCTGTAAAAAATACCAGTGTACAAGCTTCATTCCAGCCAATGTAATCCGAGTCTTTGTGGGGTGTGACTAAGGCACTGGGATGTTTTCCTGTGCAGCCAGGGTTAAGTACCACTACCTTAGACAGGTACATTGTTCCCTGGATCAATGGAATGGATGAAGTTTGGGACATTTAGAAACAGGGAGATTTCAAGACAGATGGCATTGATCCCTTCAATAAGGAAGAAGACAAGGTCATCTGTTAAGACAAGTGAGGATAATGGCCGGCTTGGAGCCAAAAAGAAAGTGAAAAATGTTTAGAACAGCCATTAGGTTAAAAACAAATGGCCAAGAAAACAAATGTCTTTGTAGTGCTTCTGCTTATGTGCAATTAGATCATGCTAGAGCTCAAAATGAAATACAGCTACAGCAACTGGAAAACAGTTCAATAACTCATCATGTTTTCAAAATATAAAACTTAAAAGCAGAGAAAGTAAAATGGTTAAATCAACTGTGGAAAATAAATTACACAGAGGGTGACATTAGATGTGATGCTTAAACAGTAGGAACAAGTAATGTCTGCTCAAGTGGTCATTTATATCTGCTTTTTTCTTTTAAGGAGTTCTGTGAATGAAATTATGTTTCTGTGTTACATCCTGATGGGAGGGCTTTAATGATTTCTTTTTCCATTTGCAAAGAGTCTTGAGGGTGGGTAGATGGGTACAGAAAATATTAGTTAATTTTGCCAGACTTGAAAGAAAAACATAAGTCTAACATTTAAATTCAAAAAATTTCAGGACTTAAAAAAAGAAGAAAGAGAAAAAGAAAACATAGCACTTGACCATAAAAAACATTTAATCTAGCAGAGCATTTAAAATATAACTGTGAAGTGGAGAGGGAGGTGGGGAGGGACAAGTTAGAAGTATGGGATTAATAGATACAGACTACTATACATAAAATAATCAGTAAGGGTTTACTGAGTAGCACAGGGAATTATATTCAATATCTTATAATAATATATAATGGAATATAATCAGAAAAAATAATAATATAATCAGAATAAATAATCACTATGCTGTACACCTGAAGCTAATACTGTAAATCAACTATACTTCAGTTAAAAATAATAAAAAATAAAATATAACTGTAGAACATGATGAAAGCCATGAAACAGGTACAAAGTGCTATGAAACCATAGAAACAAACACCTTGAAAGACATTACTTGCACCTGCCCAGTTTATCAAAAGAAGTTTCATGTGCATGAAGAAAATTCATCTAGGCCTTGCACCATGGGTAAGCATGCACAAGAAGGTGTTAGCAGGTACGTGGAGTGTGAAGGGAGGGTGGAGAGAGAGTGTGAATCGCAAGTATGTCACTGTGGGGTCAGTATGGGGAGCACCTAGATGGCCACATCCAAGACTCTGAGCAATGAGGGTTCCTGAAGACAGAGAAACAGTGAAGCCTTGAGGGTGGAATTGTGTCTCTCAAAGAAGACATCTGCAGGAGTGCTAATGGGGAAGCTAGTGTGATGTTTGAGTAGAGATAAAGAAAAAAAATGTATAACTTTTTAATGTATATTTGGTTTTTATTCTTTTACTTTTTTATTGAAGTATAGCTATAAATTTAAGTGTAAAACTCCCAAGTGTATAACTCACCAAACACAACTTTGTACCTACCACTGAGTTTAAGAAATAAAATACTAACAGCATTTGGAGCATCCTCCCAAACTTCCACAGAAGCACCTCCTCCTCAGAGGCAACCACTACCCTGAGTTGAACTCTGGTCTTCACATTTTATATGAATGGAATCACAGAATATCATTCTTATGTCTTTGGCATCTCTCACCCCAAAACTATCGATATAATAACTTAGGAGTGAAATTGTCAGCCACAGAGTATTTGCATGTTCACCTTCATTAAATACGAACAGTTTACTGGATGGCAGCACCACTCCACACTCTCAGCAGCACGTGCGAGCTCCGTGATTCCACACGTTCCTCAGGTGGGTGACTTCTGTGAGAAGTCATCTTCAATTGTTGCTCTACTGGTAAGTTTGTAGCGGTATTCATAGTGCTTCTAATTTCCATTTCCCTTATTACTAATAAAGGAGAGCATTTCTTCATATATATATTGGCCATTTGGTTATTTTCTTTTGGACTGTCCAGTTCACATTTCTTGCCCAGTTTTACATTAGGTGGTCTCCTACTTATTAATTTGAAATAAATTGCTATATAATCCGGATATGTGCCTATTGTCAGTTATTTGTGTTGTAAAAATCTCTCCCCACTCTGTGACTTTTCATGGAGTTTTTCAATGAAAACAGTTTCTTGATTTTAAATGTTGTTCAGTGTATTGATCTTTTCCTTTATGTTAAGCACTCTTTGTGTCTTAAGAAATTTTTGCCTATCCCAAAGTTAAATTAAATTGTTCTGGAAAACTCTGACACTTTAAAATATCAAATAATTAATCTTTCTGACTAGTGATTCCTCTGGAAAGCATCTCAAGCTTGCAGGTTTAGTTTTAAGCAAATGCTGGAACAACTGTCCTAGTGATGTAGTTCAGTGTTTCATGTTTTAAATAGTAATCAAATATGAGGGGAAAATTCCAACTGAATATAGTGGTCAAGAAATTTACTTGTATTAGAAAAACAGAGATGGCGAAAGAAAAACAAACAATCAAACAAAATCCTGAAAGAAGCACTGAAGGAGAACTCACCCTGACAACAGCATCTACTGAATTTGTATTTGAACTAAAGAAGAGAAGACCATGAGTCTTTTATATGTGTCTTTCTGTTCTTGAGTTAATTTACTTAAGTGGTGTGTGTCTCCAAGTTTTTTTTGTTTTTATAAATTTATTTTTATTTATTTATTTTTGGCTGAGTTGGGTCTCCATTGCTGTGTGCGGGCTTTCTCTAGTTGTGGTGAGCGGGGGTTACTCTTCGTTGCAGTGCTCAGGCTTCTCATTGCAGTGGCTTTTCTTTGTGGAGCACAGGCTCTAGGCATATGGGCTTCAGTAGTTGTGACATGCAGTCTCGGCAGTTGTGGCTCACAGGTTCTGTAGTTGTGGTGCACGGGCTTAGTTGCTCTGCGGCATGTGGGATCTTCCCAGACCAGGGCTTGAACCCGTGTCCCCTGCACTGGCAGGTGTATTCTTAACCACTGTGCTACCAGGGAAGTCCCCAACTTTTTTTGGATTTTGTATATTTTCTTATGCCTATCTTTTAATTGCCTTCACATATCACATGACTAAGGAATAAATTCTTGGATAAATATCATGTTTTCTCAAACTATAAATTACTATAATTTTTTCAGGTGCTAAGTGTTGTAAAGATGTCCGAAATTAGTTTGATTTTGATCATATATTGATAAACTACTTTTCCTGCCTGAATGCTTATAGGATTTTCTATTTGACATTAAATTTGAAAGATTTTGCCACAGTATGACCATACTTGGGACATTCTTTGTTGATTTTCACCTGGAACATAGTGGACACTTTTGTTCTGTAAACTGTCTATACTGAAAAGAAAAAAACACACACACTGAGAGCTGTGAGTTTCCATTTTATTGGGGGACTCACTGAGGGCTATGACTCAGGAGACAGCCTCTCAGAGAGCTCTGAGGAACTGCTGCCATGGGATAAGGGGGAGGTCAGTATATATGTAGACCAACTGTAATTCCTGAGACTGAGGGGGGAAAGGGGGAAAAGAGCCTTTTTATTTAAACTCAACATGTAAACTTAACTTACTTAAACTGTTATTTATAAACTAGTGAGTTTTACATTGTAACACCTGATTCACGACTAAGTTTAAAAATTAAACTGTGAGATCTCTGTCTGTGTCTATATGGATGTATCTATGACTGGGTGTACCTTATAGATAAGATATGTCTCTACCTCCAGATGGTATTATCAAAATTAATTTGTAAATGAGCTATTTAATGTCCTTAAGGGAAAATAAGCACTCATATTTACTCTCAGAAATATAAAAGAGACTAACCCAAATGAATTTCAGGTCCATGTGAACTGAGAAAAACTCAGTATTAAATTAATGTTTGATATTAGAGTTAGTTGAAGTTTGTTGGTTTAATTAATACAGACATGCGTTTAGAGTCATCAACACTAAGTATAATATTTTTATGTACCTAAGTTTACTAGAAGTTAAATAAGATCTTATTATGCCTGATGCAAATTTGTCAGCAAGGAAAATAACTTGGTATGATACAATTTTTATATGAAAATCAAATGTAAATAAGTTAAGAGTTTTTAGGCAAACTCTTTAGGAATAATTATGTTTCAAGAATATCTACATAAAAATAGATTCTCCCAATTTGGGTAACTTGAAACTTTAGAGTTTTGCTAAATTAAGTTAAATAATGGAAGTTTATTAAATATCTAGGTCATTCCCAAATAAAATAAGATACTGAAACATTACTTACTGAATATTGGCTTCCTTTTACAGAGAAACTAAAGAAATTTAGGATGATTAATAACTATATTTGATGCTACACTGAGATGTTTTCTTTAAGAAAGCACATTTTTTAAAAGAAATTATGAACAGTATCTATAAGTTTGCCAATCTGCAAGATGCTAATATAAAGACATTTCAAAATTGCTACTTGTTAGTTTTCACTAGAAATTAAGGTTTTTAAGAGTTGAGTATTCCAACTAGTATATGTAACTAAAACTAGTAAGTTAATAAGAAAAAACCTGTTTGGGGCTTCCCTGGTGGCGCAGTGGTTGAGAGTCCGCCTGCCGATGCAGGGGACACGGGTTTGTGCCCTGGTCCGGGAAGATCTCACGTGCCATGGAGTGGCTAGGCCCGTGAGCCATGGCAGCTGAGCCTGCGCGTCCAGATCGTGTGCTCCACAGCGGGAGAGGCCACAACAGTGAGAGGCCCGCGTACCGCAAAAACAAAACAAAAAATAACAGGGCATAAGGAATAGAAGTTAACTTTGCTAAGGGAAAATAAAGTAATTTTGTCCTAAAGAGAGGTTAGAGAGAGAGAGAAAGCATAGGGCAAAATCTGAATGTAAAAAAGGCATTTATAGAAGTTTTGTGGAAAAGAAACCATGGGGGGGGGGGAAACAGTTCTATGCGTGGTTAGAACTAAAATTATAATAAATTCAATTGAGGGAATGAATTTTAATATCAAAAGTAAGTTGGCACAAAACTAGAATTTGATTCCTCTCTGTTAGGAGGACAGAGTTTTCTTGGAATATTGATCTGCTTTTAATAACAAATTGTAAACTTTCTTTACCTTTAGCTGGCAATCTGTTATTACTTTCTGTATTTGCCTTTGAACTCTTTTATTGTCACCTTAATTAAGTGAATAAGTATTATTTCATAGCGACCTATGATCTTATTTGACCAAGTGTTTTAAAACTTTTATGATATCTTTGACAAAATTCCCAAAGATCAAATTCTAAATGAAGTTTGTGTGACCTCTAGCCAACTCTGAGGTTTTTCCAAATGGGCCCCTGGAACACCACAAGAGATTTGTTTTCTCTCCTTATAAAAAAGATATTAAGTTAATTAGGCTTATTTGGTATGTTAAATCATATAGGAAACATTGTCAAATGAGTGATAAACCTTCCTAGGTTATATTGTATGGGTAAATATTAATAGATATTCTAGAAATTATATGGAACTCCTAAAAATCTGTTATTTCCTGGTAAAATATTATCAGTTACAATCTTAAATTATCTGTCACAACAGTAAACAAGTTTCTTTGTCAATTGCATTGTAATCAGGTCTTTAATCATGCTTGAACTCTTTTGAACTGTCATTCATAGACAGTTATTATTTTACTTTGATGTCTTTGCAAAAATGCTTCATCTTCAAGAAGGTTCATAGAAAGGACTTTTTGACAAGTATAGGTTTCTGATAACTTTCTAATCATACCACTGAACTGGGTAAAATTTTAAAGAATTTTAATGGAAACACTGATGGCTTCATAAAACAGTTACAAGAGATAATTAGTTACATAAAACTGAGTGAACTGGTGACTATGGTTATAATTTTTATGGCTTCTGTCTGAAATATTACTGCCTTTTAATCTGTGTTTTCCAGATATAAGGAAACTCTTCCCCTCAAGCTAATTTTGACTTACATCATTTTGGCAAATTATACCTTTGTAAGAAGAATTGAAACATTTATCTTTTCTCTCTACCTGATCCCTCTCAAGATTGGAAACTCTTAGGCTCCCCGCAGCCTTATCAGGTGAATCAAGAAGGCCACCTCCTGACAGGTGCAAGAATCTCAAGATACTTTGGGAATCTTGAGAAGAGAGAAATTCACCAAATCTATAGATATTGCAGGCAGAATCTGATGGTAAACCCTTGACGGTAAATGGCTTTCCTGGCCTTGAGAGGAATTTTAAAAATTCAATCTGAGATTCCTTATAAAAAAACTCCAGGAAAGCCAAATTTAAAGGAGCCTGTATGCTCAATTACACTTAAGTAAATAATCAGGCCAACTTTATTGAAACCAGACTTACTTTCCAAACAAATGTCCTAATTTGGTTATATTTGGTAGAAATCAGGGTAATTTTAGAGAGAAAAAATATGTTTCAGCAATATATCTTTGTGGATATTAAATTCTAATGTTGTTTGTCTAAGACTCACTTCCTAGATGGCTACTTGTGGCTAGGTTACATCATTGTAAAAAATGATTGAATTATTAAAAGACACTCTAAGTTTGTTTCTTAAGCTTATCACAGTAATCTATCTGTGAATGAAGATCAGATGCCCCATGACCTGTAACCAGGAGATTATGTATACTGAAAAAGACATCATCTAAAGACTGTCTCCAAACTACATGGAAGGATGCTTAACAGGTACTATTAACTAGTTCATGCACAGCGAAACTGAAGGGAATTCACTCTTGGATTCATATTTCCCACTTAGAAAGGGCTCCTGCACCAGACTGGTCTCTAGAGAGGACTACTGACCTCAAAATTACCTTAAAACAATGCTCAAGCAGAATAGAAACTACACCCACACCAGGGCAAAGAGAAGACAACATCAAAGGTAGACAGCAACCCCAAGAAGCTGACCTGACCCGCATGATAATTTATAGTGTTTTCTTAATTTCTTGAACTTTTGCATGTAAATCTAATATACTTTTCTTTCATGAGCACAATCCCATGCAGAGTTTAAAAACTAATCCAATTGTGGGTTTATGATCAATTACCTATGTCCAGTACTTCTGGGTTACCTTGGTGGATTTCTCCTCTCCAAGGCTCTAATTGAATAGCCCTTAGGAAATGTATTCTAGAAGAAAGAAGTTAGAGTTCTGTTTGGGCCACTATTGATATTACTAGATGGGACTCCCTCACTTGGATAATTAATCACACTTGCTCTGACCATCACCATAAATATGAATTTTTTTTTAAGTTACTCAATCAGAGTAGTGAGCCAAATTTCAACCAAATATTATAACCTCCCTGAGTAATGGGATGGATTTATATGGTTAACACTAGGCTATGGTCATTTAAATTGAAAGGCCTCCCCCTTATGTTGCGAAGAATTAAACCATAGGAAGGAAACAACACTAGGAAATTGGTCTGGGTGCTTCATGAACAATGCTTACATATCATTTCCCTTAAAGATAGGGACTGGTATGAAACAGACCAGGTCAGATGACCTGGGAATATACTGGGTCACACCTAGTGGAAGTTCTTGGCTTAAAATCTTACTAATTCTTACCTTACTAATGCTACTAGCTTTATAACTTGTATTCTGCCTATTTTTCAAGACTGTTGTTTCTTACATTACCAAATATGTGACAGATTCTCTGATAAAATGATGACTAGGTGACTTGAAATGATTGAACAAATATATAGTTCTATATAAGACCAGTGATTGTAATAGTGTAATTCTAGATATGGGAAGAAACAACAAGATGGAATCATTTCCTGAACAATAATAGACTAGTAATACAGGTGACCCAGAGACTTTTGGCTACTGATTCATAGGGCCTAGTTTAGTAAGAGCACATTGAGTGGCCTATCAGTGAAAACCTGGCCTGACCATCTGGTACTACAAGAATGAAGTCACTAGCCACTGCAGTCACTAATTTTTTTTTTTTCGCAGGCTCAGCGGCCATGGCTCACGAGCTCAGCTGCTCCGCAGCATGTGGGAACATCCCGGACCAGGGCACGAACCCGCGTCCCCTGCATCAGCAGGCAGACTCTCAACCACTGCACCACTAGGGAAGCCCGCAGTCACTAACTTTTAACACACCCTGAAAGGAGTTCATGGTGGAGATCAGGAATGAGGCACCCTGTGCTCTGGGAAAAGTGGCAGAATAGGCCTCCAGATAGTTAGGTATTTTCAGTAGAAAATTTTGTATGAATGCAAATTCTTGCATCTCCCAATACTTAGAAAAGCACTAAAACCATTAACTAAGATATCTGTTCCTCTTGACTAGCAGTAACCTTCTCCTGAGATGTGTGCTTGGTTACACATACCCCCTTTGCCAAAATCACATATATACTGACCTCTCCCCTTATCCCATGGCAGCAGTTCCTCAGAGCTCTCTGAGAGGCTGTCTCCTGGGCCATAGCCCTCAGTGAGTCCCCAGATAAAACTGAAACTCACAGCTCTCATGTTGTATGTTTTTATTTCAGTCAGCATTTGACAGAAACAGGAAGCAAGCAGGGAAATGAGGCAGTGATATTTCCTAATGGTCCTCATATTGAATCCTTATGCTTGCTGCCTGTCTCCATCCAGTGCTCTGTCTACATGCTCCTGAACCAGGCAGAACATGGCCCATACTCTAAGCAGGTACCACCCAGTCCTGGTCAGCTCCTCCCTGGGCTTGCTCCCATGCCTCCTTTGCCATCTCCCCAGCCATTTCCTTGCTTTCTGATTTGTGAAAAACTGTGAAAGTGATTTTAGAAAATAATAACCATTTACATTTGTATAGTGCTTCAGGGTTTACAGATTGCTCTCATACACATTATCTGGGGACCTGGGTAAATTCCTTGGACATTAAAGAAAACTCACTAACTGAAAGTGGCATGCTTAGATAGAATGTCATTATTTGGCAGTGGACAAATATTTCTGAAAACAAATAAAAGACACCTCCTTAATTCTGATCTTGTTGATCCCAAAGTTGTCTACCAGCCTTTACCTGCCCTCCCAGAAGGTGTATTTTGCTTTTAACAACAAACTGGGGGAATTCCCTGGCAGTCCGGGGCTTAGGGCTCTGCACTTCTACTTCAGGGGGCACAGATTTGATCCCTCGTCTGGGAACTAAGATACCGCAAGCTGTGTGGTGCAACCAAAAAAAAAAGAAAGAAGAAAAAAAATTGGTGTTTGTCCATTTCTGGCACAGAGCTCCTAAAACCTCTGGAATCTCCTCCATCATAAGAGCAATAAAGGTGACTTTTGAAAAAAAATTTTTTAAAAACTTAGAGTAGTTGAAATGATGTTTATTTGAAATTACTTCTGACAGTTTAATTTACACCTGAATTTTGTTTTTCTTGAGGCCCAATGTTTGTTGAGCAAATCTGCAATGTTTACCTCCCTTCTAATAAGATAAATTTTAAGCATGAAGTGGTTTATTAAATAGAAATGTAAATCCAGATAATAATTAGATATTCCTTTCCCTCAGAAACAAAAATCCAAAGGACCATAATGTCTAAAGTGATGCTCCTCTTCCCATTGGATACAAACTTTTTATTTCTAGGTTCATTTGCAACATTAAATTTATTATGGGTCCATTTCCATACACGACAAACAAATATACTGGAGTATTTAACACATGTCATCACTGGTACACACAGTAAAAATGTTCCAATGATGCAAATTATGAATGTTCCAGGCTTATAAAAATATATGTTGCCAAACTCTATGTTACTGATTATTTTTCTTTAAATTCACATCCAACTGACTCCCAATCTCTCCTTCCACTGATAAGAACATTGAACTACTTGTAGTTTCCCAGGTGTTCACTAAAGTAGTATGAGAAAATAGGATCTTTGCTCCAGGTAATTTCAACCAACTGAATTTCAGTTGGTTGAAAGATATAAATGGTTAGGCTCTGACGGCATAGCAGAAATTCCATTTCCAGGTAACAGAGAGTCTGGCCATATTATTATTATTATTTTGTGGTACGCGGGCCTCTCACTGTTGTGGTCTCTCCCGTCGCGGAGCACAGGCTCCGGACACGCAGGCTCAGCGGCCATGGCTCACGGGCCCAGCCGCTCCACGGCACGTGGGATCTTCCCAGACTGGGGCACGAACCCATGTCCCCTGCATCGGCAGGCGGACTCTCAACCATTGCACCATCAGGGAAGTCCTGGCCATATTATTTTAATCACAATCCCAGTGGTGGTGTGTGGAGCACTGGGGTCCAGTTGAAGTGCATAGTCATTCACAAGGGATGGCTGTGAAGGAGATTTAAGTATAGGCAAGGCATTTAAGCAGTCACTAGCTGGCATCTAAAATTGCTTTCAGAGATTATATGATTCCAAGGGCAGCAGAGTCTCTCGTGCCCCCAGTACATAGGGGATGCTGACTGTCTACACTAGCCCTGTGCTTTTTATCCTCATTTCTCTCAAGAGTTCCCTGAAGTGAAGTAGAGGATACAGATGCATAGTTGAACACCTTAGCACTCTTCCTGGGCTTCTCGGTGCGCAGAGGCTAGAATGAAGTGAGATTTCTCCCTGTGTTTTTATAGGCAGGTCTCAGTGGCATACTGAGACACCGGGAGATGTTTTCCCCCTTGGAAGAGGCTCCTGGAAGAAGGAAATTGAGGATGAGTGACAGGAGAAAATTGGGGGATTTTGAGATGGAAAAATGAAGAGCTGGGTCTTGTATAATGAGAAACTAAAATAAGGATGTGTGTAACGGCAAATAGAAATGCCCATGTATGTGGGATACTTTGCTAGGCGTGGCTCCTACGCAGGCTTGGAGCTATGCCAGAAAGGAGTATTCATCGTTGTCACCTGATGCCAACTCTTACATTCACTGAGCATCTGCTACAGGCCAGGACCTGTGCTAACCCTTCCCATCAGGATTTCTGCATTCCTCACTGGCCCAAGGTCACCTGGGAAGTGGTGGATTAGGAATTCAGCACACGTGTATCTGATTCTTCTCTACCTGGCTGCTGTGCTTGACCCTCCACTTGGGAGTGCCCTTCCTACAGGCCTGGGTGACAAGTGGACACTTCCTTGGAGCTCTGGAATACACACCTCTCTCACTGTGCTTATTGTGCTTCCTAGAGTGGGGGCTGTCCACTCAGTCACCTCTGTATCTGCAACAATGAGAAGAGTCCAGGAAATGTTCAGTACACATGTGAGCTGAATTCAACAGGAAAAATTAGCAAGAATCTGGGAGGCTGCCACACCAGGCAGAGGGATGGAGAGACAAGTGTAGACTTCAGAAGAGGGAAGGAAGGCTGCTTCAAATATGAACAAGCAAATAAAAGCAATGATTTAAAACAGGATCTCACAGTTTAAAACAGACAAAAAGAAATCCCTTTACCAAAGAAGGGATACTATGGTCCCTCTAAATCCTGCATATCCTTTCTCAGCCCATGTGGAATATCACATTCACAGCTGCATTTGCTCATTTCATGCTAACCTCATTAGCAGCAAATTTTAAGATCTATTTCAAATTGATATTGGAACAGCATAATTCTCAAAGATTAATTAATAATAAGAGTAATTTTACATCTGCTCAGTTACTTGAGATTCTCTAATATCCTGGCAGGAGAAAACACACACAGTGATGGATGTGATAGTCACACATCCAGTATCTATTCTCTGTCGAAATGTGCACACAGGGCTATGGTCCTTCTGCTCTGATGGCTTTCCAATCCCTCTCTTAAAAACACTAGGTGCCCTTGGGTGAATTAGTTAATCATTTTAACCTTCATTATCCATTCTTTATAATTGCATAAAAGAATAGTATTGCATGATGCTGTTGTTTGACAGGGGTTAAATGAAACAGTGTATATAAGAGCACCTAGAAAAATGTTTCATGGATAAATTTTTATTAAAGCTAATGTTGGAATTTTGTTTTGATATTGCCCTTTGTTTTTGCTTTGAATTTTATTTTATTTTTATACAGCAGGTCCTTATTAGTTATCTATTTTATACATATTAGTGTATACATGCCAATCCCAATCTCCCAACTCATCTGACACAGCCCCACACCCTTGCTTTCCCCCCCTTGGTGTCCATATGCTTGTTCTCTACATCTGTGTCTCTACTTCTGCCTTGCATTAATATACGATATTTGTTTTTCTCTTTCTGACTTATGTCACTCTGTATGATACTCTCTAGGTCCATCCACGTCTCTACAAATGACCCAATCTCGTTCCGTTTTATGGCTGAGTAATATTCCATTGTATATACGTACCACGTCTTCTTTATCCATTCATCTGTTGATGGGCATTTAGGTTGTTTCCATGTCCTGTCTATTGTAATACTGCTGCAATGAATATTGAGGTGCATGGGACTTTTTGAATTATGGTTTTCTCTGGGTATATGCTCAGTAGTGGGATTTCTGGGTCATGGTAGTTCTATTTTTAGTTTTTTAAGGAACCTCCATACTGTTCTCCATGTGGCTGTATCAATTTACACTCCCACCAACAGTGCAAGAGGGTTCGCTTTTCTCCACAACCTCTCCAGCATTTGTTGTTAAAAGATTTTCTGAGGACAACTAGGAAGGTGGTGGAAGAGTAAGACGCAGAGATCACCTTCCTCCCCACAGCTACATCAGAAATACATCTACACGTGGAACAACTACAGAATACCCACTGAATGCTGGCAGAAGACCTCAGACCTCCCAAAAGGCAAGAAACTCCACACGTACCTGGGTAGGGCAAAAGAAAAAGGAATAAACAGAGAGAAAAGAATAGGGATGGAACCTGCACCAGTGGGAGGGAGCTGTGAAGGAGGAAAGGTTTCCATACACTAGGAAGCCCCTTCGCGGGCGGAGACTGCAGGTGGTTGGGGAGGGAAGCTTCGGAGTTGCAGAGGAGAGCACAGCAACAGGGGTGCGGAGGGCTAAGCGGAGAGATTCCCGCACAGAGGATTGATGCCGACCAGCACTCACCAGCCCGAGAGGCTTGTCTGCTCACCCGCCGGGGTGGGAGGGGGCTGGGAGCTGAGGCTCGGGCTTCAGTCAGATTGCAGGGAGAGGACTGGGGTTGGTGGCATGAACACAGCCTGCAGGGGGTTAGTGCACCACGGCTGGCCGGGAGGGAGTCCGGGGAAAAGTCTGGACTTGCTGAAGAGGCAAGAGACTTTTTCTTGGCTCTTTGTTTCCTGTTGCGTGAGGAGAGGGGATTAAGAGCACCACTTAAAGGAGCTCCAGAGATGGACGCGAGCTGCGGCTAACAGCGTGGACCCCAGAGATGGGCATGAGACGCTAAGGCCACTGCTACAGCCTCCAAGAAGCCTGTGTGCAACCACAGGTCACCATCCACGCCTCCCCTCCCGGGAGCCTGTGCAGCCCGCCACTGCCAGGGTCCCATGATCCAGAGACAACTTCCCTGGGAGAACAAACGGCATGCCTCGGGCTGGTGCAACGTCCCACCGGCCTCTGCTGCAACAGGCTCACCCCGCACTCAGTGCCCCTCACTCTCCCCCGCCTGAGTGAGCCAGAGGCCCTGAATCAGCTGCTCCTTTAACACCGTCCTGTCTGAGTGAACAACAGACGCCCTCAGATGACCTACATGCAGAGGCGGGGCCAAATCCAAAGCTGAACACTGGGAGCTTTGCGAACAAAGAAGAGAAAGGGAAATTTCTCCCAGCAGCCTCAGGAACAGCGGATTAAATCTCCACTATCAACTTGATGTACCCTGCATCGGTGGAATACCTGAATAGACAGCGAATCATCCCAAATTGAAGAGGTGGACTTTGAGAGCAAGATTCATTATTTTTTCCCCTTTTCCTCTTTTTGTGAGTGTGTATGTGTATGCTTCTGTGTGAGATTTTGTCTGTATAGCTTTGTTTTCACCATTTGTCCTAGGGTTAGGTCCATCCGTTTTTTTTGTTTTGTGTGGTTCTTTTTGTGGTTTTTTGTTTGTTTGTTTTTTTGTGGTACATGGCCTCTCACAGTTGTGCCCTCTCCCATTGCGGAGCACAGGCTCCGGACATGCAGGCTCAGTGGCCATGGCTCACAGACCCAGCTGCTCCGCGGCATGTGGGATCTTAGCAGACTGGGGCACAAACCCATGTCCCCTGCATCGGCAGGTGGACTCTCAACCACTGCACCAGCAGGGAATCCCTTGTTTTTTACTGTTTAAAAAACTTTTTTTCTTAATAATTATTTTTTATTTTAATAACTTTATTTTATTTTATCTTATTTTATTTTATGTTATCCTCTTTCTTTCTTTCCTTCTTCTTTTTCTCCCTTTTATTCTGAGCCATGTGGATGAAAGGGTCTTGGTGCTGCAGCCAGGAGTCAGTGCTGTGCCTCTGAGGTGGGAGAGCCAAATTCAGGACACTGGTCCACAAGAGACCTCCCAAATCCATGTAATATCAAATGGCGAAAATCTCCCAGAGATCTCCATCTCAAAAACAATACCCAGCTTCACTCAACGACCAGCAAGCTACAGTGCTGGACAGCCTATGCAAAACAACTAGCAAGACAGGAACACAAACCCACCCATTAGCAGAGAAGCTGCCTAAAATCATAATAAGGCCACAGACACCCCAAAACACACCACCAGACATGGACCTGCCGACCAGAAAGACAAGATCCAGCCTCATCCACCAGAACACAGGTACTAGTTCCCTCCACCAGGAACCCTACACAGCCCACTGAACCAACTTTAGCCACTAGGGACAAACACCAAAAACAACAGGAACTATGAACCTGCAGCCAGCAAAAAGGAGACACCAAACACAGTAAGATAAGCAAAATGAGAAGACAGAAAAACACACAGTAGATGAAGTAGCAAGATAAAGCCCCAAATGAAGAGGAAATAGGCAGTCTACCTGAAAAAGAATTCAGAATAATGATAGTAAAGATGATCCAAAATCTTGGAAATAGAATAGACAAAATGCAAGAAACATTTAACAAGGACCTAGAAGAACTAAAGAGGAAACAAGCAGCAATGAACAACACAATAAATGAAATTTAAAATACTCTAGAAGGGATCAATAGCAGAATAACTGAGGCAGAAGAATGGATAAGTAACCTGGAAGATAAAATAGTGGGAATAACTACTGCAGAGCAGAATAAAGAAAAAATGTAAAGAACTGAGGACAATTTCAGAGATCTCTGGGAAAACATTAAATGCACCAACATTTGAATTCTTGGGGTCCCAGAAGAAGAAGAGAAAAAGAAATGGACTGAGAAAATATTTGAAGAGATTATAGTTGAAAACTTTCCTAATATGGGAAAGGAAATATTAATCAAGTCCAGGAAGCACAGAGAGTCCCATACAGGATAAATCCAAGGAGAAACATGCCAAGACACATATTAATCAAACTGTCAAAAATTAAATACAAAGAAAACATATTAAAAGCAGCAAGGGAAAAACAAAAAATAACATGCAAGGGAATCCCCATAAGGTTAACAGCTGATCTTTCAGCAGAACAGACTGGCAGGGCATATTTAAAGTGATGAAAGGGAAAAATCTCCAATCCAGATTACTCTACCCAGTGAGTAACTCATTCAGATTTGACAGAGAAATCAAAACCTTTACAGGCAAGCAAAAGCTAGGAGAATTCAGCACCTCCAAACCAGCTTTACAACAAATGCTAAAGGAGCTTCTCTAGGCAAAAAACACAAGAGAAGGAAAAGACCTACAATAACAAACCCAAAACAATTAAGAAAATGGGAATAGGAACATACATATCGATAATTACCTTAAATGTAAATGGATTAAATGCTCCCACCAAACGACACAGACTGGCTGAATAAATACAAAAACAAGACCCATATATATGTTGTCTACAAGAGACCCATTTCAGATCTAGGGACACACACAGACTGAAAGTGAGGGGATGGAAAAAGATATTCCATGCAAATGGAAATCAAAAGAAACCTGGAGTAGCAATTCTCATATCAGACAAAATAGACTTTAAAAGAAAGACTATTACAAGAGACAAAGAAGGAGACTACATAATGATCAAGGGATCAATCCAAGAAGAAGATATAACAATTTTAAATATCTATGCACCCAACACAGGAGCACCTCAATACATAAGGCAAATACTAACAGCCATAAAAGGGGAAATCAACAGTAACACATTCATAGTAGGGGACTTTAACACCCCACTTTAACCAATGGATAGATCATCCAAATGAAAATAAATAAGGCACACAAGCTTTAAACGATACATTAAACAAGATGGACTTAATTGATATTTATAGGACATTCCATCCAAAAACAACAGAATACACATTTTTCTCAAGTGCTCATGGAACATTCTCCAGGAGAGATCATATCGGGTCACAAATCAAGCCTTGATAAATATAAGAAAATTGAAACTGTATTAAGTATCTTTTCTGTCCACAACGCTATGAGGCTATATATCAATTACAGGAAAAGATCTGTAAAAAACACAAACACATGGAGGCTGAACAATACACTACTTAATAACGAAGTGATCACTGGAGAAATCAAAGAGGAAATCAAAAAATACCTAGAAACAAATGACAATGGAGACAAGACGACCCCAAACATATGGGATGCAGTAAAAGCAGTTCTAACAGAGAAGTTAATAGCAATAAAATCCTACCTTAAGAAGCAGGAAACATCTCGAATAAACAACCTAACCTTGCACCTAAAGCAATTAGAGAAAGAAGAACAAAAATACCCCAAAGTTTGGTGAAGGAAAAAAATCATAAAGATCAGATCAGAAATAAATGAAAAAGAAATGAAGGAAATGATAGCAAAGAACAATAATACTAAAAACTGGTTCTTTGAGAAGATAAACAAAATTGATAAACCATTAGCCAGACTCATCAAGCAAAGAAGGGAGAAGACTCAAATAAACAGAATTAGAAATGAAAAAGAAGTAACAATGGACATTACAGAAATACAAAGGATCATGAGAGATTACTACAAGCAACTCTATACCAATAAAATGGACAACCTAGAAGAAATGGACAAATTCTTAAAAATGCACAACGTGCCAAGACTCAATGAGGAAGAAATAGAAAATATGAACAGACCAACCACAAGCACTGAACTTGAGACTGTGATTAAATATCTTACAACAAACAAAAGCCCAGGACGAGATGGCTTCACAGGTGAATTATATCAAACATTTAGAGAAGAGGTAACACCTATCCTTCTCAAACTCTTCCAAAATATAGCAGAGGGAGGAACACTCCCAAACTCATTCTATGAGGCCACCATCACCCTGATATTAAAACCAGACAAGGATGTCACAAAGAAAGAAAATTACAGGCCAATATCACTGATGAACATAAGATGCAAAAATGCTCAACAAAATACTAGCAAACAGAATCCAACAGCACATTAAAAGGATCATACACCATGATCAAGTGGGGTTTATTCCAGGAATGCAAGGATTCTTCAATATGCACAAATCAATCAACGTGATACACCATATTAAAAAATTGAATGAGAAAAACCATATGATCATCTCAATAGATGCAGAAAAACTTTTGACAAAATTCACCCCGGTTTATTATAAAACACCCTGCAGATAGTAGGCATAGAAGGAATTTTCCTCAACATAATAAAGGCCATATATGACATACCCACAGCCAACATCGTCCTCAATGGTGAAAAACTGAAAGCATTTCCACTAAGATCAGGAACAAGACAAGGTTGCCCATTCTCACCACTCTTATTCAACATAGTTTTGGAAGTTTTAGCCACAGCATTCAGAGGAGAAAAGATAATAAAAGGAATCCAAGTCAGAAAAGAAGTAAAGCTGTCACAGTTTGAGGATGACATGATACTATACATAGAGAATCCTAAAGATGCTACCAGAAAATTACTAGAGCTAATCAATAAATTTGGTAAAGCAGCAGGATACAAAATTAATGCACAGAAATCTCTGGCATTCCTATACAATAATGATGAAAAATCTGAAAGTGAAATTAAGAAAACACTCCCATTTACCATTGCAAAAAAACAATAAAATATCTAGGAATAAACCTACCTAAGGAGACCAAACTTGTATACAGAAAATTATAAGATACTGATGAAAGAAATTAAAGATGATACAAATAGATGGAAAGATATACCATGTTCTTGGATTGGAAGAATCAACATTGTGAAAATGGCTCTATTACACAAAGCAATCTACAGATTCAATGGAATCCCTTTCAAACTACCACTGGCATTTTCCACAGAAGTAGAACAAAAAGTTTCACAATTTGTATGGAAACACAATAGACCCCAAATAGCCAAAGCAGTCTTGAGAACGAAAAACGGAGCTGGAGGAATAAGGCTCCCTGAGTTCAGACTATACTACAAAGCTACAGTAATTGAGACAGTATGGTACTGGCACAAAAACAGAAAGATAGATCAATGGAACAAGACGCACATACCCACGCACATATGGTCTCCTTATCTTTGACAAAGGAGGCAGGAATGTGCAGTGGAGAAAGGACAACCTCTTCAATAAGTGGTGCTGGGAAAACTGGACAGCTACATGTAAAAGTATGAGATTAGAATATTCCTTAACACCATACACAAAAATAAGCTCGAAATGGATTAAAGTCCTAAATGTAAGGCCAGAAACTATCAAACTCTTACAGGAAAACATAGGCAGAACACTCTGTGACATAAATCACAGCAAGATCCTTTTTGACCCATCTCCTAGAGAAATGGAAATAAAAACAAAAATAAACAAATGGGATCTAACGAAACTTAAAATCTTTTGCACAGCAAAGGAAACCATAAACAAGACCAAAAGACAACCCTCAGCATGGGAGAAAATACTTGCAAATGAAGCAACTGACAAAGGATTAAGCTCCAAAATTTACAAGTGGTTCAGGCAGCTCAATAACAAAAAAACAAACAACCCAATCCACAAATGGGCAGAAGACCTAAATAGACGTTTCTCCAAAGAAGATGTACAGATTGCCAACAAACACATGAAAGAATGCTCTACATCATTAATCATTAGGAAATGCAAACCAAAACTACAATGAGATGTCATCTCACACTGGTCAGAATGGCCATTATCAAAAAATCTAGAAACAATAAATGCTGGAGAGGGTGTGGAGAAAAGGGAACACTCTTGCACTGCTGGTGGGAATGTGAATTGGTATAGCCTCTATGGAGAACAGTATGGAGGTTCCTTAAAAAACTACAAATAGAACTACCATATGTCCCAGCAATCCTACTCCTGGGCATATACCCTTAGAAAACCATAATTCAATAAGAGTCATGTAGCAAAATGTTCATTGTAGCTGTATTTACAATAGCCAGGAGATGGAAGCAACCTAAGTGTCCATCATCGGATTAATGCATAAAGAAGATGTGGCACATATACACAATGGAATATTACTCAGCCATAAAAAGAAACAAAATCGAGTTATTTGTAGTGAGGTGGAAGGACCTAGAGTCTGTCATACAGCATGAAGTAAGTCAGAAAGAGAAAGACAAATACCGTATGCTAACACATATATATGGAATCTAAGAAAAAAACATGTCATGAAGAACCTAGGGGTTAGACGGGAATAAAGACACAGACCTACTAGAGAATAGACTTGAGGATATGGGGAGGGGGAAGGGTAAGCTGTGACAAAGTGAGCGAGTGGCATGGACATACATACATTACCAAACGTAAAATAGATAGCTAGTTGGAAGCAGCCGCATAGCACAGGGAGATCAGCTCGCTGCTTTGTGACCGCCTGGAGGGGTGGGATAGGGAGAGTGTGAGGGAGGGATGCAAGGGGGAAGAGATTTGGGAACATATGTATATGTATAACTGATTCACTTTGTTATAAAGCAGAAACTAACACACCATTGTAAAGCAATTATACTCCAATAAAGATGTAAAAAAAAAGATTTTCTGATCATGTCTATTCTAACTGGTGTGAGGTGATACCTCATTGTCGTTTACATTTGAATTTCTCTAGTAATCAATGATGCTGAGCAGCTTTTCATGTGCTTCTTGGCTATCTGTATGTCTTCTTTGGAGAAATGTTTATTTAGTTCTTCTGCCCATTTTTCGATTGCGTTGTTTGTTTGTTTAATATTGAGCTGCATGTACTGTTTACATATTTTGGAGATTAATCCTTTGTCAGTTGCTTCATTTGCAAATATTTTCTCCCATTCTGGGAGTTGTCTTTTTATCTCGTTTATGGTTTCCTTTGCTGTGCAAAAGCTTTTAAGTTTCATTAGGTCCCTTTTGTTTAGTTTTGTTTTCATTTCCATTTTTCGAGAGGTGGGTCAAAAAGGATCTTGCTGTGATTTTTGTCATAGAGTGTTCTGCTTATGTTTTCCTCTTAGAGTTTTAGAGTGTCTGGCCTTACATTTAGGTCTTTAATCCATTTGGAGTTTATTTTTGTGTATGGTGTTAGGGAGTGTTCTATTTTCATTCTTTTACATGTAGCTGTCCAGTTTTCCCAGCACCACTTATTGAACAGGCAGTCTTTTGTCCATTGTATATTCTTGCCTCCTTTATCAACAATAAGGTGACCTTATGTGTGTGGGTGTATCTCTGGGCTTTCTATCCTGTTCCATTTATCAATATTTCTGTTTTTGTGCCAGTACCATACTGTCTTGATTACTGTAGCTTTGTAGTATAGTCTGAACTCAGGGAGCCTGATTCCTCCAGCTCCGGATTTCTTTCTCAAGATTGCTTTGGGTATTCAGGGTCTTTTTTGTTTCCATACAACGTGTGAAATTTCTTGTTCTAGTTCTGTGAAAAATGCCATTGGGAGTTTGATAGGGATTGCATTGAATCTGTAGATTGCTTTGTGTAGTAGAGTCCTTTTCACAATGTTGATTCTTCCAATCCAAGAACCTGGTATATCTCTCCATTTGTTTGTATCATCTTTAATTTCTTTCATCATTGTCTTATAATTTTTTGCATACAGGTCCTTTGTCTCCTTACATTGGTTAATCCAAGGTATTTTATTTTTTTTGTTGCAGTGGTAAATGGGATTGTTTCCTTAATTTCTCTTTCTGATCTTTCATTGTTAGTGTATAGGAATGCAAGAGATGTATGTGCATTAATTTTGTATACTGCTACTTCACCAAATTCATTGATTAGCTCTAGTCGTTTTCTGGTAGCGTCTTTAGGATTCTCTATGTATAGTATCATGTCATCTGCAAACAGTGACAGCTTTATTTCTTCTTTTCTGATTTGGATTCCTTTTATTTCTTTTTCTTCTCTGACTACTGTGGCTAAGACTTCCAAAACTATGTTGAATAAGAGTGGTGAGAGTGTGAAACCTTGTCTTGTTCCTGATCTTAGAGGAAATGCTTTCAGTTTTTCACCACTGAGAACGATGGTGGCTGTGGGTCTGTTATATATGGCCTTTATTATATTGAGGTAAGTTCCCTCTCTGCCAACTTTCTGGAGAGTTTTTATCATAAATGGATGTTGAATTTTGTCAAAAGCTTTTTCTGCATCTATTGAGATGATCATATAGTTTTTATCCTTCAATTTGTTAACACAGTGTGTATCACATTGTTTGATTTGCATATATTGAAGAATCCTTGAATTCCTGGGAAAAACCTCACTTCATCATGGTGTATGAGCCTTTTAATGTGCTGTTGGATTCTCTTTGCTAGTATTTTGTTGAGGATTTTTGCATCTATGTTCACCAGTGATATTGGCCTGTAGTTTTCTTTCTTTGTGACATCTTAGTCTGGTTTTGGTTTCAGGGTGATGATGGCCTTGTAGAATGAGTTTGGGAGTGTTCCTCTCTCTGCTATATTTTGGAAGACTTTGAGAAGGTTAGGTGTTAGCTCATCTCTAAGTGTTTGATAGGATTCACCTGTGAAGCCATCTCTTCCTGGGCTTTTGTTTGTTGGAAGATATTTAATCACAGTCTCAAGTTCAGTGCTTGTGATTGGTCTGTTTATATTTCTATTTCTTCCTCATTCAGCCTTGGAAGGTTGTGCTTTTCTAAGAATTTGTCCATTTCTTCCAGGTTGTCCATTTTATTGGCATATAATTGCTTGTAATAATCTCTCATGATCCATTGTATTTCTGCAGTGTCAGTTGGTTACTTCTCCTTTTTCATTTCTAATTCTATTGATTTGAGTCTTCTCCATTTTTTTCTTGATGAGTCTGGCTAATGGTTTATCAATTATGTTTATCTTATCAAAGAACCAGCTTTTAGTTTTATTGATCTTTGCTATTGTTTCCTTCATTTCTTTTTAATTTATTTCTGATCTGATCTTTATGATTTCTTTCCTTTAGCTAACTTTGGCGTTTTTTTGTTCTTCTTTCTCTAATTACTGTAGGTGTAAGGTTAGGTTGTTTATTTGAGATGTTTCTTGTTTCTTGAGGTAGGTTTGTATTGCTATAAACTTCCCTCTTAGAATTGTTTTTCCTGTATCCCATAGGTTTTGGATCATCGTGTTTTCCTTGTCATTTGTCTCTAGGTATTTTTTTATTTCCTCTTTGATTTCTTCAGTGATATCTTTGTTACTTAGTAACGTATTGTTTAGCCTACATGTGTTTGTGTTTTTTATGGCTTTTTCCCTGTAATTTATTTGTAATCTCATAGCATTGTGGTCGGAAAAGATGTTTGATATAATTTCAATTTTCTTAAATGTTGAGGCTTACTTTTTGACTGAAGATGTGATCTGTCTGGGAGAATGTTCCATATGCACTTGAGAAAAAACTGTAATCTGCTGTTTTCAGATGGATATCCTATAAATATCAATTCAATCTACCTGGTCTATTGTGTCATTTAAAGCTTGTGTTTCCTTAGTAATTTTCTGTTTGGATGATCTGTCCATTGGTGTAAATTAGGTGTTAAAGTCTCCCACTATTATTGTGTTACTGTCGATTTCCTCTTTTATAGCTGTTAGCAGTTGCCTTACATATAGAGGTGCTCCTATGTTGGGTGCATATATATTTATAATTTTTCTATCTTCTTTTTGGATTGATCCCTTGATCATTATGTAGTGTCCTTCCTTGTCTCTTGTAGCATTCTTTCTTTTAATGTCTATTTTATCTGATATGAGTATTGCTACTCCAGCTTTCTTTTGATTTCAATTTGCATGGAATATCTTTTTCCATCCCTTCACTTTCATTCTGTATGTGTCCCTAGGTCTGAAGTGGGTATCTTGTAGACAGCATATAAATGGGTCTTGGTTTTGTATCCATTCAGTGAGCCTGTGTCTTTTGTTTGGAGCATTTAATCCATTCACGTTTAAGATAATTATCAATATGTATGTTCCTATTCCCATTTTCTTAATTGTTTTGGGTTTTTTTTTTTTTTTTCGGTAGGTTCTTTTCTTCTCTTATGTTTCCCACTTAGAGAAGTTCCTTTAGCATTCATTGTAGAGATGGCTTGGTGGTGCTGAATTCTTTTAGCTTTTGCTTGTCTGTAAAACTTTTGATTTCTCCATGAAATCTAAATGAGATCCTCACTGGATAGAATCATCTTGGTTGTAGGTTCTTCCTTTTCTTCACTTTAAGTATTTCATGTCACTGCCTTCTGGCTTGTAGAGTTTCTGCTGAAAAATCAGCTGTTAACCTTATGGGAGTTCTCTTTTATGTTATTTATCATTTTTTCCTTGTTGCTTTTAATAATTTTTCTTTGTCATTAATTTTTGTCAGTTTGGTAACTATGTGTCTCGGTGTGTTTCTCCTTGGATTTATCCTGTATGGGACTCTCTGTGCTTCCTGGACTTGGGTGGCTATTTCCTTTCCCATGTTTGGGAAATTTTCGACTATAATGTCTTCAAATATTTTCTCAGGTCCTTTCTCTCTCTCTTCTCCTTCTGGGACCCCTATAATGTGAATGTTGGTGCACTTAATGTTGTCCCAGAGGTCTCTTAGGCTGTCTTCATTTCTTTTCATTCTTTTTTCTTTATTCTGTTCCATGGCAGTGAATTCCACCATTCTGTCTTCCAGGTAACTTATCCATTCTTCTGCCTCAGTTATTCTGCTATTGCTTCCTTCTTGTGCATTTTTTCATTTTAGTTATTGTATTTTTCATCTATGTTTGTTTGTTCCTTAGTTCTTCTAGGTGTTTATTCCTTAATTGTTCTAGGTCTTTGTTAAACATTTCTTGCATCGTCTCAATCTTTGCCTCCATTCTTTCTCCGAGTTCCTGGATCATCTTTTCTATCATTATTCTGAATTATTTTTCTAGAAGGTTGCTTATCTCCATTTCATTTAATTGTTCTTTTGGCGTTTTATCTTGTTCCTTCGTCTGGTACATAGTCCTCTGCCTTTTCATTTTGTCTTTCTTTCCGTGAATGTGGTTTTTGTTCCACAGGCCGCAGGACTGTAATTCTTCTTGCTTCCACTGTCTTCTCTGGTGTATGAGGCTATCTAAGTGGCTTGTGCAGGCTTCCTGTTGAGAGGGACTAGTGGTGGGTAGAGATGGGTGATGCTCTGGTGAACAGAGCTCAGTAAAACTTTAATCTGCTTGTCTGCTGAATGGTGGGTCTGGGTTCCCTGTCTGTTGGTTGTTTGGCCTGAGATAACCCAGCACTGGAGGCTATGGGCTCTTTGGTGGAGCTAATGGCAGACTCCAGGAAGGCTCATGCCAAGGAGTACTTCCCAGAACTTCTGCTGCCAGTGTCCTTGTCCCTGCAGTGAGCCACAGCCACACCCCGCCTCTGCAGGAGACCCTCCAACACTAGCAGATAGGTCTGGTTCAGTCTCCTACAGGGTCACTGCTCCTTCCTCCTAGGTCCTAGTGTGCACACTACTTTGTGTGTGCCCTCCAAGAGTGGAGTCTCTGTTTCTGCCAGTCCAAAGTCCTGCAATCAAATCCTGCTAGCCTTCACAATCTGATTCTCTGGGAATTCTTCCTCCCATTGCCAGACCCCCAAGTTGGGAAGCCTGACGTGGCACTCAGAACCTTCACTCCAGTGGGCGGACTTCTATGGTATAACTGTTCTCCAGTTTGTGAGTTACCCACCCAGCAGTTACAGGATTTGATTTTACTGTGATTGCGTCCCTGCTACTGTCTCATTGTAGCTTCTCCTTTGTCTTTGGATGTGCGGTATCTTTTTTGGTGAGTTCCAGCGTCTTCTTGTCAATGATTGTTCAGCAGTTAGTTGTGATTCTGGTGCTCTCACAAGAGAGAGTGAGCACACGTCCTTCTACTCTGCCATCATCTTGAACCAATCTCATTTCAATATTGTCCTTTGAATCCATTCTGTGTAATGGCCCTAGATAAAACTTCTCTATAACAACAGCTTTTGGAACGTAAAGAAATTAAAAAATATTTTCATCTAGTCAAGAAAGACTCACCTATTCATAGTTTTATTGAGAGCAACATAATGACACTTGCAGTTTAAAATACGTGGCTGGCATTTAAATATCACTAACAAAAGTGAAAATGAGGAAAAAAGAAACATCACAAAACAAAAAATAATATAATGTATTTCCAGATTCTTGGAAGGAATTCTATTAATTATGAATCAGCTAGATATTGACAAGATTCCAACAGGATTTTCATCATAAAATAGAGGTTGGGGAGAGAGTACAGCTAGTAGAGTAGAAAGAAAACAGGGCTAACTGTCCCTCTACTAGTTGAGCACTGCTTTTGAGGCAGTCAAAATATGGTTTCCCACTCTCTCCCACATCTATCTACATCTCCAAGAGTGTGACTCCAAGAGTGGGAAGAAAGGGACTGGATAGCCACATACTGCATACCAGGAAGTTTGATGCCAAAGAACAAAGCCTTGCAGATGGATGGAGAGACAGGAAGTGCTCATAGGAGGTGCTTGTAGGAAACTGGTCCTTTGGGTCAGAGTATCAGAAAAGCAGAAAGAGAGGCAAAGAGATACCTTCCTTGGCACAGCAGAGACATACTGAATGAAGCCACTAGAAAGGGGGGCAGGAATAAATTTTAAAAGATCACTGATGTAAAACCATCTTTAAATGCCCATTCAATTGTATTCAAGAATGGCAAAATCCATCAAAATAGTGAAAAACTCCAAAAATATTTCTGCATTGTCAAAGGTGTCAAAGACATTGAAATGGGGGTGTCTAGTTAGCAGGCAGTTAAGCTATATAGTATCTTAAATATTTGATTTACTAAAGCTAAAATTCAGAGAATTAAATGTGGTTTAAGGATATAAAAGCATAAAGCACAAAACAATATGAATTGTTTTTAAAAAGCAGTATAGAAGATGACTTTTTGTACATTTCTTGAAAATGTTACTTGAAGACATACATCAATCAATGAAGTGATAACATAAAGTGAATGAGAAAAGCATGCAATAAATAAGCTGGTAGTGAGGAGTGATAGCAGATAAACATGGAAGTGTTTAAATAATTACAAGAAATGTGGCTTCAAAACTGAAAAGATCCTTTGAAGCGATGATGTAAATGTACAAAATGTATTGTTAATACCTGGGGTTTTAATTCCAAAGTCAGGAAATTTGTCGTAGGAGGAGCTGAGGGCCACACAAACAAGGGCAACTCAATTAACACAGTTCTATTCTTTGTTAATTAAAAACACATACGTTTTAAATGAATTTTTAAAGTAGAAGTATCCACTAGAAAAGTTGTAACCAGGATACACACTTTCCAAACCTTGGAAAAGAGAAATCAAAAAGGACATTGTCCATTTGAAACAGAGAGAGAAGGAGAGAAGATGGAGAGAGAGAGAGCGAGAGAGGGAGAGAGAGAGAGAGAGAGAGAGAGAGAGAGAGAGAGAGAAAACAAATCAGCAAGGAAGAATTAATCAAAATTAATAGATATTAATAAATTAATTAATAGATATTAATAGATAATAGACAAAAGGAGATGACTATATGGTCAGACCACTCAAGATGGCTGTTCTCTTGCTCTCTGTACATCCCCTGCTTGACCAGTGTCTGCTTCACCTACACTCCACTCACATGACTGACCCTCCTACCTTATTACCCCAGGCCCCAGTTAGTGATTGTTCTTATTAAAGGGACAGTGAGGGCATGCCCCTCTGCTGGTTGGTAACTGATGAGTCAACCTGACAGCAATTCTTCTTGTAACTGGAAATTTCCCCTTCCTACCCCCAACCCCCCCAGAAGGAAGACTGCCACCACCTCCTGCCAGCCATCTCCCTGCACATGGTGGGGTGTCGCTCCAGAACCTTGCTTCAGACGTGTAAGCTCCCCCATCCATTAGACCACTGATGTCCCTGTTGCTGACTCCAGGCTCTTCCTTTTATCTTAAGGCTGGGCAAGTGCTGGCCTTGTAGACCTGTGGGGCGCAGCCTAACAATGACCTAAGAGCATCCATAACCATATTAGTAATGAATGAAATACTCTATTAAAAACACAAAGACCTTCTGATTAGGTGAAAAACAAATCCCAAGAGCCATTATAAAAAAAAAGATGTAAATTAAAAATAAAAGCATGGATGGATACAGATTGAATGAGACTAAAAAGAAAGTAGAAGTGCAATATAAACTAATGAATTCATTTGTTCAAGAATATTTACTGTGAGCCTACTGTGTCTAGTCCTACTCAATGTGCTGGTGATACAGACAGAATTCTAGTCCTTGACAGTGAGGATGTAAACAATTCATAATATAATTTCAAATAATATAACCTCAAATAGTGTGAATAAAATATTATTTGTGGAAATGGGATTCAAGGCAAATATAATTAAATAGAAAAAAGTCATTTTATATTGATTTTTTTAATATCATAAACATAGAAGATATAATACTCATGGATATTATGCATCAAATTATATTACATTGAAATATATAAAGCAATACCTGTTAGAAATATTTATATATATATGGATCTCTCTCAGTCTTTGATGGAGTAAGTGAGCAAAAATAAATATGTAGTATATCTTAATGATAGAAATAATTTTAAAAATATGTACAGTCCGGTATAAGAGGGCAACTTGAGGGAGAGTCTCACCTCCTTCGTGGACACACCAAATCTACAGCCATATATAGAACAACTTTCTCTGAAAAGAAACCTAAAAACTAGCAGAGCAACCCTTTCACATTGGGGAAAGGAGAAGAAAACCACACTGAAGTGGGCAGGAGAGATGAGACACTCTCACCATAAACCCCACCCTGCACAGCGTCTCACAATCGGGAGGGAACTCAAAACATGGAGCTTCTCCCTGAGGAGAGAAGGGTTCCTACCTCACTTTGTGCACCCCAACTTTTAACACTGGAGCCTGAGAGAAGAGCCCCCAAAACATCCAGATTTGAAACTCAATGGGGCTTGTGTCCAGGAGACCGGCAGGGTTGTGGTGAACTGAGAAATGGCCCTAAGGGCTCACACACAGGCTCACATCCCGGGGTCCAATGCAGAAGCAGCCCTTTGAAAAGTGTCAGGACTTTATGTGAAAAAGACCCACTGCCTAAGTTTAAAGCATTGGTCTGAGGGGCAGGACCTGTAGGGATGTTCTCCAGGGCAGGGGCTGGTGGGTGCCATCTTCCTGTTCTCCCTCTGCCTTGCTACAGCCAGCAGGTGCCATCTCTTTTTTATTTCTTTCTTAAAATTTTCTTTCTTTTTCTTTTTTTTCCTTCCTTTTCTGACAGGTGCAATTTTTTGCACACTGCCCCTCTAGCCTGCTCCAGCCAGTGGCCATCATCTTCATGCTCTCCCTCTGCCACACTCTAGAGCACCAGTGTTTCCCAGAGGGGAGCATCTACATTGCTGTCCCAGTTTTTATGTTTGGTGCCCCAGTTTTTGCAGCTGCCACCCAAAGGATGCTCTTTGAGCACCTAGTTCTGGAGGCCAGGAAGCTTGTAATCATGGGTCCCATGGGACTCTAACTACCAGACAGACAGTTCTTGGCAGACTTCCAGCCCAGGGCACTGCACAGACAGCAGACTGACACATCCCTGGTCTTTCTGAGAAAGAGGCCTATTAGCTTGTCCAGAAGGTTGGTCTGAGGGAAAGACTTCTTTGGCACACTCACAAGAGACCTACAGAGCTGCTCTCAGGGAGTGAAGACCAATGGACTTAATCTGTGTGCTCACTTGCCTCACTCCAGCTCACCAGTATCTTCCAGAAAGGAGCATATTCTCTTGTCTGGTGCCCTGATTTTTGTGGCTGCTGCCAGTGGACACCTCTACACTGTCTGGCTCTAGTGGCCAGTGGGACTTTTACTGGTGGATCCCACAAGATTGTAACCAACAGAGAAAGAGTTCTTCATCAGATCTAAGCCCCACCCCTCTTAGACACAGCAAGAGGCAGCAGACCCAGAGCTCAGTCTTCTGTGAAAGAGGTCTATTAATTTATTGTCACAGTCATCACTGCAATTAAACTCACAACTGAAAGCTGACCATAAGCCCTTCCTGAGATGTCAGAGGGCAGGCAGTACCCTCATTCTCTCCCGCTGCTATGCTCCAGAGCACCAGCACCTCTCAGAGGGGAGCTCTTGTACATATCTGGTGCTCCCGTTTTTGTGGCTGTGGCCCAAGGGACACCCCTTGACAACCTGGCTTTGAAAACCAGAGTGTCTTGCATTCCTGGGTTCCATGGGACTGTAACAATTGGAGAGACATTTCCCAGAAGACTACCACTCCCACAGCACTGACAGACAGAGGACTAAAACATACCTCTGGCCTTTCTGTGGAAGAAGCTACTTGCTTGTCCTGAATCTTTGGTCTTAGAGGCAGGCTTCCTCAGGTTTGCACACATCCAGAAGGCTACATATGTATGCTCAGGGAACATGGGCTGGGGAATGCCATCTTTGTGCTCTCCCTCTGCCTCACTGCAGTTCAACTGTTTGTCCAGAAAGGAGCTTATACACTCATCTGGAGCCCCAATTTTTTAAATTGCCACCAGGGTACACCTCCAGATCACCTGGCTCTAGTGGCCAGCAGGTGTATGCTTGCAGTCCCACAGAACTGTATCTAAATATTTGCATTCTTTAAAATCTGCTGCCTGAGGGTCTGGCTTCCAATCAGCCTAAATCTAGGTGCTGACTGAGATCCTTCCCTTTGGGAAACTGACTAGTTGTGGCACCCCCTCAACTACGTGGAAAGAACAAGATAAAATGTCAGAAGCAAAAAAAAAAAAAAAAGCAACCTAAATGAAACGGAGATTAAAAATTTACCTGATAAAGAATTCAAAGTAATGGCCATTATAATGCTCACCAAACTTGGGAGAAGAATGGATGAACACAGTGAAAACTTCAACAAAGAGATAAAAATATTTAAAAGTACCAAACAGAAGTCACAGAGCAGAAGAATACAATAATTGAACTGAAAAATACACTACAGGGGTTGTACAGCACAGTAGATGAAGTAGAAAAGGATCAGTGAACTCAAAGACAGATCAGAGGAACTTACCCAATTGGAGGAGCAAAAAGATAAAAAAGGATGAAAAAGGTAAGGATAGCTTATGAGATTTTTGGATCAACATCTAGCAGACTATCACATTATGAGATTTTCAGAAGGAGAAAAGAGCAACAAAGGGGGAAAAAGCTTATTTGAAGAAATAATGGCTGAAAACGTCCCTAACCTCAGAAAGGAAACAGACATACAGATCCAGGAAGCCCAGAGTGTTCCAAATAAGATGAACCCAAAGAGACTCACATGATTAAAGTATAAAAAGTTAAAGACAAGGAGAGAATCTTAAAAGCAGAAAGCAAAAAACTACTGTTATATACAAGGGAATCCCCATAAGAGTATCATCTGATTTTTCAGCAGAAACTTTGAGGGCAGAGGGAGTGACACAATATATTCAAAACGCTGAAAGAAAAACAAAAACAAAAACTTCCAGACAAGAATTCTCTACCTAGCAAAGTTATCATTCAGAATTGAAGGAGAGAGAAGAGGTTTTCAGACAAGGAATAGGCTAAAGAAGTTTATCACCACTAAATTGGCCTTAAAATAAATGTTAAAGGGACTTCTTTAACTGAAAAGAAAGGGCACTAATTAGTAACAAGAAAACACATGAAAGTATAAATCTCACTGGTAAAGGTAAATATATAGTAGAGTTAGTGAATTAATCACTTATAAACTTAGTGTGAAGGGTAAAAGACAATAGTAATAAAATAACTGTAGCTACAATAATTAGTTAAGGGGTACACAAGATAAATAGGTTAGAATGTGACATCAAAACATAAAATATGGGGAAGAGAGTAAAAATGTACAGTTTTAGAATGCATTGAAACTCAAGTTGTTATCAACTTAAAATTGAGTGCTAGAAAGTTGTTATGTGTAAGCCTCATGGTAATAACAGAAAGTCGTTATGTATAAGCCTCATGGTAATCACAAAGCAAAAACCTATAGTAGATACTCAAAAAATAATGAGAAAGGAATCTAAGCACACCACTAAAGAAAGTCATTAAGCCACAAAGGAAGAGAGTGAGAGAAGAAGAAAGGAACTACAAATCAGATGGAAAACAATTAATAAAATGGCAATAAGTACATACCTATCAATAATTACTTTAAATGTAAATGGACTAAATTCTCCAATCAAAAGACATAGAATGGCTGAATGTATTTAAACCAAAAACAACAACAACAAAACAAGATCCATCTATGTTGCCTACAAGAGACTCACTTCAGACATGAAGACACACAGACTGAATGTGAAGGGATGGAGAAAGTTAGTCCATGCAAATAGAAACCAAAAGAAAGCTGGGGTAGATATAATTACACGAGACACACTAGACTTTAAAACAAAGTCTGTAATAAGAGACAAAGAAATGTCATAATGGTAAAAGGGTCAATCCAACAAGAGGATAACAATTTGTTTTCAACATAGCATTGGAAGTCCTAGCCATGGCATTAGGCAGGAAAAAGAAATAAAAGACATCCAAACTGGAAAGGAAGAAGTAAAATCATCACTATTGGCAGATGATATGATTCTATCTATAGAAAACCCTAAAGACTCCACCAAAAGACTGTTAGAAATAACTAATGAATTCTGTAAAGTTGCAGGATACAAAATCAACAGAAATCTGTAGCCTTTCTATATACTGATAACAATCTATCAGAAAGAGAAATTGAAAAAAAATCCCATTTATAATTCATCAAAAAGAATAAAAGCAAAAATAAACAAATGGGGGCTTCCCTGGTGGCACAGTTGAGAGTTGAGAGTTCCCTGGTTGAGAGTCCGCCTGCTGATGCAGGGGACACGGGTTCGTGCCCCGGTCTGGGAAGATCCCACATGCCACGGAGCGGCTAGGCCCGTGAGACATGGCTGCTGAGCCTGCGCGTCTGGAGCCTGTGCTCTGCAACGGGAGAGGCCACAATGGTGAGAGGCCTGTGTACCGCAAAAACAAACAAAAAACAAATGGGACTAAGCAACAAAAGGAAAAATAAGTAAGTGGGTCTACATCAAACTAAAACTTCTGCACAGCAAAGAAAACCATCAACAAAAGAAAAGACAACCCGCTGAATGGGAGAAAATATTTGCAAATTAAGTATCTGATAACATATATAGTACTCATACAATTTAATAGCAAAAAAAAAATTTTAATGGACAGAGGATCTGAATAGACATTTTTCCAAAGAAGACACACAGATGGTCAACGGGTACATGAAAAGTTGTTCAACACCACTAATCATCAGGGACATGCAAATCAAAACCACAATAAGGTATCACCTCACAGCTCTCAGAATGGCTACCATCAAAAAGACAAGAAATAGCAAGTGTTGGAGAGGGTGTGGAGAAAAGGGAACTCTGGTGCACTGTTGGTGGGAATGTAAATTGGTGCCACCACTCTGGAAAACAGTATGGAGTTTCCTCAAAAAATAAGAATAGAACTACCATATGATCCAGCAATTCCACTTCTGGGTATTTATCCACAGGAAAGGATAGCTGCACCAAAAAGATAGCTGCACCCTCATGTTCATAGCAGCATTATTCACAATAGCCAAGACATGGAAATAACCTAAGCATTCATTGATGGAAGAATGGATAAAGAAAATATTATATATATATATATATATATAACTTTATATATTTTTACATATATATAAAATGTAATATTATTCAGCCATAAAAAAGAATGAAATCTTGCCATTTGTGATAACATGGATGGGCCTTGAGGGCATTATGCTAAGTGAAAGAAGTCAGGCAGAGAAAAACAAATACTATATGATCTCACTTACATGTAGAATCTTAAACAAAAAAAAAAAGACCAAGCTTATAGATACAGAGAAGGGATTGGTGGTTGGCAGAGGTGAGGGGAGAGCAGGTGGGCAAAATGGGTGAAGGGGGTCAAAAGATACAAACTTTCAGTTATAAAATAAGTCCTGGGAATGTAATGTAGAGTACAGCAATTATAGTTAATAATTCTATATTGTGTATTGGAAAGTTTGTATGAGAATAAATCTTAAAAGTTCTCATCACAAGTAAAAGAAAATTTTGCAACTATGTATGTGATGGAACTTACTCTGGTGATCATTTCACCTTATATATAAATATCAAATCATGTTGTACAACTGAAACTAATATAATATTGTATGTCAATTATACCTCAAAAATACACACACACACACACACACACACACACACATATATATGAATTACACACTGAAAATATATCTTTTTGAATGCCTGGAACATTCAAATTGTTACTATATCAGGCCACAAGGAAACCCTAAAATACAAAAAAACAAAAGTGACACAGAACACATTCCCAGATCATGATGGCCTAAATGTCAAAATTACTAACAAAAACTTGTTATAAAATCCCAAACACCTTTAATTTTATATCACTATTTAACATGAGAGTGGTTTTTTAAGAGAGCAATTCAAAACTGTAATAAGCTATTTAGAAAATGCCAACCAGTATACTGCTTATGAAAACATAACGGATGTAATTAAAGTTATACATATGAGACTAATAATAATATTAAGAAATAAAAATAAATGATCAACTCATACTTTGCTGGTTGGAATTTTAAAAATAGTACAGCCACTTTGAAAAACATTTTGGCAGGTTCTTACACATTTAAACATACATTCACCATACGACCCAGCAATCCCACTTTGAGATACTTACCCAAGTAAAATGAAAACCTATAGTCACACAAAAATCTATACGTGACTATTTATAAGCAGCTTTACTCACAATAGTTCAAAACAGAAAACAACCCAAATGTCCATCAGCTAGTGAATGGATAAATAAATTGCAGTACCTTCATGCATGAAGTACTGACACATGCAGCAACACGATGAATCTCAAAGGCATTACAAGAAAGAGGCCAGACTCAAAGCGCTGTATACTGTTGCTTCCATCTGTATGGCAAGCTGGAGCAGGCAAAGCCAAAGGGACAAACATCACATGTGTGATTGCCAAGGGCCAATGGTTAGGGTTACGGTTTCAGGGTGACAGAAATCTTCTATCTTGATTGTACTGGTGGTTGCACATGGAGCACACTTTTCTTTAATTACTGGAAGTTCACATTAAAAACCTGAATAAACCTGAATTTTTAAAAACTTGAAAAATACCTTACCCAAATCAAACTTTTACTGACAGGGTTCTTGGCCTCTTTAATCGACAGAAATTGCTAAGAGGTCAGACAAGAAATTCAGGCAAGGCTTTACTGGGGCCCCTCCCTTGCTTCCTTGTTCACTCCCCTAGGTGGGGGGAACTGGTTCCTTATATGGGGTGAGGGTAGGGGTGTGTCTGGGGGGGAGGAGGGGTGACTTAGGTGGTCTGCCTACCCCCTTGGTGGCATTGAGTGCTGGGGGCATGCGCAGTACCCTGCTTTTGCTCCCTGCTCTTCAGAAGTGGCAGTTGGGGTTTTTTTGGTCTTTTTGTATCCTGTTGTCCATAATTTGCCCCAAATGTGCATTCACACAGTTATTTTTAGTCCCTTATAGTTTCTTTGTATTTTGTTTGTCCAGGTGCAAGCACTGCAGCAAAGGGTCCCAGGTCCAAGCCTGTCTCAAAACTAAAAAGTCTGAGAATGAACAAACTAATCATGATGAGGAGAAAAGACCGAAGATGCAACAGAGCATTTCGCACTATCACCTTCCTGACCCTCAGCAGCACTGGCGGGACAAGCAGCTCTCTGAGAGGCCCCATCAACAGCAGAGTGAGTGCCAGAACCTCCCACGCCCAGCAGGCAGTGCTTGGGAAAGACCTAGAATTCAGGCTTCTGCAGTTCACACATACTTCTCCTACTGCATTTTCCACCTTCTTGCTACTGTGCCCACAAACCTTAGGTTGGCCTGAGAACTGGGCTTTCCAGTTCCAGAAGGTACATGACTGACACTTAGAAGGAACAGGATTTGACCTTGCATAGAAAAGACTTCTAAAACCCTCAATCCAGCTCTGCTTTCTGAACCTTCATTTGTTCAATCTACGGATTGTATAAATTACTGGGAAGGCTTATATGTCCCTTCATCCCTCACTTCAACAGGGATCTGTGTCCTACGAGGGAAGAAACCTTAAACTAAAGAGATAGACAAAGGTCAGTGGATGGCTGCATGTTTTTTAGCAGCAAGAAGGAAGAGCTGAGATTCTCCTTGAGCCATGCCATTCAGTAGCAGCAGAGGTGGCAGTTGAACTCATAAACCCCATGAATGTCACAGGCACTAACAATCAGACGGGGGCCATCCCTACGGCCCAGCACGGCCGGATCAGTACTGGCCTTCATAGCTGCAAACATCCTCTGCACAGTAGCCTGAGCTGAGGAAGGGCAAGATGGAAACATGCCCTCTGCTTACACTCACTCCAAACACTCTGCTCTCAGTAATAAATAATCCTAATAAAACTAATTATTAGAAGTGGATACTAATAATGAAGCATCCCCCTTTAAAAATCACAAGCAAACGACTCCAAACTCTACAAGTTATCAGCTCCTGCCAATCATAAAAATCAAATTTCTTCACACCTTTCCACCCAAAGACAAAGGTGTTTTAGGAAGAAGCCCCCAGTGCTATTAGACGCAGATTGCTGTTCAGGCCTGATTTGTAGAAAAAAGACCACTAAGGATCGAGTTCAGTAGTTCTAAAAACTGCGGGTGTTATGGGGCAGACCACTTTGAAACTCAGAAAGAGGAGCTGAAAGGGGCCTCTCCCTCTATAATCAGATACCTTCTCTGTCTCCTCCTTTTAAGACTGGTTGATCACGTGTACGCCCCAAGAGGCTGGCTCAGCACCAGGCTTCCAGACTGGCTCTGGGTGTTCTCCAGAAAGGCTCGCACCATGGAAAGGGGGAGAAAGGAGAGGCAGGGCCAGTCCACCCCACCTGTACACCCACCAAGCATATTTCTAGTCCTCATCAACACCCAAAGGAAGGAAAATGCAAGGTCAGGGTCCAGAAGTCACAATGAATTCCTGGGAGAAGATGAAAGTCTGAATGAGTAAAGCAGTTTAATTAACCTTCCTTTTTTTATAAGCTCTGATCAAGTGTACTGACATTCTGTCAGTTGAACTCCCTCTAATTACAAGGCATGGAAACAGTGACGATGCTCATAGAATGCTGCCCTCACGGCCATTTGAGATGTTCCCTCTAGGACTCAGATGAGCAGATTCACCCCGGGCTGTCCAGACTCTGGGGAACAAGCGAGGTTAGAAGGGCTGATGTCCAAAGGGCAGAACTGTGGGCTGGTCATCAGACATAGCACGTGACTGAAACGTGAACGAGGAAGCCAGCGTGTGGGGAGGGCTGTGAACTAGACGGAACACCGGAGTTGGAAGGAGTTCAGAGGTTAAAGACCAGCAGCGGGGGGGGGGGTGGTGACTGAAGCCCCTGCAGTGGGGCAGCAACCTCAGTGTGAGGCCCCACGTGCCTTTGAGGGGAGGGGCATTGAGGGGAATGGGGGGGTGATCAGTAGGGGAGCTGCTGAGATGGCCCCAGCTGAGGGTGGGGGGCAGAAAGGATGGCAAGGAACAAATCTGAGAGAGATTAGAAAGTAGAATTGCCAGAACCTGGGATGTGGTAGGGAATGAAAGAGAAAGAAAAATTTCATGCAACTCAACACCGCTGGCTTAGATGGCATATTACTTAGCAATAAAAAAGGAAGACACCAAACCCCACAATAACAGGGATGAATTGAAAATATGTTACCTTAAATGACAGATGCAACAGGGAGATCAGCTCGGTGCTTTGCGACAACCTAGAGGGTTGGGATAGCGAGGGTGGGAGGGAGACGCAGGAGGGAGGGGATATAGGGATGTATGTATATTTATAGCTGATTCACTTTGTTATACAGCAGAAATTAACACACCATTGTAAAGCAATTTTACGCCAGTAAAGATGTTAAAAAATAATGACAGATGCCAGACTCAAGAGGCTACAGAGTATGTGATTCCATTTATATGATGTTCTGGAAAAGGCAAAATTATAGGGACTGAAAATAGATGAGTGGTTTCCAGGAGCCAGGCTTGGGACACAGTGTGATGACAAAGGTGTGAGGGCAGTTTTAGGGGTGGTGGAACTTCTCTGCACCCTGATTTTAGAAGTGGTTACACCACTGTGTGTTCTTACTAAAACCCATAGAGCAATGTGCTAAAAAGGTGAATTTTACTGTATGTAAATCATAACTCAATAAATTGGACATAAAATTCATTTCTGTCTTGGGCACCTGGGTAGGAAATTATGCCATTCCCAATACAACTCTGTGGAATGGGCAGGCAGAAGAGGCTATCTGTTTAGAGAAGCTGAATTTGAGCTGAATAGAGTCCAGTAAGCAGCTGGACACCTGTGTGTGGAAGATGGCGGGGGAGTGGCCAGGAACCTGGACCGGGGTGGGGGCAGCATCTGCTCACAGGTGGTAGGGTGGTGGGTCAAGCTTCCAGGGTGGGAGGCTGGCTCTGGAAGAGGGAGAGGGGCTTGCATGGTTAGGTGGTCTCCTGCAGGATGTGATTTTAGGTGTCTTCCCTCCAAGTCCTTCCCTGAAATAACTCCACCCAGTGCCTGTATATCCTTAGAAGGATAATCTGACTAATTCACCCCTTAGCATCTTTAAAAGTGAGTGTTCCAGGAAGTGGTAACACAATGAGAAAAAAAACAAGCCTGATGTAGTGATTACCTAATGTCAATGATTGAGGTCAGATCCACTACAGGAGCTGGGTGAGAATTTAGGAGAGCGCCCTTAAAGACTTCACATATTTCTCACATTTGTCCATTTATCGTGATGTGTTACTTTCCCCAAACGTTTGAAAATAGAACCCCTCTCTACCCATAGAATAGCTATTAACCTCCTATGGAGGGTTCTTCCAAAGAGTAGCTTGGAAAATGTTGCCTTAGCCCAAAGGATTGAGACTTGGCAGGCATTCCCAGCACAAGTGCTGGAAGGGGTGAGAAGCAGTCCGGACCCAAGGTCCTTCTTGGTACCTGGAACTGTGCCTCTGACTGGAGCCCAACTAAGCTGCAGGGGGTGGGGCGGGGTGGGGGAGGCAGCCTCCATCTGGGGTCAGCCTGGAGTTCCAGCACCAACCTCAAGGGATTACTGTAAGAATTCAAGTCCCAAATTGACAGTGGCTGCTCTTCTCCTCCTTTCCTAGTGATTTTCTCCTAGGGGCCAGTAACCACATGGGACTGAGCTGGGGACACTGGTGTGAGGGAGTGGGGACAGGGCACTGAGCTATTTGTGAACATGGGGCACCCGCTTCATGACTTTTTTTTTCTTCTTTTCTCTTTTTTTTTTATTGGAGTATAATTGTTTTACAATGTTGTGTTAGTTTCTGCTGTACAATGAAGTGAATCAGCTCTATGTATCCTTGTACCAACTCACAACTGATACACTCCCATTATTGTTAACTTTGCATGTTTTAATTGAAGCATAGTTGATTTATAATGTTGTGTTAGTTTCAGGTGTACAGCAAAGTGATTCAGATATATGTATATATATCTGAATATATTCAGATTCTTTTCCATGATATGTTATTACACGATATTGAGTACAGTTCCCTGTGCCATGCAGTAGGTCCTGTTGTTTACCTATTTTGTATATAGTAGTGTGTATCTGTTAATCCCGTACCCCTAATTTATCCCTCCCCAACCCCCTTTCCCCTTTGGTAACCATAAGTTTGTTTTTTCTATGTCTGTGAGTCTGTTTCTGTTTTGTAAATAAGCTCATTTGTATCATTGTTTAGACCCCACAGATATGCGATATCAGAGGATATTTGTCTTTCTCTGTCCTAGAGTCACCCATCCTGGCAGCTGTTCACGAGGCTGAACTTTGGCGGCAACAGAAACTGACCCAGGAGGAGACTCCCTCGCCTGGGTCGCAGAGGACCCAGGAATGAGTTTCCACTAAGACCCAGGATGGCCAGGGCTCTCACAGGGGTCCCAGTGGCTGTCACATGGGCCACTGCAGAGCAGCAGCTCAGCGGTGAACAACCAGAAACAAGAAAGGCGTGCGAGGACCCTTCCTTCTGAAGAAAAGAAAGTGTGCTCAGGGACTTCACCGCCCCACTTGGCCCCCAGGCAGGGAGAAGAGAGCTGCGGCGGGGAGCTGTGCAGGCCCGGATTGCTGATGCCTTTTGAGCCCGGAACCAGTAAATCTCCTTGCTGCTCCTGTTTGGAGGTTTCATTCATTCGTTCACAGGTACTCATTGAGTGCACATGTCCACCACCCTCACGCTGCAGCCTGACCGCAGGTGGCAGGCAGCCCCCACAACAGGAACTCCCAGTCCAGCGAGCCTGCCAGGAGCACAGTGGGGACCTGGGGGCTGCAGAGAAAGGCAGGGCCTCCCTGAGTCTGCATGTCTGAGGGCTGCTGTCCAGCATCTACTGAACACAGGGAGCAGAATGCCTTCTCACGGGGTCGCACCAATCCTGATGTCCACAGGGTATCTGCAGACCTTTGTCCAAAAGGCAAAGCTTCCACACAATGAGTCAGAGGGGAGGACCGTCAGGACCCCTGCGGGTGGGGCAAGCTGACACTGACCACGAACCTGAGCCATGACCACGGCTCCTCAAGGTGCTCAGGGAGAGGAGAGGAGCAGAAGCAGCTTGTCGGAAAGGCTTCCTATGGAGTTGACATTGAACAAATACCTGGAGGAAGAGTGACAGGTGAAGAGAGAGGGGCTCAGGAGGGATGTTCAGAGGAACTGGTGGTGAGGGGACAGCCCGGAGAACAGCAGGTTCCCAGCAAGAGTGCCTGAGGAGGACCCCGGGAGAGCCGAGGTGGACAGCTGGCAGTGGGGCTGGTCTCTGTCCTCATGCAGTGGGAGGCCATAGAAGGGGAAGCATCCTAGGAGCTTGAACCATGAAATCAAAAAGTAGCCAACTTGGCAGCCTCATATGAATCAGTATTTCCAAAGGAAATATTTTTACAGGTGTCTTTAGTCTGACCGTTCCAAGTTTTACTACTTGTTATGGATCTTTTAATTCCAAGTTGATTTCCTCATTTCCTTTCATGGGCAAAACCAACTTTGGTGCCGAGAGAGAGAGAGAGAGAGAGAGAGAGAGAGAGAGACAGACAGACAGACAGAGAGAGAGAGACAGAGAGAGGGAGAGAGAGCGAGCTGTGGAGCAATGCTCTCGGGCAGCAGCATCACTGCTCCCCTCCCCACAGCCTGCAAGGCCCCCGGCAGAGTGTGCATCACCAGGAAGGCTGCCCCCCCCCCACGCTCCCCTCACCCCAGGTGCCCGGGGACAGTCTTCCTGCCTGGAGTTGATGAGGACACCAAGAAGAGCAAAAAGACCAAGGAGATCATTTCTTGAGATCCTCAAGAAATGCGCTTCAGCAACACCCCAGCCTCTCACTGTCGAGTTTCAGGCACTCTGTGTATGTGAGACTGGAATCCAGGTCACGACTCAACTGGACATCGCTGCCCTGGAACTCTTCCCTTTTCATTTTGCCAGCACACGTAGAACAATTACAAAGCAAGTGACAGGAAGGTCACATACACCAAATCCAGCCATTCGGGCACAGCCAGAAATGTGTGATTCATGTCTGATGAGTGAAGACCAGCACGGCAGGAGCACCCTTTACAGTGAGCCGTTTGGACACAGCAGATGGCGCCTGTCAGACCCCACAGTGCGCCCAGGCTGGAGAGACTCTGGGGACAGCAGGGTGCTCACGTCAGACTAACTCCTGCTGCAGACTCCTCTGTGCTTCCTGGTCAAGTGCCGGGGGGCAATTTAACCTAACTCTTCTCATGCTTGAAGTCACACCCAGCACTAAACCACTTCCTTCCCAAAGCGCCCAACTCCACCAGGCGTTTACAGAGCCCCACCTCAGTATCTGACCACACTCCATCCTGATTTCTGGTCAGATTTCTCCCCCGCCATCCTCCAGGTGATGTCTGGTCGCCCAGGCCTGCCTTCAGCAAAGATCGGGTTAGGTCAGTTGAAACAGAATTCCCCTCACTCCTGGTGTTTCCTCTTAGGAATCCTCCATCCACTGACCCTCTCTGCTCCTTGGCTGTAAATTCCCACTTGACCACGCCAAATTCCTGGTGGAGCCCAGTCTCTCTCCCCACCATAAAATCCCATTACAGTGATCCCTATATCCATCGCGATGGCCCTGAGTAAAGTCTGTATTGCCATCTTTAACAAGCGACAGTTTGACTCTGTTTTTAACAATTTAACAATGGACGATTTTTCCTTTAACACCCACATTGTTTCTCAGGTCACCTCCAAAGTAATTCTACTCTTGCTCCAGCTGCTACATTGCACTCAAAAAGCAAATGCCAGGCACTTAGCTTGCTCACCCTTCCTCTCCTTGGAAGCCACTTGGGGAGGAATAGAGAGAAATGAAGCGGAGTGGGTGAGGTCTGATTTAGCAAGTATTCATTCTACAGAACTGGCCTCTTCTTAGATGAGAACATTTAAAAATTTCCCCACTTACATTATTAATATCAGCACAAGGGGAACATAATCAGGGAGATAAAGCTACCATGTCTGTGAACAATAAAAATCACCTTGTGCAAATAGAATCAAAGAACCATCATGTGGGGATTATTCAAGGTCATAGAGACTTTGAGAACAGCCTCTTCAATGACAGAAGGAAATGAAGTTATTGGGAAAGCTTTGGTGTGTCATGAACTAGAACCCTGTGACTATTAAATTTTAATATGTTCAGTGCAAGGAAAACTGAAATTTATAAAGAAGAGAAAAGCCAAAGGACCAGTGGAAGAGAAGTGATGTGGGCTCGGAGGTGGGTAGGCAGAGGTGAGGTCTGAGGCCCCAGACCCAGGGTTCTTCCCCTGAGACATGTGCTTGGGAGACAGAACTGTCCTCAGCTGCCATGGGCCAGCTGGGTTTATGCCTTTGAAAAATGACAAAAATCACCAAAGGTAAGGGTAAACTATGGAGGCAATGAAGTTAGCTTTCAACTATCCAGGAGCTGACGGTTGGACTAGATGGCCTAGACCTTGCCTCTCATCCTAGTTCTTCCTGCATTTGGGGAAATTTGTTGCTCATAGGCCCTTTACCTGGTGGTGAACAACCATGCACAAAGCACATCAGCCAAATATTAGCCTCTCTGATTAAGGGTCTGCAGAGCTGGGGAAGAGGGTTTACATTGTCAATAGCATGAATTTTGACAGTTTCGTGAATTGACTATAACTGTTGTAAACCTGCTGTTCCTCGGAATCCACACAACAGTCGAAGATCTGCTGAGCAGCTACTAAGGTCTGCTTTAGGGACTTGGAACCATCAGCATGGAAGATGTCCAGAAACATGTGGAAGGCAGAGCTGTGCAAGAGTTAAAGGGAAAACACAGATCACATCTAACTAGGGCAGAAACCCCCTTCCCAAACCCCCTTCCCAAGGATGTACCACCTTCCCTGAGACCCAAAGAAAAATATTTTATGTAAGGAAAAAATTCAGCAGAAAAAATTCAGCACACACAAAAATGACCATACCAAAGGAACAGATATTTAAAAAGCTAAATGTTTTAACTCATATGATTGAGAACACAGCTGAAATAACCAGTAGGAAAGGGTGGAGCAGCTAGTCTGTGACCCATATGGGTATATGGCTGAGTGAGATGCTCCAGCCCTTGGAAGCTTATAATCCCATTGTTGGCTATAGAAAGAAAAACATGCATCTAAGGGTCATCTATGAAGGACAGAAGGCCATTGGGAGCTAAGTTGTTCAATCTGAATCCTTAAGGCTGTAGTTCAGGAAGACTCATGGTCGATGAGGGCTTTATAAGCAAACAAGGGCTCAGCTCTGACAGGTGAGCAGGGCTGGAGCCAAGTCACAGGAGGACAAGGCAACCAATGGGACTCCAGGTGAGGGATGTACCTCCTCCGCTTCCAGACAAGATGCTGCCTACAAAGGGGAAGCCTGATGCTTTTTCCAAGGACATATGGAAATTAAACATCCACAAGAGAGTCAGTCTCCAGAGCAATCTTCTTGGAAATGGACGTTGGCAGCGGGTAGGGAGGGGAGGGTGGAAAAGGAAGAGGTTTTTTGGCTCTTTTTTGGCCTATCCGAGAAAAATAATCTCAGCACTTCAAGTTTCTCTTGCAAAGACGATTATCCAGTTTGTTCATCCATCTTCAAAGAAGGAGCATGACAGGGTTTTGAGCGTGACAGCCTTGTTGGAATCATAACAACTACCTTGATGGAGCTCTGTCGGCCAGGTGCTTATGATAACAGCACCTACTTCATGGGGCTAGTGAGACCTAAATGGAGTCATTCCTCTGAGCTTGGTCTCTTCCTAGGCAAAATGAGGAATATTGTCAGGAAATTTATGAGGCCACACAGCAGGGCAGCCTTATGGATGGAGGTCAGAGGTTAAGCTAGTGTGTTTCCAGGGCAGCAGAGACTGCATTGCTAATGTTTCAGTTAGCAGCTGGCTCCGTCTAACCTACTCGGCTCTCTTGGAGGGGGGGCACCTTGAGGGGGACACTGCCCGTAGCCACCAGTATCTCTCTGGAATGGCCTCTGGTCTTCCTAGCCTGCTGCCCCTGCCACAGGGATGGTGGCCCGCCGTGAAGGGTTTAGGATTCCAGGGCTGTTCGAAGTGCTCTGGGTCCTAGAGTTGGGGTGGGTGTAGGTTTTTCCTCAGCCACAGCTCAAGCCTGGCTGACTGGCCCCCCTCCACTCCCACGAGGCTGCCCCCAGCACGGTGGGGAGCAGGCCAGCTCTGCAGCAGACCTCAGGGGGCTCCAGGGGACCCTGTGGGCCTGGTGGTGTGGGCTCCAGAGCTCAGTTCCCCCAACTTCATCAGCTAATAGGGAAAGGAGAATTACAACCACTGTGTCATACCACTCACACCCATGAGGATGGTTGCAATAAAAAGATAGAAAATACCCAGTATCAGTAGGATGTGGGTCAAACAGAACTCTCACACGCTGTCTTATGGGTATGACCACCCTGGAAAGCTGTTGGCAGAATCTAATAAAACTGCAGCCACACAGCCCAGATGACCCAGAAGCCCCACTCCAAGGCCTGCACCCACCAGAAATGCACATACATGCTCACCGAAACCATGTAGAAGGAGCTCCCAGCAGCACTATCCTTAACACTCCCCAACTGGAATGCCCATTAACAGAACAGAATGAGTCAATACTGTGGTATGTTTACACAAAGGAATATCCTGAAGGGAAGGGAGGAACAGCCTACAACCGTGCACGACCACTGAGCAGGAGAAGCCAGACACAAAAGAGCATGGCCTGCACGGTGTCCTGTTAAAGGGTAGAAAACAGACAGAACTCATCTATGGTACAGAAATCAGGAGAGTAGTTAGTTTTGGAGGTGAGGGGAGAGAGCCTGGAAGGAAATAGGAGGGGCCTTCGGGCTCCAGTGATAGTCTGCCTCTCAATCTGAGTGCTGCTTACAATGGAGGGTCCACGTGCTTACCATGTCTACGCTTTCTGTTTGTAGATTTTACCTTAAGGGGCGCAAAAACAAGCATGTGAGGAATGGGTAGGGACGATGGTTTGGCAGGAGACGGAGTGAGACAGAGGGAAGGAAAGAGCTAAGAGGCCCCACATACACGACACTGGGAGGCGTTGGCCCAGCCCGTCCCAGGCCATCATGTCATCTGCACCAACAGATCCTTCGGGGAGGCACTTCTCAGATTACCTGTCTCACAGCAGCGAGGATAAGGCTGCACAAGCAGGCGAGGGATGACTCTAGAGGGGCTGCAAAGCCCAGCAGAGGCCTCTAGACTTAACCAAGGGGGAAGTGAGTGCTCTCCAGAAATCTGATCTGGGAACGTTAAGATGGAACCAGACACGTCAGCTGCTATCAGTTCAATGACCTCCAAGAATGGCTTGCCTGCTGGGAGGTTATTAAAAAGCCGCCACACATATATTACGATTTCTAGGTTTCTAAATAAGTTCCCAAATGCTCCAGCTCATGACTTCAAACCACAGGACAAAAATTTCTAAAGTTGATGGAGAAATTCTCCGTGTTTCAAAAGTACTATATTATTTGAAGGAAAAATAGAGCTTTTTATAAACCAAGCTATAAAATAGGCTTTTGAAATAAGCTTTGAAAGGGATGGCAGGATTAGAAAAAAAGGCCAGATTCCCTATAGGTCAGGTCAACAAAAATCTATGCCGAGGTTCAAAGTACCAGAGGCGAGCTTGCTACATTCATGCTTACAGGAAGAGCTTCGGGTGGGAACTCTATAAATTATTTATATTTATAAAATGTATGGTTGCCGTGTGCACAAGAGCCAAGCTGAGTGCGGCGACCATGGGTATTGACCATGGGACTCTGATGACCATTTGGATGTGTGGGGTCCCAGGGGAGAAGAAGACACTCCTTGGTTACAGGGAGAAACGGGAAAACAAATTCTTTATGGGTGTTTACCTGACCACCAGGAATAGCATTCATGCTAACCTTGGCCTGGACTCAGATTTGAGGTCTGACCTCCGCAAACTTCTGTGGCTTCCCTGCCCCTGGGTCAGCAAAGCAGCATCATACCAGTGTGTGGAGCAAAAAGAGTCTCGGGCTGGAAGTCAGGAGGTAAGGGCCTTAACAGCCTAACACCTGGGACAGCCCTGGTTTATATCTGCTGTCTTGATGTAATTCCTGAAAGCATCCCCTTTTCTTCTCAAAGTGACCCAGTCTTTGAGATGTAAATTATATGAAGATGTACGTTGCAAAAACCCCAACTCCTCCCTGTCTCAACATCCTTTCCAATGTGACTTTTCAGTTTCTCCATCAAAACATGGCATCTTTTTCCCCTTCTGGAATCCAGATTCATCTTACCACCTGGCTTTGGCCAATAAAACACAGAGGGAGTGTGAGTGATGTGTGTATTCCAAGCCGAGGCCTCAGCCTACCTCGTATGTTTTCACTGTTTCTCTTGGAGCCCCGCCCAGCTGCCATGAGAACAAGCCTGAAGAAGCCCTCCGGAGGCTGAAAGATCCGGTGGTGCAGAGGTAAACCCTCACGCCTGAGGCCCTGCCAGCACACCAAGCCCCAGAGGACCTGGCGCCTGCCAGGAGATGCGTGGTTCAGTCCAGTCAACACCAGAAACCCCACGCAGCTGAGCCAGCTCACTGTTATGACCTGTATGGTGGTTAGCTGAATAAATGTTCACTGTTTTAAATCACTAAGTTCCCGGTTATCTGTTATGCGTCAAAAGCAACTGATAGAAACAGTCACTCTAGTTCTAATCAGCACTTTATCTATAGCTGTCCCTGTGAACTTGGGCGAGTCCTTAACTGCTGGCATTGAATCTTAAGTGAAGAATAAATGCATTTTGTCAACGGGGAACTAACACTGCCTGTATTCGTTTTTTATTGTTGCCGCAATGAATCAGCAAAAATTCATTGGCATGAAAGAACACAAATGTATCTCTTACAGGTCTGGAGGTCAGAGGTCCCAAGTCAGTCTCTCTGGGCTAAAGTTAAGGTATTGGCAGGGCCCGTTCCTTCTGGAAACCCTTGGGGAGAACCCGTCTCCTTGCTTTTCTGGCTTCTGGAGGCCACATGTGTTCCTTGGCTTGTGACCCTTTCTCACATCACTGAAACTCTCTTGCTTCTGTCTGAACCCCCCACTTCCTGTCTGAGCTCCTGCCTCCCCCTGACACAGGTCCTCATGATTGCAGATGGCCCAGGATAATCTCTCCAGATTCTTAACTTATCGCACCTGCAAAGTCCCCTTTGACATGTAGGGTAACATCCACAGGTTCCAGGACTAGGACTGGGCATCTCTGAGGCCATGACTCAGCTACCACATTGCCCAGGAACTCAGGGCATGTTCACCACCCAACTGAGTCCTGGGGAAAGAGCACTGCGAAGAGCAGCTCCTGCTTTGAAGTCAGCAAGTTGGACTGGAATGATTTCCATAGATTCCTGAGCAATAACAATTGAGTATTCTTTACTTCTGTGCTGCCACAACTGCTCCGTACATAGTACATGTCATTGCCTGAGGGGCGTTACGAGAACCAACATTGTTCATTAAAGGCTTGAGGTCCAAGGGCAAGTGTTTCCCAGGGCCCCACCTTAAGCCAGTCCTTTAGCCAGGATGTGCCATGTTCTACAGTCTGTACCTGAGGCAGGGATGGTTTAGCCAAGGCAGCTGGAAAGAGAAGTGGAAACTAAATGAGAGGGCACATGTAAACTCCAGTCCGGGAGGAGGGATGTTCTAAATATAAGCTATTTGTTCAAGTGACACACTGTAGAGCAATCACCTGTTTGTGGGGGAAGGTGCAGGAGAGGGCAGAGAACGGGAGAGAGAGCAAGAAAAGTATGAGGCATTGGGGAACGGGAGAGACAAGAGCAAAGTGGAAGACAGGAGGAACAGCTCGGTTTAGAAAAGAGAATCTTATAAAATACCAAATGTCAGGGGGACCACGTGCAGGCAGCTCAGGCAGAGGGAGAGGCGGGGCCACCACCCTGGTCATCCTGCTGGGATCCACAGGCATTTGTATCCATCACCACCCCATCTCCTTTTATGGTTAATTGCTTTTGAAGAAGCATTTATCCTCAGTAGAAAAATATTGGAACATTAAAAATATTTACATTTCTAGAAATGGTAGATGCTTGTCAAACTCGAATTGGGAAGGAAAAGACGTGCTACTAAGAGAGAATCTAGAACTAAAAGTCAGATTCTCCTTCCCTGGGGATCCTTGATGCATGAGGATCCTGTGAAACATCCAATGTGCGGAAGACTCACAACGTGAATCAGAATAACAAGGACAATAACAATAATAATAGCAACTAAAATTTGCTGAGCACATAATATGCTATGTACTAGGCTAGGAATTTTATCTGCATTACCTCATTTGATCCTGAAACAACACTGAAGGCTAAGTTCTGGACATCCTTCTTTTAAGATAAAGGACAAAGAATAAGATAAAGGATTAAGAACAGAGAGTTCCTGGTTCTCATGGGATAACTGCAGCTGTCCAGATAAGAGTATATCCACACATCTGACAAAAACATACAAATAACAAAGAAGTTCAAGTGAAACTACCCTTAAAAACATGATACAGCATGTCGTCCTCAAAAGGAGAAAAGTCCTAAAACTATAATTATCATGTAAGTAGGAAAAGAACTATCAGAAACAAACTTGAGACAGCCCTAGAATCCATGCTGAAGTAGAGAATCAGAGAGAAACTACACAGGAAATAGAAGAGAATAGTAGGAGACTGCCTAGTTGTGGGAGAACATGGATAAAGTCACCCCCAGAGAGATGCATCCACCCTGGTTGAAGAAATTCTGAGAACAGCTCTGAGACCTGGTGGATCTGAGAACTGGCTAAAAGGGACAGGAAAGAAAGGACTTGAAAGTATTTGGAATTTGAGATGGAAATTTGGGGAAAGCACATTCTAGAAGAGGGAGAAGAACTTAATTGTGAGGGGGAGGGAGGAAGCAAGAGGTAGAAATTAAGGAGTCTATAGAAACAAAACGAAATCACAGAATCAGGTAACATCCCCTCCTCCAGAAGGTAACATTTGTTGAAGAAATTGAACTTCACTACACTAAGAGAAGAGGTACACTGGAATTAGGAAACTTAGTAAGCCATGCAAATGCCTTACTCCTGACATAAAAAAAAATCATCTGTTATTGCTGGTCCAGGAAAATATAATGCATTTCAAATAACAGAAAATGGTAGTTCTTATAAAAACATGTAAGAAGAAAACGGAACATGAGAATCTGATAAAAATTGTCCAGTGCTCTCCCAATTCCCCAAAAGAGCAGGGGAAAACTCAACCTGTCAACCAACATCAAGTATCATAGATATCCTTGAACAAAATTTTGAAGGTACTAAAAATATCTGAATATGTGTCAAGAAATTTGGAAACCAAAAAAAAAACTTCCTCCAAGACAGAAAGAAATATGAGTTGATCAAACTCAGGAAAGAAACTGAAAATAATCTCAAAAATTAAGATTAAATTATAAAGGGCACAAGGGAAAATATTTTATTGTAAATATAATGAGAAACACTGAGGAAAGGAATAAATATAGCCAAAACGATGAAAATGGAATTAAGAAAAGGTAAAAGGGATCAGAGAGAAAGTGAGATAGATGTAAAGGTAAGAAAAGAAGATACAACATACATATAATTGAAGTCCTAGAAAACAGAAAAAACTAAACAGCACTAATCTTTAAAACTATAATCCAAGGAAACTTTCTTGAAATAAAAGAACAAAATATATACTTTGAAAGGACCAACTGCATACCTTAAAATATTGAACCAGAATAGCCAACTATGAGACATACTTCATTGAAACAAACATACTTTAAAGATAAAGGAGAAAATCCTTCAGTTCTCAAGGTTAGAGGTCAAGCTGTTTATAAAGCAGAGGACATGATTTGGATTTAGACTTCTTGGCAGCAATACACAAAGCAAAAGTAAAGTATATCTTTAAAGTCTCAAGAAAATGTGAGCCAAGGAACTTTATATTAAGCCAAATAGTCTTTCAAATATCAAAGGTATTGAAGAAGTTTTTAAAATGCAAGAATTCTAGAAACACAACATTCAGGAATCCTGCCTAAGGAGTCCACTTAAACATGAACTTCATCTAACCAAGAGATAACTAGGGAGACTTTGGCAAAAAATGTGTTGGTAAGCACTGAATTTATTTCTGTATAAAGACCAAAACAAACATAAGGACAAGCATGGAGAAATAATATGAATCTTATATGCTATGACAAAGAAATGACAAAACCAAAAACCTAGGAGGAGGGAGAGAGAAAAGGAAATATAAAATAAGTTTAGTAATTGCCACATAGGAAATGTAGTAAGAAATATCAAATCAAATATATCAAAGTTAGCCAAGGGGAGAGGAGACGTTTTTTATTCTTATAAAGAACACTACTAAAATAAAAAAAAACACGTAAATACCATAAATATAAAAATAAATATACATTATCCTGAGAGTGAAAAGATAACCCACTGAATGTGAAAACATTTTTTCCAAATTATATATCTGATAAGGGTTTAATATACACAATACATAAGAACTCCTACAACTCAATAACAAAAAGACAAACAAAAAAATGGGCAAAGGATTTAAATAGACATTTCTCCAAAGAAGATATAGCCAAATGGCCAATAGCACATGTAAAATGCTCAGTGTCATTAGGGAAATGCAAATCAAAACCACAATGAGATGCCACTTCATACCTACCAGGATGACTATAAACAAAAATATGGAAAATGACACATTTAGCAAAGATTTAGAGAAATTGGAACCCTCAATTTCTGCTGAGAAATCTTTAATTGCTTGTGGGAATATAAAACAATGCAGCCTCTGTGGAAACAGTTTGAAAGTTCCTCAAAAAGTTGAACATAGAATTATCATATGGCCCAGCAACTCCACCCTTACATATATACCACAAATAAACTGAAAATGACTAAAATAGATACTTGCATGCAAATGTTCATGCAAGTGTTATTTACCATAGCCCCAAAGTGGAAAAAACCTGTGTCCATCAAGAGATGAATGATAAACAAAATATGGTGCATACATACAATAGAATATTATTCAGCCATAAAAAGGAACGGAGTTCTGACACAGACTACAACATGGGTGAACCTTGAAGTCATCGTGCTAAGTGAAATAAATGAGATGCAAAAGGATGTACACTGTATGACTCCACTCGAAGCATTCAGAATGGGCAAATTCATAGAGACAGAGAGTACAATAGAACAGAGTGTAATGGGAGCTGGGGGAGAGGAGAAAGGAGAGTTATTGCTTAAAGGGTATAGAGTTTTCATGTGGGATGTTGAAAAAGCTTTGGAAATACTGGCGATGGTTGCACAACACTGTTAACATAATTAATGCCACTAAATCGTACACCTAAAAGCGATTAAAATGGCAACTTTTCTGTTAATATGCACTTTACTGCACACTCACAGAAGCAAATTAAAATCCAGACAGAAAGCAGACTGGAGGTTGCCAGGGACTGGAGGGAGAGCAAGATGGGGAGTAAGCACTTGGTGAGTTTAGGGCTTCCTTTTAGGGGATGAAGCGTCTGGGACTGGGCAGAGGTGGTGGTGGCACAACACTTGAGGTGCACTAAATGCCAACCAACTGTTCACTTTCCAATGGCTGACTTTATATTATGTGAGTTTTACCCCAATTTTATTTCCTTTAATTGGAGTATAGTTGATTTACAATGTTGTGTTAGTTTCTACTGCACAGCAAAGTGATTCAATTACATATATATATATATATATACACACACATATGTATATATATATATACACATACATATATATATGCTTTTTCTGGTTCTTTTCCATTATGAATTATTACAGGATATTGAACATAGTTCCCTGTGCTATACAGTAGGTCAGTCCTTGTTTATCTATTTTATACATAGTAGTTTGTATCTGTTAATCCTAAACTCCTAACTTATCTCTCCCCTCCGTACCCTTTGGTAACTGTAAGCTAGTTTTTCTATGTCTGTGAGTCTGTTTCTGTTTTGTAGATAACTTCCTTTGTACCATTTTTTTAGATTCCACATATAAGTGATATCATATGATATTTGTCTTTGTCTGACTTACTTCACTTAGTATGATAATCTCTAGGTCCATCCATGTTACTGCAAATGGCATTATTTCATTCTTTTTTATGGCTGAGTAATATTCTGTTGTATATTTGTACCACATCTTCTTTATCCATTCATCTGTTGATGGACACTTAGATTGCTTCCATGTCTTGGTTATTGTAAATAATGCTGCTATGAACATTGGGGTGCATGTATCTTTTCAAATTAGAGTTTTCATCTTTTCCAAATATATGCCCAGGAGTGGGATTGCTGGATCATATGTTAACTCAATTTTTAGTTTTTTAAGGAACCTCCATACTGTTTTCCATAGTGGCTGCACCAATTTACATGCCCACCAACAGTATACAAGGGTTCCCTTTTCTCCACACCCTCTCCAGCATTTATTATATGTAGACTTTTTGATGATGGCCATTCTGACTGGTGTGAGGTGACACTTCATTGCAGTTTTGATTTGCATTTCTCTAGCAATTAGTGATGTTGAGTATCTTTTCATATGCCTATTGACCATCTGTATGTCTTCTTTGGAGAAATGGGTGATCTTATATTATGTGAACTTTACCTCAATTTTTAAAAGCAACTAAAAATTAGATGTAAAAATGATCAAAGAAACAGATCACATTGAAACAGAGTACATATATAACACCATAACCACAATAAATATAACCTAAAATAATATGACAGATTTGAGACCAAAGATATTAGTCACATCAATCAATATAAATGGAATGGGCTCACCTATTAAAAGAAAAAGGTTTTTCAAGTGTGTCACAAAGCAAACCGAATGCTATGATGTGCACATCACGCTGAAAGCAAAGTGATTTAGAAAGGTTGACTATAAAGGTCCAGGAAAAGGTTATATCAGGCAATTGCAAACGGTAAGGAAGAAGGGTTATGATTCCTAGAGCAAACAGAATTCAGGGGGAAATTATTAAACCTTTTTAAATGCTAATGTTCAACCTCACAATGAAGATTTAATAGTTATGAATAACTATATACCAATAAAACAGCAACCACCTTCACAAAGCAGAAACTGCACTAATAAGAGATTTTAATATGTTATTCATAGTCCAAGACAGACCATGAGTGGGAAATATCTAAAAATTTAGAAGAACTAAAACAAGCAAGCCACAATCAATCAGGTAGAAGGCATAGCTATATATCAAAATTTATACCCTGATAAAAAACTAAAAATAGCGTTACCATATGATCCAGCAATCCCACTCCTGGGCAAAGATGAAAACTCTAATTCAGAAAGATACATGCACCCCAACGTTCATAGCAGCACTATTTACAATGGCCAAGACATGGAAGCAACGTAAGTGTCCATTGACAGAGGAATGGATAAAGAAGATGTGGTATATATGTACAATGGAATATTGCTGAGCCATTAAAAAGAATGAAATAATGCTATTTGCAGCAACATAAATGGGCCTGGAGATTATCATACTAAGTGAAGTAAATCAGACAGAGAAAGATGAATACCATATGATATCACTTATATGTGGAATCTAAAATACGACACAAATGAACATATTTATGAAAGAGAAACAGACTGACAGACATAGAGAACAGACTTGTGGTTAACAAAAGGGAAAGGAGGGTGAGGGATAAATTGTAAGTATAGGATTAACAGATACAAACTACTATATGTAACGCAGACAAACAGCAAGGACTTACTGTATAGCACACAGAACTATATTCAATATCTTGTAATAACCTATAATGGAAAAGAATCTGAAAAAAATACATACATAACTGAATCACTGTGCTATACACCTGAAGCTAACTCAATATTGCCAATCAACTGTATTTCAACTGAAATTTTTTTTTTAAATTTACACCCTAAAATAGAGGAGATCCGTTCTTCTCAGCAACGTGGAACCGTCATGAACGCTGCCCACACTGTGTCACACAGGGGATCCAACAATGCATGAAGTAGGACATTAATAAGAAACATTTATTAATAACAAACATTTCACAATCATTTAACAGGTCCTTCAACCTGGAAATTTAAAATACCTATAACAAATAAGTCTTTGGTTAGAGCAGAAGTGGAAATCTTAACTGCAAAATTTCTTTTAAATTATGGTAATGAAAACACTAGGTATCATGTATTTCACAATTAAAGTAGTGATCAGAGGAAAAATTAATAACATTAAATACTTAATAAATAAGGGTAAATACTTGAGAATAAAAGGAATTAGATTCCCAATTCAAAAAGCTAGAAAAGGAAAAATCAACTAATAAAAAGAAAGCAAAAGAAAGACAATAATTTTAAAATTAAAGCAGAAATAAACAGAAAAACATATATCAAAACACAAATCCTTTGAAAAAAGTGATGAAATATAAAACCCAGTATCTAACCTAATCAAGGGAAACCTGGAAAAAAAGCACAAATATACAAAATAAGTGTCAAGGGGTAAAAAGCCATCAAAGATAGTAAACAAAAACCATAAAAGCTTACCTTGTACAGCTTTATGCAAATAAAATTTTAAATGCAGACAGAATATATAATTTCCTAGGAAAACGCAATTTATCAACATTGACCCCAGCAGACTTGGAACATTGTATGTGACCATTTTCCATAAAAGAAATAGAGGAATTTATCAAAGATCTATTCCACAAAGAAGTATTGGACCATATAGTTCCATCAGGAATGTTTCAAAGTCCAGATAACTCTAATATTCTAAAATATAGAAAAAGAAGGAACTTCCAAATTCTTCTTACAATCCAAGGATAACACTAATGAATAAACACAAAACAGAGTCATACCAATTTCACTCATAAACATTGATGTAAATTTTTTTTTTAATTAGCACAGAAACTAGCAGCTTATTTAAAAATAATGAATTGTGACCAAGTTTTCTAGGTTTGACCTAGAAATACAAAATGATTAAAAATTTGTCTACATAATACAACATGTAAATAAAGCTCAGGAGAAAAATTCTGTGATTGTCTCCATGTGTATGTAAAAGGCTTCAACAAAATTGCTTGTTGATAAAAACACAATAAAATAGGAATTGCAGAAACTTCTTTAACATGATAGAAAATACACACGTTGGTATTAAAATCAACGTCTGCGTTATTGTGGGAACATTTGTGAGGGGAAAGTAAAAGGTGCTCCCAGACCACATTACTGTGTTCTAGTAAGTAGAGCTGCCAGATAAAGTATAAGATATCCAGTTAAATTTGAATTCTCAAATATTGCATGGGACATACTCATACTGAAAAACTGTTTCTTGTCTGAAATTCAAATGTAACTATGCATCCTGTATTTTTCTTTGCTCTGTCCTGCAACCACAGGTATTAATCAACAAAATAAGGCAAGAGGAAATAATTAGAAGCATAAAAACTGGAGAGAAAGTAAAAGTATGTTTTTGGATTATATGATCATATACTTGGAAAACTGAAGAGAATCACTGATAGAAATAATATAATTCAGTAAAGTAGCAGAATAGGAAATTTGGGGTATAAAATTGTCACACAAAAATCAATAGCTTTCAGAGTCCTGGCTTCTGCATGGAATGGAGAAGTTTCCCAACACACCCCATCGGAGGCACAGCAGAAAGGGAAACGGACAAGGAGAAACTCCTCAGGTCCAGCGGTTCCCAGGTCATCCATAAGGCAGAGTTGGAGGCATTGGAAGCCAGTGGTGTCCTGGGGCCACGGCAACACAAAACCCCAAACCAGCTCAACCCCTGACTTGGGTCAACCTGCTTCTTTCTCTTAGAAGAAAGAAAGGCATGACTATTTCCTGGCATAGAAAGTATTTACCTCAATTTCTACAGCCCTGCATAATGTTTCTGGCTTTCAACAACAAAAAATTTGAGACATAAGAAAAGGTCAGAAGAAAAACCATATTGTTAGGAGGGAAAGCAATGAGCATAAGCAATCCTAGATGTGACACAGATGTAGGAATTATCAGACAAGAAATTTAAAATAGTGATAACTATCACGCTAAAGCCCCTAAGGAAAAGGGGGGTCGATATGTAAGATTAAATGAGATTTCAGTAAAGAGATGGAAATTCTAAGAATCAAATGGAAGTGCTAGAAATAAAAACTAAAGTTACAGAGATGAACAGTCTTCAGAGGGTTCATCAAACAGACCTGACATCCAAGAAAAGAATCAGTGAACTTGAAGTTGTCAATAGAAATACCCAAACAAAAACACAAAGGAAAAAGGAGTAAAAAGCCAAAACAAAACCAAAACTCAGAGCAAAGTCAGAGAACTAGAGGGCAATGTCAAGTATGTCATATGTATAAGCACAACCCTAGAAAGAGAGAGAGGAAAGGGCAGAATAAATACTTGAAAATATAATTGCTTTGACCTTTGATTGATCTTGGCTAGAAGAAAAAGAAATGCTATAAATGTGTAAATATTTTTCTATAAAAATTATATAAAGCTTTAAATATTTTTGGGACATCTGAGGAATGTTAATATGGACTAGATATCAGGTAATATAATTTTATCAGTGTTATATTTCTTGAGTGTAATGGTACAGGGCTATGTAGGAGGATGTGCTTGTCCTTGGGAGATGCATGCTGATGTATTAAACGGTGATGTTTCATGATGTCTGCAAATGGCTTGGGGAAAAAAATGTCTTTCTAACTGTTCTTCTAAAATAAGTGTGAGTGTTGTGTGTGTGAATGAGTGAGTGGTTATAGAGAGAAAGGTAGAAAGGCAGTTTGGCAAGATGTTAGCCTTTGGTGAATCTGGGAGCACGGATGTGGACCACTGACACCTCCTCCAGGAAGGACCTGCGGGCTGCAGGGAGCCCCCCCCCACCTGCCACCTTGGCCCCAGTGGTCCTGCTCTTCCTGGTACTGCGAGGTAAGGGTACAAGGCCCAGCCACTTGGCCCAGCGTGGGGCTTGCTCCACAGGGTGTACAGGGAGGCATCAGGCTCCACCACAGGTGGGCTCCTCTTCTGCATGCCCTTCGTCCTCCTCCCTCCTCCACAGGTATTGATCCTTAATCAATACCTCGCAGACAAACTCTGTCTCGGCTTCTGCTTCCAGAGAAGCCATCACGTGGCAGGTGTTCACTGTGCTAATTTTTCAAATTTCCAAAGATTTAAAAGTTTTCAAAGCAAACAAATGCTGGGAGGAAGAAGAATCTGAATCAGCACATAGAAAAGTACTCTGCTCAGAGCCACAGAGCAGGAACAGTGAATAGTGAAGGCAGGAGTCGGCCTGGGTACCTCTGGGCTCCGAGCTCAAGCTCTTGGCCGTCATGCCATGTTGCTCCTCTCGGGGAAGACGGTTTCCGACTCAGCAGTGAGCCAGCTATCCGTGCTCGTCTCCAGTCTGAATTCACCTTCACCGCCTGCTCTGTGCAAACGGGTCTGAGTCCTTGAAATGTCTTTCTTTGCCAGGTGGCACAAAGCTTTGTCAGGGGAGGTGCCGGAGAAAGATTCCAGAGGGCGGGGCTTTCCTTCCGGGTTCTGATGGGCTTGTTCCGCAGGCTCCTGCTCATGCGCTGCCCCAGTGCTCACCTTCTGGTGACTGAATCTCCTCCAGCTCTCGGTTTCTGCGAGCCTGGCTCCTGCAGTGGATGCACCCGGCTTCTGCAGGATGGGTGGCCTGTCAGTGCCAGGCTCCTGCAGCGCACAGCAGTCACAGCACATAGTGAGCAGCTTCTTCCTAAATCCCCCTGGGCAGGCAGTTTTCCCCATGAGACGCTCTCCCTGGCAGTCCAGAGGACAGATGTCTAGCATGTTCTAGAGACATACATCCAGCAGTGTCCACTGGCACAGAGGCACAGTACTGTATCTTCCTAAGGTCTGGATTTCAGCCCTGGGGGAGACAAGGACTCCTCCCTGGGTGCCCTTTCTCAGCCCTAGGGGTAGTTGATGCACCTTACATCTGCAACTCCTGTTTTCTTTTGTGCTTTCGTTACCTTTTACGTGTTATTTCAATCCTCTGTTACAGTTAGTCATTTTTCAATGTTAAATTCTCCCTGACGAAATTACTGTGCAGTTTCTCTCCTGATTGGACCCTGTCTGATACAAGTAGTTAGCCTTGTGGCTCTGATTTCAGATGCACCCAACTGTGAGTGGTAGCTTGCAGTGAACAGCGGCTGGAAGCAAGACTTTAGCTCCCTGACCGGGAATCGAACCCTGGTCGCCTGGGTGGAAACCAGGAATCTTAACCACTAGACCAGGGTGGGCAGTGTCTAGAATCTAAATCCCCAGTCCTTGTCTACCTTGAAAGGAGGAATCTGACAAGGAACCAGAAGGTATAGAGGAAAGTAAACCGTTCATTAGAAAGGCAGAGTACAGGCAGAAAGAAGCACGTGTGAACTCAGCGACAGAGTTGCGACAGTTGCGCCTTTGGGAAGTTTAAATCCTTTATAAGGTGACAGGTTTCTGGGTCTTTGTCTTCTTTTTGGCCAATCGTATTGTTTTGTCCCCCCTGGCTAATCTGCCTCAGGACCCTCCCCTAGGTGCGCACGCACCCCTCAGTCAAGATGGATTTCATCGCAAGGGTGTCTGGGAGGAAGAATAGCAAGACTTTTTATGGTCTGGCATCCCCTGCCTTTTTGACCCCATGGAGACTTCCTGTGTATGTGTAATGTCTCCCTTGCCCCAAGGATGGGAAGTGTTGACCTCTTGATATTTCAGAAGGTTTTAGCCCTTCTCTGTTCCTGCCATACAAGTGTCCAATGTCCAGTTATTTACCCTATTCCTGTTGTTTCTTATATCAAAGTGCAGATCTGGAAATGCAGAGAGGAGACTGGTCATAAATATGTAGCCTGGAGCCCATTCGTCTCTTGCCTCAGGAAATGTAAACAGGAGGCTGGTAGTGAATGTCCGGAGCCCATCTTTTTCTCACCCTGGGGAGTGTGAACAGGAGGCCTGTTGTAAATGTCTAGACTGGAGCCCATCTATCTCCTGCCTCAGCTCTGGGCATGGAACTTTGGGCTCACATCCTGGCTCCATCACTTACATGTGACCTGGGGCAAGTCATTTGTAAGGGTTAAATGAAATAATACATCCAAGTGCTTAGCACAGATTGTTTCCAATAAGTACTAGTTTTCACCATTGTTACCAGAACCATTATTTTTATCCAACAAGCCTACTGAGCCCCAAAAGTCAAGACTGAAAGTTCCCCTCAGGAAAATGGACTCCCAGGCAGGCACAACTGTCTAGCTTTAGAATTGAGCTGGGCTTTGAGGCGAATATGCTGCCTTGAAGGGGGGCTGAGGATGCTTTCAGGCAGAACCAAAATTCCCAGATATGAGCTTTCATCTACCCCCGTCCATGGGCATATCCCTCATTATGGGGGCAGAACCTGTTTGGGAATCGTGGGGTCACCTAAACAGGAAACACAGTGGCGAGCCACAGATCACACTGCCCAACAGCCAGCGTCTTCGGGTTGCAAACTCCACAACGGGGCTGCGAATTGTCTTCATTTCCAGCAGGGGGCAGCCCTGCTTCTAGGTCTCCCAGGGGACAAAAGGAAGGAAGGACAACGGGGCTGCGAATTGTCTTCATTTCCAGCAGGGGGCAGCCCTGCTTCTAGGTCTCCCAGGGGACAAAAGGAAGGAAGGAGACCCAGGCTGTCATCCCCACCTTGCTCTGGGGGAGCAAGGAGAGGAATCGAGATCCAGATTTCAAAGGTAGAAGCCAAAACAAAAATTCAGAACAGACTTGCTCATTGGGTCAAACCGTACACTCTTTTCCAGTAAGTTTCATTAGTTTTTAACTTTCAATTAGATCCCTATTATACTTTATATCATTTTTACTGGAATTTTCCTCTGAAGCTATTCGGCAGTATTGTGTCTTGTATGTACAGGTGCAAGTAATGCTTGGCTGTATTGTTTGTTGGTATTACTGGCAGAAGAAATACTTGTTGGATGAATGAATCATGTCTGGGTGGTTGGTGTGCCTGAGTCTTGATCCGTAAATGAGTTTTCATTGATACGATATCATGTGCTATGTGAATGTGTGGAAAATCTCAACTTAATATGAATCTAGAGCAGTGCTGTCCAATAGATGATGGAAATGTTGAGACATGTATGTCATGCAACTAAGAAACAGAATTTCTAATTGCATTTAACTTGAATTTAAATTGCCACATGTGATTAGTGGCTACCACATCAGTAGCCACTTTTCTAGAGGACTGAGACCATAACACAAGTAGACAGCATAAGTGCTAAATGATCTCTACATGCAGGCTGGAGGTTGTCAAAGCAGCCTTCTTCAAAATTGTTCTAAGAGTTATATTACAAAATCAGCGCATAGTGGTTGAGCCAAGATATATGGTAAAACGTAATTCTTCCTGGGTCAGAAGCAGGATGAACAAGCTGGCAATTATCATTAATGGAATTAATACTGTAGGTAAGGTAATGTTAGTTAATATTATCTATTATTATTATTACAGGGCTCGCTAAGGGCCAAGTGATGTGCTAGGTATTTTATATGTATTGTTCCATTTAAGCCTCATAAAAAGCCTATGAATTGGTTATTATATTATTCTTCACATTCTTAAATTGTGAAAACAGGAACAGAGAGGTTAGGTAACTTTCTCAAGGTCATGCAGCCAGTAAGTGGCAGAGTAGGGAGTTAAAGGCAGCTCCTCTGGACTCCAGAATCCCTGTTCTTAACCATTTAAGAACAGAGGTCTTGTGAGGCCATGTACATTGAGCACTGCCCAGGGTAGTGTCCACCCCAGACCCTGTGGTGCCCTGTGGTTTTGCTGGCGACATGGCCCCTAAGTGGGGAGAAGTGCTGCAAATGACCTCGGCTGGAGGCCTCGGCCGAGAACACCTAATGGCACCCGCTGCCTCTCTGAGTCCATCAGACGTGTATATATTTATTAAACAGCTGCTCGGGCCGCCAGGTACATGGCCAGCACCTGGCACGCAGCTGAGCAAGGTACAGCTTTCCGCCCTTGAGGGGCTAAGTGCAACACAGATTATAGTCTGACTCCACTGCAGATCTGCCTGAGCAAGAAAGCGTCTGCCTCCACAACAGCAGCGTTCCAGGCCACACTGGCACTTGGCTTTACACGTCCCATCCCTCGTGAGCTTGGTCAGCGTGAATGAGCTTCCACGGGTCTGATTAACTCAAAGATATTGGCAAGATCCTCTTTTGGGCCAAGAAAGAGTAAATTCCATGAGGAAATGCTACCCAGAGGAACCCCCCGGGTAGGGCTGCCGGATAAAATATAGGATGCTCGGTTCTATTTGAATTTCAGGTAAACAATGAATACTTTTACAGCCTAAGTGTGTCCCAAATACTGCATGGGACATAGTTACAGTCAGTATTGTTATTTATCTGCGATTCAAATATAATTGGGCATCCTGTATTCCATCCGGCAGTCGCACCCCTGGCGGGCTGCGGGGAAGATTCCCCCGGACGCACTCTTCCAGGCCACAAACCCCTCTCAGGGATGTTGGTGGCACGGCCAGAATGCAGTCGTAGCTGGGGTCGAAGTACCTCTAGTCGGGGCAGGAGGGGCAGGGTGTCCTGACAGCGAGGGTGGGAAAGGGGACTGAGAGAGGGAGCGTGGGTCAGGCCGGGCCGCGGGCCTCAGGCGGGGTCTGGGGGCCTCAGGGGAGCGAGGCCGCAGGCGCAGAGAACTGTGAGCGGGGCTCCGGGTTCACGTGCACGTACGAGGGGCCCCCTGGCCACCGCCACCGCGGCGCCGCCAGCGCACATTTCCCTACGCGGGGATGGTGGCCCGGCCTCCCTTCTCGGTGGGGACAGGGAGAGGTGCGGGCACAGGGCAGCAGTGCACCGGGCCCAGCGACGCAGCAGACGGATGGCTGCCCGTGGCCTCGCGAGTGACCGGAGCATCAGTCCTCAGGTCCCAGCTTTGCGCACAGCGTCACCCGTGGGCTCAGCCTCCGGGACGGCCGTAGGGCTTCCCAGGCCCTAGCGCGCGCCAAGCCCCGGGCGCGGGGAAGACGCCCAGGCCTCCGCCTCCCGGGGTCTGGAGGGTCCGAGGCCGGGCGCGTCCACGTGGGGCCAAGGACGCGCGGCCGGGCCGGCGGGCGGCGGTTCTCAAGCCGGCTGCGCGGCACAGTCAGGCGAGCGTGAGCCCGGGGCCTCAGCCGCGCCCCAGACCGGTTCGGTCAGACATGCCCAGCGGGACCGGGAGTTTGGATCCAGCGCGGGCCGTTTGCTGCCAGTTCCTCCTGCAGATGGAGATGGACGCTGCTGAGGTGTTAAAACGCCGCGGAGGACCTGAAGACATGGGGCCTGATGCAGGCTTTCCTCCCCTGAAAGTGGGGGACGTCGGTGCTCGGGCACCCAGCCCCGTGGAGATGGAAGGAGGGGCGGGTGCGGAGGGGTCAGCAGGGTGCCGCGCACCTGAGCGCCGGGTATTCCGAGTAATGGCATCCCCTACCGTGTTTTCTACAACCCAACCTCCGCAGCAAGTTTTTCTGGGTCCTCAGTGCCCGCCCCCAGCCCCTGCCCCGGCGCCAGCCCACGTCCCAACTCGCCTGTGGGCGGAGGACCTGTCTGTCGTGGCAGCTTTGAGTGGAGAGCTCTCTCTTGGGTTCACTGTTGTGTTTCTCCTTGTAAGTTCCACTAACCAATCCTAGCCACCCCTTAGGTTGCTGCAGCATGGCTCTCCTTTCCCTCCTACACGCGACTCATTTAAACATCCCTGGTCTGTCATGGGCTGGCCGTCCCCAGCTCACGCGTGTCCGGTTCTCCTTGCACGTCACTGTTCATATTTCTGCCATCCTGGCTGCTGCTTTTACGCCCTCTGCTGTGTTCGCATCCCATGCTTCGGGGCAAGTTCTGCAGGCGCCGTCTCCCTGATGGAGGGCAGTGTCTTAGGAACCGCACTGTGTCCCGGCACAGGGTGCCCGGGACCCTTGGCACTGGCGCCCAGCTTGCTGGGATGGAGGCCGCAGCCTTTCTTTTCCAGGTGTTTGCTACACTATGCAACACCAGGGCCTACCTTGGCCTTGATAATTGTTCTTTTAATAACTGAAGTGTAAGATCTTCACTCTTACAGTTTACATTGTTAATCTGCACCATTTCCCTGCTTGATGAGATTTTTTTCGAATCCTGATTCTGTCATTCAGTATAATCATTCTCTCCCAGCTTTATGACATACACATTTTTAATAAACTCGCCTTTTGTAGCTTTAGTCAAGTTATTAATTAAAATGTTCAACAGATGGGGCCAAAAGGCAAGCTTCGTAGCAGGATTGCCCAGGTGGACGTGTGCCTTTAATTAGCACCGTTCAAGTGGTGACACTCTCATCAGCTGTACTAAAGTCCAGATCAGACTTCTCCATTTTGCCCAGACATATTTCATTAAAGACCCTGTTAAATTCTTTGATGATATGGCTCAGATATTCTGCCTACTGCATTTTTCTAATCTACCTAATCTTACAAAATTCAAAATGAATGTGTCTGAAATGGTTTGTCCTTGGGAAACCACGCTGGCTTCCAGGAACCGCTGCTTCCTTATCACTCAAGCTAAAGCCACGACCAGAGTTAAAGTCAAGCTCACTGTGCACAGCATCCAGAATTCACACTCTTCTCTAACAGGAGAGAGGTATTTCCTGCTGCTGACAGCCTCTCAATAAAAGCTGACAGTGACTCAGCAGTCTCACCGGAAAATCCCACAGTGTATGCAAGGGACTTAGTCTAGAGACAAGATGTTTTTAGACTTGCTACTTTTTTCATTATAGTATATTAATTTTCTCTGTGTTTTAGTTTCCTCTTATGAATGTCATCTTTCAAAAATGATCTCTTTAGTTCCTTTCGTTCTAATATTATTAACTGTGCAACAAACAATATGACAAGATACAGAAGACTCCTAGCTCCAGAGGACAGACAACTGGGCAGTGAGGATTCATGGCTTGCTTTGTTTTTGAATTTCTAAAATTGAGGTATAACTGACATATGACATATTACTTCCATGTGTGTGACATGATTCAGTATTTGTATAAGGGGATTCACATTTGAGGGATTTTGGTGGCAGCCCAGGCCCTCTTCTGCCCCCCATCCATCCATCCCTGTGAGAGTCACTCCTCAGGGTTTTGGTCTCCAATATCTCCAATATGCAGAAGTTAAGTGATTGGGGTGGAATTTTATTTTTCTCATTTTCCAAGTTAACATGTTATTTTGGGCATCAAGTTAGGTTAAGAGAACCCACATGCACACACGAAGTTCCACAGAGCAGGGGTGAGCACTGCACGTTAGGGCGACAATCACCCCTCGGCCCCTCTGCCTTGGTGGGAAGGCTGGAGTGGGACGCGTGTAGATTCTTGAAATTACTTCAAAAAGCTTCATCCTTCCCCCCTCAGAGCCCCTGACGAAGGCAGCAGCAGGCTTCGCACACGCAGGTTCACAGAGCCCAGCGGAGGGAGGCAGGGTTGACAATGTGACTTTCTCACCTCCCCAGCCAACTCTCGCTGTGGGGCTTGTGGTTGGCTTTTTATGCGAGGGGGTGTATGTACTGTGTTGTGTTAGTTGTTAATTAATTCGCGTTCAAACCAGCTGCTTAATAAATAAGCAAATAAGAACATTCCCCAAAATGACTGAAATTTGTTGGATTTATTTCTTTCTAAAGTTTGTACATTTACATATATCATATACATATTTTAAATCCTTCACTATTTTGCATGATTTCTATTACATAAAAACCATTTAAATGCAATAAATTTTGTTGTTGTAAAGCAACAAATTATCCCCAACTTATAAAAACACAGGAAGAGTTATATTCATGAGCATTTATACAGTAGAGAAATGTACTCTATACATCACAGCTTCTATACACATCAGGTGACTCACTGGTCTGCACGGTTAGCTTTCCTTCAACAACGGTGAGATAGGGTAATATTTATATACAACCATTTTAATAAAAAATAAAGCGATCGTAAAATGTAAACTTAATTTTCAAAATATTCTTTAAACACTTTAACAGTATCCACATAAATTACTGTTCCATTCAAAAGATGACCACCATAAATACCGTGATTCTCTAGGAGACAGCATTTCTCGAATCTGGTGGGCGAGGAGGAACAGGTTTCCTAAGGAGTTGGTGCCACGGCCTCACCCAAGTCTGCCAGTGCTGACAGTCTGGCCACTGAAAATGAGTAGGCTGCTATTTTATCACTAATTACTTTCACGATTTCAGGGACATATGGCACCGGGACTAGAATGAAACTGAAGTGACTGGTGGAGAAAGCTCTGAAGGTTAAGGGACTGACCCACTCTGCCAATTAGTTTGAACCCCAGTAAACATAATCCAGTTAATAGATTGGAAAAGTTCAAAGCATGTTTTATAGTAAAGGATACAAACCTCTGCCCTCTGCCTGCCCTACAGTAATCAAGGCTGCGGTTCCAGCTCTCCACTGCATCAACTTCTGCTCTAGAAACAGGCTCCGAAGCCGGTGGCGGGGGTGGGAGGAGGAATGCACGGAGGCACTCAGGCCTCTGCCCAGCAGGGCTCATGGGCCTGGGGAGAACCGCGCGGCAGCGGGCTGCGTCCCTTGACCCTTCCGCGGAAGCGAAACCTTATCCATTTCCAGAAATCCAGGTGCAAAGGCAAACAGATCATCCATCCCCGGTTATAGTTCAACCTGCCATCTTGTTTCTTGCAAAGGCAAAATATGCAGTCTTGTCTTCAGTCAGAGAATTGTTTAATACCTTTTGTCAAGCGTCACTGCAGTGACTCGGTCACCCTCAGCAGGGTCAGCCAATGAGGACAGCTGGATCCCTGCAGCCAGGGAAGGTGCACATGGACCAACCCTGGGCTCCTAGGAGCCCAGGAAGAGGGAGGCTGGGAGGAAACCCTCTGCAGAGAGGTGCATGCCGGCCTCTGAGGGGGCGTCCCAGCAGGAGCCCAGGCCCACAGTGGGTCCTGAACTGAGCTTGTGCCTGGGGCTCCCCGGGGGGTGCTCGGGGAAATGGTAAGGGAAACTCCAAAATTCTCCCTAGTAACCAGCATTTTCAGGAACTGACAGTAAGGTGCTTATTTTTATAGCACTATTCGTGAAAGCTGAGCCTCCACCCTGCGAAGGGAAACCCATCGTGGCCAGGCTCCTCCCCTTTCCAGCCCCACCACCAGCTCAGAGGGGAGCCTGGTGGGGGGAAGGCTGTGACCCCCCCTCCCCGTACTCCCTTCTCAAAGGAACCAGCTACAGAGCGAGCAGCAGCGCCACTGGGGACGATGGCCACGCCAGCCACTGCGGGACGCCGGGGAGCGAAGGTCCACCAGACAGGAGATGAGCGTCCCCCAACTGCCAGCCACCCGCCTCCCCGCACAGCATCTCAAGGTCAGATGCGGGGCTCCAACTCCTGCCCGCCCGGGAGGGGCCTGCGGGCCGCTGTCACCTTGGTCCACACCTCTCGCAACACTCGGGCGCTCTGGGTCTCAAGTTTATGTCACTTAGGACACTCGCTGTGTACACGCGTGCAAGTGCATGTACACACTGCCGAGGCTCCACGTGCGCCAGATCTCTCAGAGCGGAGGACAGGCCACAGCATGTCTCCCTCTGCGGAAGGCAAGAGGCTCACACACTCCCCACATCCTCACTTTGACTCTTGTTCCTACAGCTTAAGAAAGGGTCCTAATGGCATTAAAAATCAGTGAGCATGCATCCTCTCCGCAGAGGAGATGTTATTATCCATGCCAAATGGTTACTTGGCTTTATATTAAAAGTCCAAACATTTCAAATGATTAAGCCCCAGAGTGAAACTTTAAAATTTTGATATTCCTTTTGTATATGATTTCTGAGTCAAATGGACACTTTTGCAAATCACTATAGTTCTTAGAAGGAAACACACTCTTGTGGAACAGAGACCCTGCTGCGCAGCCACAGAGCCAACTCACAGCGCGGTCAAAAACAGATTAGGAAATAGGATACATTGGCAAAAACGGTTTGAGACTGCAGAGTTAATTAAAAAACGCAAGTGTAACCACCACTACTACTGCAGCCTGGAGCTGAAGCTGAGCCTCCCAGCCCACGACTCCCACCCTCTGAACTGGACACGAGGAACGACAGGCAGTGTGCGTAGACGAATACACTGCACTCAACCACTCACTCACACACACTCAGTTTTGCTTTAAATATACCAACATGCTGGCTAATAAAGTTTTAATCTCTAGTTATCTAATACTTATATACTTTAAGATAGGCAGTAAGCTCAGACAACTAAGGCCAGTGGCTCTTCTTTGGGGAGAGGCCGGAAAAGAGACCTAAGTATAAAAATACTAAAGTTTTAACCTGGTCCATAGCCTGTCCTAAAATTCTTTTACCTGTGTCTAGATGCTAATTTGTGCAACCGCAGGCCTGGAGGGCAGTCCCAGATCTCTGGAAGCCCTGATCTGCTGCAGGGCTGGCGACAGTTCTTTAAGGTGAAGAGGATGAGGACGCAGTGCTAGGAGGGTGGTTTGGGCTGCTGTAAAACTGACACAGGAACATAAATGATACGCTGGGCACTTAGCTAATTGTTCTGAAAGCTCTATTTTTCTGGACTAATTACAACAATAAAGAACGTGTGCTTTAAAGCATCACATTTTGTAATAAGCCCCAAATTGTCAGTTTGACTTTATGTTTAAGTGCTCTTAATACTGAAGTTGCTAAGACTGCACAGGCTGCCTGTGTTTTTTTTTTTTTTTCCCTTTCTTTCTGTATATTTCAAATTATAATGAGCTACAGCCCCACCCCGGGTATTGTACACAGTACACTGAAATAGTTTAACAAAGTTAGTTCAGAGCCATTTTTGCTCTGGTGATTCAAAGCTCATTTTCTAGCATAAAATCTTATCACGAAATTTTCTAGCATAAAATCTTATCATTAAAAAAATTAATCAAAATATCATTTGAATTTAAGTTTAATAAAACAGTACCACTGTATAGACTCTCAAAAACTGCATTATATATTCAATCCTATGAGGTTTTTACTTGCTTTTCATATCACACTGGTTAAGGACAAAAATAAATTTGATGTACATATGCCATATACTGATGTACAATCTACACATTGATACAATATAGATACATACAACTATAAATACCTACAATTACGACATTGGAAGGTGAGAGAAGGCATACTCTTTGATGCCTGACATACTATCAATATTCTCCAAAAGCCTGCAACACTACAGATACACACGTAAATTACAAAGGATGAGCCAAAGAGACCTAAGGAAACCTACTGTATATACAACTACTTAACTTGCCATATTTTCTTGCTGTTGCAGTCAAGTCCACAGACTGTCATACAGATTCACATCTTTACTGGCACTCTCTCTCTCTGAAGACATTCTCTCTGCAGGCACTGGCCACTCACTGTCCTAGGCAGAGGCTTCCCACTCGGGCTTTGGGTACTCTGGGCACAAAAGGAAAATGGCAATGGCTTTGGACCTTGGTCCTCCTTTTGAGAGTGAGACACTGAAAAGAGAACAGAAGTGGTGACAAAGCACCTTTCATCACTGTTGGGTTATTCTGTGTGAGCTACTGGTCTCTGAAGTCCTCTGGGTAACTTGGTACTATAAGATGTCCAAGGCCAATGGAGACACCTGTTGCCCGGGGCAGACTGTTGGCCTGGGAGAAGAGACAGCCAGAAAGCTTTGGAACCAGGAAGGCCCAGAGGCTCATCTCCTTACAAAAGCTGATCTTCTGTCAGAGTAACTCAGATGCTCCGTGAGAAAAGCAGGTGCTAGTTAAGCCCAAGTCACACTAGTCATTATCCAGGCTCTACTGTGAACAAGTCCCGGGTGCCACTTTGATTCCTGTTTAACAGCGCTAATCTTATAATTGCAAAAATTCTGACAATTGAAAAGTGAAGGGATCAGGAGGTTGTCCATTGTTGCAGCTAAGGAAGGTGGCTCCCCGCCTGCTGAACCCTTGGCCCGGTCCACAACAGCTACACTACAGAGCTTTGGACCACAAGGCTGAGAACGCCCTGTGAACTTGGTCTTAAAAAAGCTTAACGGGCGACTACAAGGAAAAATGCCAAAGAATCAAATTCCAGTGACCACTAACTAAACCCAAGAAAGTGTTCAAAGTAAGACAATAGAGAAACTTCTTTAAGGTCAATTTTCTTCCAATTGTCTATGATTAGGGATAAAGGCAGAGAAGAGGTGCAGCTCAAGGCCAAAGCAAGCCCTGCCCTACCTAAGAATGTCTTCCCCAGCTCTTTCTGTGCTGGAAGGACAACAGGCCAGGGCTGGCAGGGGGCTCCTTCCCTGCTGGGTATGTAAACCTCTCTCCAGCCTCAGGGGGTTCTGTGCTTTGGCCACAGGGTGAAACACAAACACAAGAGACCAACCCTAGACTGGCCTTGGAGAGCCAGCCAATTTTTCTCTCCCAGAATTAACTCCCTCACGTCACTTCTGACCAGGAAACACTCATCTTTGGAATGAGGATCACAGCCGGAGAAGCAAAGACGGTCCTGCACAGGTGCTCTCCATCCTCTTTACGCAAGAGCAACAGAAAAGGTTCACATGGTCCAGGACTGCGGTCCCCCAGACGACTCTCCACACGAGGTAATTAAAATGTGCAGAAGTGTTGCTTGGTTTAATCAGGCATTACTAAGAGTCAGCAAATGATATCTGTAAAAAGCATACTTCAAATAATGTCTATGGCTGGCAATAAAATAAAGACTCTTGCATGCTAGTAATTAGGTTTCGATTGCTAACAAGGAAATCCTGACCCCTCCCTGTAAATGTCAATATGTGAGGTGGGGGAACACACCCTGAGACACTTTGGTTCCGGTTCCACACATGGCTGCTTCTATGGACAATTCGGCAACAAGACCGTCACCAAGGTATTTTGATGACTCTCAAGATTTTCTATACTAAAAATTAATATTAGGTGTATTTCTGCAAAGAGGAATAATAACTTATTAGATGGAGAGAGATCGCAAGGCTCCTGGTACTAGGGGATGGGTGAGGGATGGGGGGCAGTACCTTCAGAAGGGAAGGAGGGGGCTCCCCTGTACCGTGAACTGGGTGGCAGGCGTGGAGGAACTGTGAAGGGGAAGGTCTTCAGTCATGTCTCCTGACTAGACACCACGGGAAAGAAATGATCACAAAGGAGACCCTGGTTGGGTATGGGCAAGGCTCTCAGGATCCTGTCACAGAAGGGGCCTTGTCTCCTACAGGATAAGCTCTTGGCCTGCAAGGAGCACTGGCACCAGACAGTCCAGAGGCCTCAGGGGGAGGTGTTCTCAGCCCATCCCCTAACAATGGCAGTCTGGGATCATGGCTCACAAAATAACCTTTGCAGTTGTTTTTCAAGATAAGCTATGACGCAGTATATACCACAGCTTCAAAAGTGCCCTTCTCATCTGTCTCTCTATTAGCATATCCAGAAGTTCTTGGAGATAACATCAGTGAGTCACACAGTGAGCACAAGGCCGTCGGTGCTGATGCTCACTGGGCATTTCAGAGCTGTTCGAGTGTCTAAACACTGCAGCAAGGTACCATTCCACGTCTGGTACAGACTCTAAGTGACACACACGGAGACATTCGACATACACAGACACACACATACTGGGAGCACACACATTCAAGCCAGTCAGGGATGTTGATTCTTCTTTAGTTATTGAAGCTCAGAGATGATATGGTCTAGGTACCTCTCTCCCCTCTGCTTAGGATAAAGATCTAGGCAGAAAGCACACACACTGATGATTCAGATTCTAGGAAGAAACCTTGGATTCCCTTGTAGAAACCTTGGATTCAGTCAGAAGCTACAAAGAAAGAATCAGGTACATGGGCCATGTTGGTAACTACCCTGTTTGTTTCTAGGTCTTGAAACAAATTTAGTCACTGCCTTTACCTAATAAACAAGATAGAGGGTTAGAGGGAGTTTTTCAAATGTGTGGCAAAAACACCACAAAGCAAGCAGCTACAACCTTACAGAGGGGTTTCTCTTTTCTGGGCACCAGCAAGTATGGGCATTTCTACAGCTGAAGGAAGTGCATGTTAATAAATAGTCCTGTATAAATGCTGGTGCATCAGAACAAAATACCACTAGAAAGTACCATGGTTCAGGAGCAGGTTTTCTCTAATTCCCCGGAGCCATGCTACCCACACAGAGTCCCTGAGCCTCTAGTCACACAGCACCTTAACTAGTAAACCGAGTAGAAAAGAGCAAATCTCTGTGGGAGAGAAAAGAACATTCAAAGTAATTCCATTCGCTCTGAACTTGTGGAGATTCTAGGTTTAAGGATCACAGAGTTTTCAGGTTCCAAAATCAGAAAGTTCTAACTCACAGTGGGCTCAATTTTCACTTCTTTCTTCTCCTCAGTAAGAGAATGTTCTGTTTATCACCCTGAATTTCAAAGGGACTGTCCTTGGAATAAGCTTATGACTGCTCTGAGCAGATACAAAGAAATGATTTAGAATCAAGGATTTATTTTAGGGGACAGTTCAGTGCAGCAGGGTAAAGCGGCTTCACAGAGACAGAGACAAGAACAGACTAAGGGACTCTGTGTTTGTCACCAGGAGATTCCTCAGTTTTCCAGCCATAATTCCTTCAGATTTTATTCCTTTCAGATTTATTGTAAAGAATCAACATCCTATTGCCAAACAACTATAGGGAAAAACAACTTTTTCCTTCCTTATTTTGCTTTATTAAGGAAAGAATGAAAGGGGCTCCATTTTGATATTATTTTGTTAGGAAGACCCCAAATTCTTACAACCAGGAGACAACACCATGCCTATATATATAAAAGAACCTAATTCCCGGATGGCAGGGTATCCACCACAGATGGCTCTGGATTCCTTGTCTAGACCCTGTGGGAGTGGGGTAACAACTTCCTGCAGATCAAAAACACAGCTCGCTGCTGCAGCCCCCAAGAGTCCATTGTTGCCACCATCCTTTAGAAAACAAAATGAACTTGGGGCCACCTTGCCTCAGCCTTCAAAAGACGCCATTTCCTCCTTCCTTGCTTGGCTGAAATGGAATCTACACTTCAAGCGAGCTAACGTGCTTCTTAAATTCTCCAGGCCTGAGGTCCTTGCCCCCCTTTACCCCCACCAGCAGGGCTGGACTCAACACTAAGCACTCAGATGCATGAGGCCTCACGGGGGAGTGGCACCTCCCGTGAGTGTAACTCTTAACTGAACTTCTGCGAGCGCGAGAGCTGGATTCCACCTCTGTGACTGGGCAAGATTTCACATGAAAAGGCTTATATTAACTCTGGCTAGAATTTTCTAAACTACAAAGTTTGTCCAGTTAAGTGTTTCACAATGGATTAAATCTTTAACCTTTATAAAAAGTGTAACAGCTGATTTGAGAACACACAAAACAACTGAGCAGAGTGCAAATGAGAGAACCCTGAGGGAGAAGTGATACATAATCCATTCTGAAATCATGATCCCCTCCCCTCACAAAAGGTGCATTAGTTATCAGGTAGCAGAAATCATCAAAGCAAAGAAATCAAGAGCAAAGAGACAATCTGTACAGAAACTAACAAAAATATACAATAGGAAAGGTTACTAATGCACCATTTAGTCACAGACTTTGTTTTAAATATATTCACGGATTCACCAGAAAGATCTTGAAAAACTCTATTTTGCTCCACGACCAGCACTTCCTGGCCGCAGATGGATTCTAAGTGACTTTTTGCTTAATGCTTGGAGTTTCAGGTCGGTGGTCTTTCCTCTCCGACACGTTTCTCTTGACCTTGGCGGTGACCGGAGATGCATCTGGGTTCAGCGAGGGGCTGGAGTGCGACTTCTTCAGGCCCGCGGCGCCCCCTCCACCGCTGCTACTCAGCAGCTCCAGGCCCCCCTCTTTCAGAAGGCGGACATACATCTCATAGCGGGTTTTCTGCAGGGAGTCAGAGAAGAGGGGTCAGTATACTGTCACAGGCACACGGCACAAGGCGCCAGCGAGCTCACTTCCCGAAGGGCAGGGCTGGCAGCTCAGGAGGCTGACTGATGGTTTCATCGATTCGCTAAGACATAAAGATAGAATGTGAGTTCTCCTTCGTTCTGCATTCTGCAGGAATGGCTGTGAGATGGAGGAAGCCTGCTTCCTGAACACTCAGCACAAGAAAGTGTGAGTTGGAAGAGCTGCGGCCTCCGGTTTTGGGGACCAGATGGCTCTCAGGCTCAGGCCTGCAGCCACTGGGGCCGCCCCACAAGGCCGTGGCCAAGGCCTCCCCTGAACCTGGCTGGGGTGTGGTTCTTTACTCCCAACTTGAGGAAGCAGTTGGTGGTGAACCTGTACTCTTGTCCCCTACAGGACCACTAATACTTCCTAGAAGCTGCTCTGGGTTTCCTGCTATGGCTTTTCTGCTAGGATTACCAACTTCTCAGAGTACTATGGTTTCTTGCAAAACTTCAAATTATTCCCTGATGTTGTCCTTTATTCTACACATTTTTTTTCATCAACTGTTCATTGAGTGTCTACTATGTTTTGAACGGCTCCTTGATTTTCTTGTCTCTGGGTATCTTTTTCTAAGAATAATTGAGAAGAACACTGCAGAGATTTGTTTTCTCTAACCTTTACTGGTGCTGCTTTTCTTAAGTTTGTATCTGAGTCACTATATAGAGCTATTGTGTACATACTGCAAACTACAGAAGGGTCTCAGATTCTCGATTTGATAGATTCTAGTCAAAATAAGTCTCTCATCATACTGCTTCAACACATGAAGGATCTGTAGAAGGCCTAAAGTATTTTCTTTCTCAGCAAAAGAACAGCTCAGTTATAAATTGTCCCAACAAAGGCAGCAAAGTCTTTTATAACTCTAAGTCTTTTAGGGATTTTTCTGGTCAAATTGAGATTTTATATATCTGTTTTAAGTTAATAATTATGAAGGTGAAGCTACTTGAAGCTACTCTTTCAAGTTGTTTTGCTCAAAAGTAGGGAAAAGCTGCTAGTCATTAAGCTTGCTCTGGGTTTGGTCAGTAGCCATGTTGAGGTGCCAAGCTTTGGTTGACAATGATTACATTATGGGGTGCCCACAGGCTAACTTGAGGGCATTAACACAAGAATCATATACAATTGGTACGTTATTATCCCTGTTTTACAGTAAAGGAAATAGAGGCAGAGATAAGTCCAAGACAGTAAAGAAGTGAAGCTGGGATATGGACTCTAGAACCCATACTCTTAAGCTGCATTTCCTTCCTGGGTATGAAAATATACGCAGGAATGTGTATTTTAGGATGACAACTCTGAGAGACTCTGTAGGTTTGGCCAATCAAAAGCCATTTTCAACCCCCCTCTTCTCCTATGTCCCTCCCACTGCTGGTAAAACCAAATACTTACTTTCCCAGACACTCCTGCAGCTAAGATAGGCTGTGTGATATTTTAGCCACTGAGATATAAGGAGAACTCTCCTGGGGGACTTCTGCGAAAGCGATTTTGCTTTCTGATGAAAGGGGCAGGTTGAGAGGAGAAGCCACTGGTGCCAGCCCCTCACTCTTATTCCTTCCTTGACATGGATGTGATTCCTAAAGCTGTAACCCTGTGAAATGAGGCAGCAGGCGTGAAGGCAAAAGGACAGCATGCTAGGCCTGAGGGAAAATGGAAAGACAGAAAGAGCCCGGGTTCTTGATGACACAATGAGCTGGATCCAACTCTCAAAGTCCTTATTGCCTCTGACCGTCTTGTTAAGTATGAATAATAAATACCCTTTGGGCTTAAGCCACTGCTAATCAGGTAATGGTTTTTTCTGCCACATTTTTTCCTTCTAGTTTCTTTTGAGATATAATTGACACACAGCACTGTATGAGTTTAAGGTATACAGCATAGTGCTTTGATTTATATACATCATGAAAGAATGATCACAAAATGTTTAGTGAACATCCATCATTTCATACAGATACAAAACTAAAGAAATCGAAAAAAATTTTTTTCCTTGTGATGAGAACTCAGGATTTACTCTCCTAATGACTTTCATACATAACATACAGCAGTGCTAATTATATTTATCATGTGTTTCATTACACCCCTACTACTTATTTATATTATAACTGGCTGTTTGTACCTTTTGGCTGCCTTCATCCAATTTCCCCCTCCCAACTGGCAGCCAGAAATCTATTCTCTTTTTCTATGAGTCTGTTTATTCGTTTATTTCTTTTTGATGTATAATTGACCTACACACTATGTTAGTTCCTATTACACAACATAGTGATTCAACATTTCTATACATTTCAAAATGATCACCATGATAAGTCTAGTTACCAACTGTCACCACTCAAAGATATCACAGTTACTGGCTATATTCCCCATACCCTTGACTCATTTATTTTGCAACTGGAAGTCTGTGTCTCTTGATCTCCCTCACCTATTTCTCTCCCCACCCTACACCTCTCCCCTCTGGCAACCACCTGTTTGTTCTCTGTATCTATGACTCTGTTTCTGTTGTTATGTTTGTTCATCTGTTTTGTTTTTAATAGATTACATGTATAAGTGAAATCATATTGTATTTGTCTTTCTCTGACTTATTTCACGAAGCATAACACCCTCTAGGTCCATTCATGTTGTCACAAATGGTAAGATTTCATTCTTTTTTATGACTGAGTGGTATTCAATTGTATATATACCACATCTTCTTTATCCACTCATCTGTTGGTGGACATTTATGCTGCTTCCATATCTTGGCAATTGTAAATAATACTGCTATGAACATTGGGTGCATTATCTTTTTGAATTAGTGTCTTCATTTTCTTTGGATATATACACAGAAGGGGAATTGCGGATCACATGGTAGTTCTGTTTTTAGTTTTTTGAAGGACTGCCATACTGTTTTCCACAGTGGCTGCACCAATTTTATTTTTAACTGAAGTAGAGTTGACTTACAATGTTGTGTTAGTTTCAGGTGTATAGCAAAGTGATTCAGTTTTATATAAATCTGAAAAAGAATATATATATTCTTTTATAGGTTATTGCAAGATACTGGATATAGTTCCCTGTGCTATTACACAGTAGGTCCTTGTTTATCTATTTTATATATAGTAGTGTGTATCTGTTAAACCCAAACTCCTAATTTATCCCTCCCCGCTGGCTGCACCAATTTACAATCCCACCAACACTGTAGGGGGGTTCCCTTTTCTCCACAGTCTCGCCAACATTTGTTATTTGTGTTCTTTTTGATGATAGCCATTCTGACAGGTGTGAGGTGATATCTCACTGTGGTTTTGATTTGCATTTCCCTGATGATTAGCAATGTTGAGCACCTTTCCATGTGCCTCAAGTACTGTTAATTGCAGATGAAAGCATCACTAATTGATACACATTCCAATTTTAGTAAAGAAGTAACAAAGGAATAAAATATTAATCTTTTCTCAGAAAGCTATCAATACATAAGGGTTTAATAAGGGCACATGCTAATAAAAAATATGTCATAAGTATTACACAGTAGTCTATGCATCAGTGAAATCTAAAGTCATGTTCATTCTAGGAATTTAGAGACTTAATCTGTCTCTAAACTGCCTTGGTGGCAAGAATAAAATGCAGGAAAGAACTGTATTTTAATATGAATAAGGTTTAGTAAAATGATCTAAAGACAGTTTAAAAATACATTCAGAAAATCAATGTAAGGCATACTATTTCACAAAACTAGGGCATTTATACAATAAAAGGGATATGAAGGACAATTTTTTGAGATGACTTGAAAGAGGACAAAAGAAGAAAAGGTGACTGGGCCATTTTCTACTAGCTTTTGAAGAAACTGACATTATTGGGAAAATTCAACAAAAAAATGCATAAATTAAAGCAATTTCATCCACTCATTTTACAGCTCCAGCTGCAAATCTGTTGCCCCCATAAATTACATCAGTGTGTCAATCAACAAACAAAAGGCAGAGCACAGAGGAGTGGTAGTACATGAATCATCAGATGAGAAGAAAAGGCAAAGCAAAGCAAAGGGTGAAAGGGGGCCGGCAACCAGGACTGCTCAGATGTTGAGAGAAATAAGGAAAAAAATAATGTGGGTTTGTTTAGGAACTTCCAATGGCTGTGCTCTATTTCTGAGTTATAAGGGCTTACAGGGACACAGGCTACTAAACCCAGTAATACAGCTTTGCTTTCTACCATTCTCTGTGGCCAAGCCAAATTCCTCTTTAAAATATTTTAGGAAAACTTATCTTTAATCTCAGGACTCTTCAGTACTACTGGAAGGACTGTGATCTACGTTCTTCTGGGATTACAGACTCACCAAATTTGTAAACCTCTATCCAGAGGCTTTGGGGCCAAAAAAAGATTGCCTCTGAGCAAAGACAGGCAGCTCTGAATGCAGCCCGAGGAGTGAAGGGTTAGGACTGCCCGCAAAATTCTTCTCCAAGACCTCTCCTGACTTCTCCCCTCTGGGGTGGCAAAGTCAGACTTCTTCCTAACAATGCAACCATGTGCCATCTTTGGGAGGGTTTATTTCCTTTTTTCCTTTCAGAGAAGACATGACTCTTTTTTCTAAGACCAATCCTGAAATTTTTTTTAGGTTAGAGCTGGTGTTTAGGGAAAAGCAGAGCAACAGCAGGAAGTGTACTTCTCAATCACTTTTTAACCTGATGTGCCAGTTCAGAGACTGAAAACCTGAGGGTCATGTTCCAATGGTCAATCTCATCCAAAGAAGCTGGTAGAGGACAGAGCAGCAAACACTGTTTGCTGCTTCCCTAGCAGCCTCCTCTTGCAGCTGACGGAGTTGTGCTTTTCACTGAGGGTATCATGTTCTAGCCTAACCCCAGGACAGGAATCGTGGTCTAACACAGCAGGGATAACCCTCATCCCCTTGCCAGTCAACGTTGCAGCCCTGTGACCTAGACCTGGCCAGTGACATGTAAGGAGAGCCGACTAGGGTACTTCCATGGAAGCAGTTTTTGGTGCTCTGATAAAAGTTGGGAGATGAAATGTTCGGAGCTATGGCAGGCACTTTGAAACCATGAAACGATAAGCATGAAAACAAAAAAGCCAATGTGCTAAGGATAGCAAATCAGAAGTTTAGAAAGATCATATATCTTTGGTGGCAACTCTCAAGCAGCCAGTGACCATCTACTTCAAGTTTTCTTAGATGAGATAAAGAATGTTTATACTGTTTAAAAACTTAGTCAAGTTTTCTATTATTTGCAGACTAATAAAATGGTCAACACTCAGCTTGGACTCACTCATAGAAACAACATCCCAATTGACTGACAAGGGCTTAATTTCCAAAATAGACAAACAGTTCATAAAACTCAATAACAAAAAAAACAAACAACTCAATCAAAAAATGGGCAGAAGACCTAAATAGACATTTCTCCAAAGAAGACAGACAGATGGCCAAGAGGCATGTGAAAAGATGCCCAACATTGCTAATTATTAGAGAAGTGCAAATTAAAACTACAATGAGGTACCACCTCATACCGGTCAGAATAGCCATCATCAAAAAGTCTACAAATAATAAATGCTAGAAAGAGTGTGGAGAAAAGGGAACCCTCCTACACTGTTGTGAGAATGTAAATTGGTGCAACCACTATAGAAAACAGTATGACAGTTCCTTAAAAAGCTAAAAATAGAAGTACCATATGACACAGCAATCCCACTACCGGGCAAATACCCAGAGAAAACCATAATTCAAAAAGAGACATGTACCACAATGTTCAATGCAGCACTATTTACAATAGCTAAAATATGGAAGCAACCTAAGTGTCCATCAACAGAATGGATAAAAAAGATATGGGGTACACACACACACACACACACACACACACACGATATCATTTATATGTGGGATCTAACATATGATACAAATGAATTTATTTACAAAACAGAAGCAGACTGACAAGACACAGAGAACAAACTTATGGTTACCAAAGGGGAAAGGGGGAGGGGATACATTAGGAGTTTGGGATTAGCAAATATTATATATAACTACTATATATAAAATAGATAAACAACAAGGACCTACTTTATAGCACAGGGAACTATATTCAATATTCTATAGTAAACCATAACGGAAAAGAACATGAAAGAGAATATATATTTATAACTGAATTACATTGTTGTATACCAGAAACTAATGCAACATCAACTGTACTTCAATAAAAAACAGTATCTCAATTGAGCTGTACGTGCACTTCCTGTCATATTTCTATTTAGCAAAAGATATGCTTAATTAATAGGATTTGGTATAACATAGTTTTGTTGGGTTTTCTCTGAATATTCAACAAATTATTGATGGATGTTATTCCACCCTAAGCCATACTGTGGTCACATAATAAGTATTAAATCCATTGACTATTTTATTATTTTCATTAATAGTTTTATACCAGTTGTTTGGTCGCCATGGGTGCTAGAGTACAGTTCTCTTGGTCCTCCCCTATAAGCCTACAACACGTAGGATATCAAGATTGTTAAGAGTTAGCCAACAAATTGTCCTACAGCAGTTTCTGGATCTGGCTAATGATTAGTTAGTATACTAGTATTTACTAGGGAGCAGCCTGGAGATACTTCTAAAATCCTGAGGAATTTGACAATTTGACAAATGCAGCACTATTTGACAATAAAATGCAGCAAATTTGACAATAAAAACTTTGCTCCTTGATCCTTCTTTCTCCCATATCCCACATCCATCTGTCCCTCCATCTTCAGAATAAATTCAGAAGCACACCATTTCTCTCTGCTGCCACCACTTCCAGTCTGGACCAAGCACCATCACCTTGTGCCTGGATAACTGCGATAGCTGCCTCTCTGGTCCCCCTGCTCCCTCTCTGCCCCCCATGCATACTCTTCTAGAAAGAGAGTCATGGGCTAAACTGTAAGAGTGTGTCATCTGCTCAAAATGCTCCAATGGCTTCTCATCCTTAAAAATCCTTCCAAACCCCAAATCCTTACACTGGCCTAGGAAACCCCCATCAGTGCCACCCCCCGCCCCCCAGTCTGGTGTCTTACTGCTCCCCCCGGGCATGCTGTGTGCCAGTCATCCTGCCTCCTGGCTGTCCTTGAACATAGCAGACACACTCCTGGCTCTAGACCTCTAGTACCTGCTGCTCTCTCTGCCCAAGAAGCATGGCCCCAGGAGCCCACAGGACATATTCCCTGGCCTCCGTCACCCCTTTCAGTCTTCACTCAAATGTCTCCTTTATGCAGAGGCCTTCCCTGGTCATCCAGACCTAAAACTGCCACACCTGCTCTTCGCACTGGTCACTGCATTATTTTTCTCCTTAGCATTCTCACCATGAGCCTTAGAGTTTGCTTATGAAACAATCTTGTCTATCTTCCCCCTGCCAATCCTAGAATGCAACCACATGGGAGCAAGGACTTGGCTTTAGTTTGTTAATATATCCCCAGCACAGAGAACACAGAGTACACACTAAGTAAACATTTGATGAGTGTATAAATGGAAAGAAGGAACAAATGAGAAAATAAATTTCTCATGTCTAATAGAAAACATATTTTGAACTCTTAATGTGGCAAATTCTAGAAAAATAAAACCATGGATATAGATGCAGAGGTAGATGCCTGATGAGCCCCTCTGTCAGTAGCCTCTAGGGAATGCTCTTTCACCTCCAGTGTTCCCCATTCCCATGTTTTCTACAAAAATGCTATGGTCTGACCCTAAGTGGCACCACTCAGCAAAGACTTATCTATGCCCCCCACATCCAGACCACGGCTGTCAAGACGCCACCCGCGCGCACCCTGCAGAGTGTGCTGAGGCTGCGTTACTTAAGACTGGGGCTCTCTTTCTACAGAGAAAGAAAAGTAGTTTATATCATACTTTTGAGGTTCATAAAACAGAGACATGTTTTCTGAGCGTCTCTTATCTAGTAGTACATGAAGACCAAATTTTATTACTCACTTAGAGCTTTAAAAAAAAAGTGAAAAACTGGACTTTTGGAGTGTGGAGTGTGGTGGTTCTTCATTTGTTAGTGACTAGATCTCATTCTGACATGAAGGGCAGCCTCTAAATTTACCTTCTAACAAAAGCATCCATTAAAAAGATAAGAGTTTGTCAATGGTCATTTATATGTGAATTCCTTTGCCTGATGACTCTTGCATGTGACTTACATGTAATGCACCAGGATCACATTTACCCTTGGGTAAATACTTCAACACTCACCTAAGATTCTAAGCTCTGTGGGTCAGAGTAGCAGCCTCATCAATATTAACATGGGAAGGAAACTGCTGCTGACACTAAACAAGTAAATAATAACAATATGGAGGTTTTACACTTTTGCTCTGACAATAATGTTCATAACCAGATAGTAAAAAGGGAAGAAGAAACAGCAAAAAACCATGAATGTTTTAATTAACATAATTCATGCCACAAAGTAACCACTGTGCAAGCATGAACATAGCTCCTGATTGGGCACGTTAAAGATGAGATGGGCTGCAGAACGCAAGTCTGTGGGAAGCAATGTGACAGTGAAAAGAGCAGTCTTGGGGGCAGGTGGCCACTAACTATGGCATTGATTCACTTTCCTAAATCCTTGCTAGTTTTCATTACGTGGCCCTTCCAGGGTGTACTTTCATTAGGAAGGACAGAGGGAGCCTGAGAATGCGATGTGCTTTGGGGACAGTTACTGCCTTTGGTCACGTTATTAAAGGTCTTTTTTTTTTTTAAATCATTTTCACAGTTGTTCGCTTTTTTAAAATTTTATTTATTTATTTTTGGCTGCGTTGGGTCTTTGTTGCTGTGTGTGGGCTTTCTCTAGTTGTGCTGAGTGGGGGCTACTCTTCGTTGTGGTGCGTGGGCTTCTCATTGCGGTGGCTCCTCCTGTTGCAGAGCATGGGCTCTAGGTGCACAGGCTTCAGTAGTTGTGGCACATAGGCTCAGTAGTTGTGGCTTGCAGGCTCTAGAGCACAGGCTCAGTAGCTGTAGTGCACGGGCTTAGTTGCTCCGTGGCATGTGGGATCTTCCCGGACCAGGGCTCAAACCCGTGTCCCTTGCATTGGCAGGCGGATTCTTAACCACTGTGCCACCAGGGAAGCCCCGTTATTAAAGGTTTTGTTGTAGTCTCTGTGGATTCATTCTCAGATCAATTCTTAAAAATTTCAGAGCTGTATGCTCAGCTTCCTTGCTCAGAGATTCTCCAACAGTATGAATAGATTCATAGCAGTATAACTGTGTGAGCTGATCCCACTATCAGAAAATTGAGATGGGATTTTACCAAATCCAAGCTCAGTGGCTACTCTCTGCAGAGAAGAATCTGAACACTGCTTTTGTGGCTTTGTCCATTCAGCAAGCTCTCTCCCTTAATTTCCTTCGTAAGATTTGCGCTTTCCATAAAACCTTCTGTGACCACTGAGAGCCAAAGACAATTCAAATGCTTAATGGCTTCTTTTTCTCCTAAAATCAAGTTGTTTATTCACTCTGTACCCTCCTTACTACATTGTTTTGCAAAGTTAATTTATTAAGTTGGTCTTTAATCACCTGTAAGAATACTTCTCAAACATGTAGGAAAAATATCCCTTTCACTAGCAGCAATGCTTACTAGAGAGGAACAAAACAATACAGTATCCAAGGCCAAGTAAGCTGTGGCTTAGGTTGAATGTTAAGTGCTAAAAAAAAAAAGTCCTGAGTATTGTTATTATTTGAAAAGAAGTTTAATCACATCCACATCTGATGGAGCAGTTTCTTTTTTTTGAGTATGAGTTCTGCATACCATTTTTCATTTCATTTAATATAACACTATCTCCTTTTGACCTCTGATACATGAATACAATAGTAACAGCCTAAATGAAAAGAAAACTGCAATGGCAATTCTAACTTAGCGCTGCCATTTGCCTTCAGACCTCACTGCACCAGCAATCAAGTCCTGAATACATTTCCTCCCGACATTTCCCCTTCTCAGGCAGGAAGGGTAAAAGGCCAGCTTAAAATGAAAGGAGAAGAACACCAATAATGTCATGTACATAGCAAAACACTTTTTACTCCTAGGTCTCTACATTGGAAAACAAAGAAACAAACCAAAACAATTAAAACAAGCCAACAAAACAAGGAGCTCTGGAAGAAACTGCTCATCTCCACTCTGCATTCTATAGGACGATGCAGAATTGACTTGCAGACTTTCTCCTTGCCCGGCTGGCTCACCCTCCGCTACCTGCTAACTTAAGAAAGCAATACATTAAAAACAGAGCTTTCTATAAGTTCTTATCTGAAAGCTATGCTAGGACTTACATTTTTAAAAGGAAATTTTAACGTCTTTTCCCTATGCCATTCCCCTATCAGGCTTCTGCATGTAATGGTAACCCACTACCAAAATATAGCAAATACACACATTTTTAGGTTGTATAGTTTGTATTCGTGGCTTTCTGGGAAAACCTGAGGCAGTGTGAATTCTATTGTTTTATTTCAGTCTACCTTTTGGCTCGACTGCTCTCTAAATGAACTTTGTGACTTCAATTAAAAACAAAACTAAAATAAAAAGCTTACTCATAATAATAATGTAAGCAGAAGAGGTCAAAAAACTCTAGTACGGACAAAAAGCACTGGGTCTGCAGAAAGCATTTTGAACGTGTCTTTGTCTCCATCCTGTGGTCCTGGTCTGATGCTCCTAAGGCGTCTGGTCTCTGCCCCCAGAGCTCCCACAGGCCCTTCAGGGAGCAGCGAGGGCTCAATGGCCACCCCTGTCGTGCTTGTCCCTCCCAGGGCCCCCAGCTGCCAGGCCCAGGCAGGCAGATCCCCTGCAGTGCTTTTCCCTTTGCAACACCTTTGTGGAGAAGAACAGGACTTCGGTGTCAAGGAGAGCTTTCCCAATTCTGAGAGCTAATTTTTAAAACGCTGCTGCCTTTCTCACTCTTCACACTTTGTTTCTCCAGCTCTCGAAACCCTTTCTATAAACCCAGTCTGTATTAGTACCCAGATTTTTTTTCTCTTCTTAGAAATTAAATGCGAAATTCTCAATTTAAAAGTCCACAAAGCTCACTTAGAAAACAGAACACAGTTTGTTTTCTAGGTGGAAAACTCAAGAATTGTCCAGTTCCCACCTAGCCATGGGTCAGTCCTGCAGACCTGCCATGCACCAGGCTCCTGGCTCTGGGGGCCCTGCCCAGCGTGGCCTTGCATGAGGGTTTTGACAATAGCTGAGTGTAAAATTAACTGGAAAAAGAAAATTAACTCTGGATCAATGGGATTAAAAAGTTTAATGGAAAAAAAATTGTCCTTTGAAACACAGAGATGTGAAGTCAAGTTTCTACATACCCAAGATAAGTAATCTGAGCTAGAGAAATACTACTTATCTGGATAAGAGGCTAAATTTAACTCCTATGGGATAAAAGTTTGTCTCTCACTAAGTTTTTCCTTAGGGAACTCACATCTAAAACAAAATTTTAGTTTGTTATGACAACATTCTTATACAGGCCACACTCTTTTTTTTTTTTCCGGTACGCGGGCCTCTCACTGTCGTGGCCTCTCCCGTTGCGGACCACAGGCTCTGGACGCACAGGCTCAGCAGCCATGGCTCATGGGCCTAGACGCTCCGCAGCATGTGGGATCTTCCCGGACTGGGGCACGAACCCATGTTCCCTGCATCGGCAGGCAGACTCTCAACCACTGTGCCACCAGGGAAACACCTACAGGCCACACTCTTAATCCTTGGTTTATATTTAGTTTGTGCTTCTGGCTGTACTGGGATTCCCTAAAGTCGCACACACTTTCTCTCAGAAATACGCTCTCGGGATTCTTTGTGGCGTCTGGCCTGTCACGTGCACAGGTCCCAAAACGCCAACGCCTGTCATAGGGGACAGGTCAGTCTTTCTAGGAAATTTTTAAAGTAGGATTTGAGGAAGCTTTGAAGGTAAACTACCTTCCCCACTGACTTCCCAGGACACTTCATACCTAAGATATATTGATTGATTTTGAGCTCAAAGCAGTTTTGCACCTTCTGCAGGCCCAGCTCAAATATCTCTCTTCCATCTCACCAGGTCTGTGTCCAATTCTGAGCCTGTCTTGGTAAAGTATCTTTGACCCGTGGAGTCAGAACACTGAGCGACCAGGCCTCAGCAAGTCCCTCGCCCCCTCCAGTCTCAGGCTCCACAAGTGGCAGAATGAGGGGCAGCTATAAACTTCCCAGGACTCTCTAAGGAGGGAAGCGTGACACATGGATGAAGACGCAGTGCTGGTCCGGGGAGGGGAAGGCACATGGGAAACCAGCTGTGGTTGACTCTGTCCACAAACTGGCCAAAGGCCAGACCCGGTCAGGCAGGAAACCTCCGGTTGAGGTGAGAGGCCCGGACGTGTCCCTCGTGCACATGAGCCACACCTCCAGGAGCTGTCCAGGCAGACAGGTGCTCCTGCAAGAAGTCCATGACCGGGGGACCTTCTTCCAGCCTTCCAGTGAGGGCTGTACTGAGAAGGCTAGTACAAACATAGGATTTTTGCATATGAGTAATTCTGAACTAGATACACCTAAAGAACCGCAGTAGCCTGCTCCAACAAGCCTCTGCATCTCAGAGGAGGGGCTCAAGCACACAAGTTTTTAAAACTCTTACATCAAAAGCATACAGATTCTTATGGAAAGTAGTAGGAAGAAACCTAAAGTAGTTAGGCAGAGATAAAGTATTCTGGGTAAAAAGAAAAAAACAGAGTTAGCACAGGAAAGGGCGGACAGTACCAGCAGTCTGCAAAAAAACGGATGGGAGGGTCACTTACCAAAAGGTCCAAGGGAATTGCGAAGGAGGCCGCTCACACTATTTGCATGAGAATAGCTTTGTGGGGAGACTGAAGGGGCACTGCCTTCTCACAAGTCACTGTGGTGACAGCACTCACACCAGGTGGGCCTCTTCTTTACTGAATCCCCACCCAGAAGTAACAATCAAAACAGTAAACAACAGGCACAGCACAGGCAGCTAGACAGAAGCGACACCGTCCACAAACTACTGTAGAGTCCTACGGTGCACAACAGCTGCACATCTTCCATTATGCGTGAAACCTGCACCCCACTTGTGACCAGGCCTCCCAGTCCCAGCTGGCTTTTAGGGGGACTGAGCAGCACAGGAGCCACTGCCTCAGGCGGTTCCTGAGCACGTGCAATGTGGCCACCTTACACCGAGATGTGCCCTAAGTGTAAAGGTATACTAAAGTTTGAAGACTTAGGAAGAAAAGAGCATCAAATATCTTAATATTTTATAGTGATTACATGTAGAAAGGATAACATTTTGGACATATTGTGTTAAGTTGAAAAATCTTATTACAATTAATTCTACCAGTTTCCTTTTATTTTTAAGTGTAGCTACTAGAAAATTTAAAATTATATATGTGGTTTGCACTATATCTCTATTGGACAGAGCTGGTCCAGATCCCCTGATATCCCCAAATTGAACTATTCTTGTTTTACGTTTAAGAACACTCTTAGGGATCATCATGAGAGTGAGTTAATCTAATAAACTATTTGCTGTTAGTATGTATCTCGCATCAAAAATAAAGAGTTGGAGGCGACCTTATAGGTTAGTTCACCCAATCCCATCTCATCTCCACAGCCAGAAACTGAGGTCCAGAGAGGATAACTAGTACCAAACACATCAAGGATGAGACTAAAGTGGCCTCCTAACTTCCAGTCCATCCCTTTTCCTAATTTTACTATTTTATAATTGCAAGTATTTTCCCTTTTCTGGCAGACAGTACATTCACCCAAAGCAGTGACCCTCCTCAGAGCAGACATTTCAGGTGTAAGGAGGGATTTAGGGACAGAGTCACTGTGGGTCCTGTGACTGGCTGTTTGTTCTGCTTCTCAATCATCTGTTTAAAATGTGATTCAAAGGATCCTGCTGCTAAGCTTCTCCTCCCTTCAGAAGCGTGCATCATCTTTTACAGATGAAAATCCAGCGCTCTGCAGACCTCGCTCGTTGTGTCATACAAAATGCAACTCCAAACGGCAATCAAGACTCCTGTCTCTGTAGTTAACTGGACTTGTATGCCTGGGCAGATGCTGAACCTGGGTCTCTAGACTCTAACACTTAGTCTTCTATTAGAAAAAGAAAATTCCTAAACTTCCCCAAGAATTCTATTAACCTGCCACATCTTAGCTTCTCAGATCCAGACCAGGGATCACCTCTGTGATGTTTTCTATAAAGGAGACAGTGCTGGATTCCAGGCTAGACCCTGTTACTGAGACTGAGACTCTTCTTCAAGTGAGACTGAGACTCTCCTTCAACTGAGACTCTCCCTTCGCTAGGGAGAAAGATGGTGATCACAGCTATCTCTGTACTTTTACAAACAAGGCGACTCACAAATTAACAGCTAGATTGTCTTGTTTCAGAGATGGATTAGCCTTGTGGCGGCTGGCAGTGCACTGAAATATGCCCTTGCGCTTCTCCTGTGAGAGAAAAAGTGGACCGTCACATGAAAATTATTTATCTGATGTTGACAAAGACTGAGCAATCTGAGGGGGCAGGGCTAAGATCACAAGCAGAGAATCTGTTCAAAAAGAAATACATCAAACCACCACCTACCCACCGTGCAGCAAATAGCCCAACGATAAAACTGAGGGCTTACACCCAGAAATTCATATTACGTGCGCTCCTTGATATGAGATGCTTTGAATTTCCTGAACGGCACTGTATGGAATGTGCTCTTATTTCAAATACATCAATTTCAGAAGGAATCGCGCCATTTTACATGCCACCAAAAATTAGAAATTCAGAAAAAGATGCATCACGCCTCAAGGATGCCCTAGATTTCCTAGATTTAAAATATTCCGTCCCAAGAGATTTACATGTCTTACTAGAATGGACATTTGTTGTTTCTAAAATTGAGCTTCCAGCCATGTGGTTCGTGTGGGCCCTGCCTGCCTTAAGCCATAAGCATGTGCTACTCCAGGTCGAAATTCAGGAGTGGGCACGTGGCTGATTTCTAGCCCATTCAGCCAAGGGGACTTATTCTGCATCTGGGTAGAGCCATCAGGGACGTGGACTTCTTTTCCTGCTGGATTGGAACCTGAGAACACATGTACCTGGAAGTATCCATTTTCTCACCACAAA